>NC_061113.1:197785949-197875704 GCF_002878395.1 Capsicum annuum
CATATTAAAAGTGTGAAGACCCTTAGAAAAGTGATTTGAACTTTTTTCCCTTCATTAAAAGGCACTTCTTTAGACAAAATTGTCATTTACTATTTTTTAATTATATTTAAAAAATAAATGATTCTCATTATTTTTTGTAAACTAGACATATAATAGAAGCCCTAACAAACATTATCTTATTTTTGGCAAAACAAAAACGTACAAATATAAATTTCCAATTAAACGTCCTAAACCTTTACCATACCCATCACTAAAATGGAGTGAGTTAGCTGGCAGAAAAATATTAACTATTTTCACTATATTTTATTCAAGGAAAGAAACATTAATGAAAGAAATTTATAAGTTGCAACAAATTAATTCAATTTTAGAATGAGCTAAAGGGTGTGCTTGTAGCCTACACCCTTTTCTTTTAACAATCGATATTCTCCTCTTCCTATGTCCCATCTCTTAGTGTTTTCATTATTATTTTTCAATTTTGGTGCAATTCACTTTATTGTTATGTTGTCAGTTGTGCGTTTGGATGGATAATAAATCATCATCGATTTCTCATAAATTCTACTCCAAATTAATGATTAGCTTAAATTATATAACCATGAAAAGTGTGTGGCTCTATTTGAGTGGTTGTCATCTATTATATTGTAATGTTCTTAGTTAAAATACAATATTTGATTGTCTCGATTTGTTATTTTTCTCTATTAATTTTGTTAAAGTGATTTTATTTTGATGGGTACATTTTGAAAGGGAAAGAATTGGAATTCTATGTAAGAAACTTCAAAAGAAGAAAGACAAGGCTGGTGCTGGTGCATAAGTGGTACTTTCAAAATGCCCCTTCTCTCTTTTTTTTTATTTTGTTTTATTAAATTTCAATTGAGAGAGTTTTTTAGTATGTTGCCTTTATATCTTATGCACCACCATAACTTCAAAATGATGTTATTAGCAAATTTTAGTTTACAATTTTATTGTGAAAAAAAAAATCGATACTTTCCTTAAGTGATTTAGGTGAGACATTAGAACCTTGAAATCTAATTTTAGAAGGTATTTTAATGATAATATTAATTTTTTATATTTAGACCTCAATATTGAATAGAAACTTGAGAGTCAAAATGGCAAATCTCAATTTATTTCGAAGTTCTAAGCAATAAGTCGTCTATAATTTCTTGAAAAGAGACGTGTAATTAAACTTCAAAAAATTTAACTATTTTTAGAAACTTAAAGTTTTTCATTGGTATTTATTTTGTAACTCAAATATATTAATGCGAGACACACGTGTAAAGCATGTATACTAAACTAATATATTAAAAGTGTGAAAAGCCTTAGAAATATTGTTTTAACTTTTTACCCTTCATCAAAAGTATTTGTTTTATATAAAATCGTCTTTTCACTATTTTTTTAATATTTAAATTGTGAAGGGCCTTAGAAATATTGTTTGAACTTTTTCCCATTCATTAAAAGTTTCTGCTTTAGACAAAACTATATTTTCACTATTTTTATAATATTTAAAGATTTAAAAATTAATTAAATATTTATAGTAAAACTTTCCTTATTAGAAGTCTTCAAAATTAATGACAATTAATAAATTTTTCATTAGTTTAAAATTTTATTTCATTACTTAACTTAAATAAGTGGATAACAAAGTTCAACAAGAAAAGGTAACAAACATGCCTTTAGAAAAAAGACAAATTCCATTTAGAAAAGATAACAATTTCTTTTTTTAAAAAAACTATCGAATAAAAATTTGACATAAAATATTTATTCTTTTAATATTTAAGGAAAGAAAAATAAAAATAACAATTGTATTGTACATCTATTTCAAATTTTTGGTTAGTACATTCTTCATATTTACCATACATTTAATCCTTTGATTCATAATTACAAATTTACTTTATTTTTGGTTCGATATTTCAATTTGATTTTCATATTATTGTTAACTTAGCTTGATCATGATGTGGTTTATTTCTCTTTCTTTCACCACTTAAATTTGGTGTAGTTGTATTTGGGAAGTGATTCAAATTTTTTGCATTTCATTAAAAATATTTTCAATAGACAAAATGGTTTAATTTTAATAATCAAAAGTTACACGTGCGAGACATGTACGGCTAAACTAGTCTATAATCTATAATATATTAGAAGTGTGAAGCCCTTTAAAAAAGTGATTTGAACTTTTTGTCCTTCATTAAAAGACCCTCCTTTAGACAAAACTGTCTTTTCACTATTTCTTTAATTTATTAATTAATTATTTTTATTATATTTATAACTAGACTCCTAAAATATATGGGACTTTCTAAAATATATGGAAGGAGAATCAATTAATAGTTTTCTTTGTAGTGATCAATTAGAAAAATACTCCTAAAATAGGACTATACTAAGGAAATACTTCAATAAATATTGAGATGCACGTTAAACTAGAGAAGAAATCGATTTTACTTAAGCTTTGTGATCACTATTATTTTATTGTAGTTTACAGGTCGTAGATGAATTTACAGGTGGTAGACGATTGCCGGTCGGCTTTGAGAAATTTTTTTAGACAAAGGTTAGGTTTAATTTGTATTATTTTTATATCTCTGTCTTGACAATTTTTTTGTGTAAAGGTAAAGTTTAGTTGTATTATTTTAATATCTCTATTATCGTATTATTTTGTTATAGTTTACATGTGGTAGATGAGTGTCAGACGGCTTTGAGAAAATTTTTGTGTAAAGGTTAGATTTAATTATGTTGTTTTGATATCTCTATCATCGTATTGTTTTGTTGTAGTTTACAGGTGGTAGATGAATGTTGATCGTTTTTGACAAATTTTTTTGGTAGATGTTAGGTTTAATTAAATAAATTCTCCAAAACATGTTGAATTTAATTATTGTGTTCAGCTTTATTATTTAAACAAATATCCTATTTAGTGTAATGTTTGAACTCAATAAAGTGAAGTACACGCGCGAGGCGCGTACACCTAAACTAGTATATTAAAAGTGTGAAGACCATTCGAAAAGTGATTTAAACTTTTTGACCTTCATTAAAAGTCTCCGCAATAGACAAAATAGTTTTTCACTTTTTTTCTTAAATTATTATTTAATTATTCAATAAAGTAATTTTTTTAATGACCAGAAAGGAAAAAAGAACAAGTAGGTTATCTTATAGGTAGAAATTCAAAAATTCATTGTATTGTAACAAAACCTGTCAACACGATTTCCTTGTTTACTTGTGATACAATGCCTCCTAAAATTAATTGTATTTTAATATTAATTAGATTTTAAAAAATATTAATTTATTTTTTTCCTCAACTCTATAATATTAAAAGTGTGAATATCCTTAAAAAAGTAATTCGTACTTTTTATCTTGCATTATAAGTCCTAAAATTTACATATATACACAAATTAAAGTTACCTTATTACATTAAATCCCAATTTGTTAAAGTATTTACACAAATCCCAAACTAATTACATAAATCTCCTTTTTTGTACTTTCTCTCTCATAAACCTTATACATCTAAAACAAGATAATCACTTCCAGACTTTTCTCCCATTTGCTCCCATTACACTCCCGTATTTTCCTCCATATTTAAAACCCTTTTTTCACGGCAAAATTCAAGTAACTTGTACTTACAGGTTACCAATTTGTAAGTTTTCAAGATTTAATTGATTTTACTAATTTACTTTATTTTTTTTTCAACTTTAACAATTCAGGATTTTTTTACATTTCTTTTTTGGTTGCATGTTGGTTTGTATGAAATTACCGTATTTTGCAATCATATTCAAGTTTCGTAGTTCGATTTTTTTATTTTTTTCATATACTACAAGTTAGATCTTTGATTTTCTTGGTTTGTAGTTGCTTCTGCTTAATCAAATATAGTGTAAAATTGGTAATGGATTCTATTCCTAGCTTTAGTTTAGGACGTAGTCAGTTAAATTCTCAAAAATAAGATATTCCCGTTGGTTTTGTTTCTGGTACATTTGATTACGAAGAACTCAATTTCGCAGAGAATCGTTCAAAGCACTGAAATGATCCAGCAACAATGAAGAAATTAAAGGAAGTGGCTAATTCTAGATCGAAGAAGTCAGGTTCAAAAGCTGCAAGTAATAAGAAGGTTGATAATTTCGGACGACCACGTCTTCCGAAGGTATTGATTATAACTTAATAATAATTTTTGGGATTATACAGTGTGCATATGTGTTTTGTCAATTCAGTTGTGCATACATTATACATTACTTTGTTTATCTGACTAATGTATAATATAAGTTTTTATATACTTAGAATAGGTTGTTCCTTGTATTAAGTGGAATTATACAAATCGAATCTATGATATTTGTATAAGGTTACATTACAAACATTCTGATAATTTTATAGGTACATAATGTATAAGTTGAATATTTTTATATGTATAGTATGACATTATACATTCTGGAAGTTTATATTTTAAAGTATAAGCTATAAGATATAAGGCATTATCCATTACTTATTTTGGAAGACTAACGTATAATATTAGTACTCTGATATATATTTCAATATGTTATACATTGGAAGTTCTTATTACATATAAGAGGCATTTTTATGATTTATGTGGTATTATACAGTTAGAAAGTCTTAATATTGTTTAACGTGACATTATACATTCTGACAAGTTTATAGGTCATACATGTTTAAGGTGAAAATGTATAGTATGACATTATACATTACTGCATTTTATTTTCTAACTGTATAAGTCCCCCTCATACATTTGTAACTATTGTGTAATTAGGGTGTGATTTTATTTTTTTAGGACATGAAATACCGTATTGACAAAGTCTCGGCTCACCCATTGCATATTGGTAGCTTATGTAACCGTCCTTTTGGTGAAGACATAAAGATGTATTTTAGAGAAGATGTTTTAGGGGCATTTAGAAATATGATTTTTGGAATACTTCTCGACTTGCCTCAGTGCAACTGGATATGCCAGATTACAAAATGTCTTCTTATGCAAGAAATCCAGCAGGATAATAAAGATAAGATTTATGTGTGGATGCAGGGAAATATTCTGAAATTAACGATGCTTGAATTTTCTATTATTACTGTTCTTAAATACACCGGTGATATTGATGAGTATATGTATACTTCATCGACAAAATCCTCTTTGATGTCGAAGTATTTCCTGGCACTGTAGGTGGAATAACTAGGTCAAAATTGATAACACGTGTAAAGATGGGAAACTTCGATAACTCTGAAGATGCTCTGAATGTTGCGATATTATTCTTTGTTCATACATTCCTATTTTCTCAGCATTGCGAAGCACCCATTAGTTTAGCTCACTTCCAGATGGTCGAGGATAGTCGTTACAAACACTTTCCATGGGGAAAGATTATATTTGAAAAGTTGATGAACTCCTGGCGGCAGAATTTTAGAGACGCAAAGTAGTTATATTCATTGTGTGGGATGCCACACATTCTAAATGTTTAGATGTTTGAGTATTGCTCTGAGGTAGATAAAAAACTGTTAGCGACGAAGAAATATCATCCCAAGAATACTCAGCTGGTCTGTGTAGTGTACCAGGCCTAAGTATGAATCTTTTATGTTTGTCATGTTCAGTAAGGTATTTTATAACTTGTTAATTATTTTCATTTTCAAGTCATTTTATTGACGCTCTAATATTTCATTTTGAAATTCATTTTTTTAGTATTCTTACAAGAATTTACAACCTACAAGAGAAGAAGTTCGTAGTTTGGATTTGTCTCGTAGTTTGGATTTGTCTTTTTCCAAATATCTTGAGATATTTGATATAACATCTACTGCTTCCACATCTATTTCTTGAACATTGAAAATGTCAGCCGATGAAGATCAACCCCGTGTTGTCACTACAGCTGAAGAATTTGATGATTTCTGCACTATACCACTGCGGGAATTTCTAATAAAGATTGTTTTAGCTTCACCTTCACCACCTGAACAAATATCAAAGAGAAGAAAGATAGTTATATTTTAGGAATATAGTCCAGGGGTGACGAATGATGAGAAATCTACACGTGCACGTTCAGTACGTCAGTTGTTTGGTTTGTTTTCTAAAAATCAAGAGGATTCAACAGATAAAGGAGAAATTGGTGTGTCTGAATTTGAACATCGTCATCAAGGAGAACTTGGTGTGTTTCCTGAGCATGACCAACTCAAGTTTGTTCCTTCATCTTCCACAACGCCTGAAGGGACTTCTAATTTTACTTTAGATATGGAGGTTGTAAAGACTTACATCAACACATATGTAAGTTAACTTTCTTATTGGCAATTTTTGTTTTTGTAAAGCATGAGATTTTTCTAATATTTTATTTTTTTCTTTATGCTATAAGGTTGATAAAAAAATTGTTGAGCTGGTTACACTAATCTCCAATATACCTGTTGAGGTCTTTAAAGCTTTGAAGAATGAAGAAAATAAAGAATCACCGGTATAAAATTTTATTTCATTCAATTTTCTTTTAATTTAATGAAATGCTTATACATCCGTATTAAGGAGAAAATTATTGATCAACAACAAAGTCCTGAAGAAGGATCGAAAAAACATGACAGTCCATGTAAGGAGAATTTGCTGGTACTTCTTTGTTTATTATGTTGTTGTGTTACTATAAATTTGTATAACTCTCATATCTAACCTATTTTTATTTCAGTTTTATATAGCATAAAGATAAGGACAAGGGACCAATCATTGAAATCAGAAATGATGAACCATCTGTACTTCAACCAGTGGAAACAGAGTTCCAAACGTGTATACACACATAATGAATGTCCAACAACAACTGACGTTCAAAGCGAACAGAAGGTATATTGAATTAAGATTACGTATGTAAATGTTAGTTATATAATAATATTCCTGAATCACCTTTGATATATATAAATGTTATGTTTTCAAATGGATTTTGATGTGTATGATAAACATATATAGGATATGTATATATAGATTTATACATTCATATGCAAGCCTTATAGATAACAAATTTTTATCACTGATATAAAACTGTTTTTCATCCAGCATTATATTACTTTGATTAAATGTTCACACATGCACAATGTTATTTTATATAGGATGAGAATATGATCGATAAAGAAGAAGGTCGTGAAGAAGAATTGAAAAATAAGCACAGTCCTGATATGAAAGATTTGTCGGTATATTTTTTTCATTCATGTTGGTTTGTTACTCCAAACTTGTCTATATAAATGTACCACCTGTTATTATTAGAAAAAGTGTCATAACGTTCTCGGCTGAATATCAATATATTAAAACACTTTCATTGGAACTGTTACAGTTTCATTATACATTCATTTGAATGTATAATAATATGTTATACATTACTAATATTTTTAGTCTCTTTAAGAGAATAAATGTTCTTTACAAATACCCTCATACACATGTATGCTATTTACAATTAGTTATATAAAAATATTGTTGAATCACCTTAGAAATCTAAAAATGTTAAGTGTTATCAAATGTGTTTTGATGTGTGAGTTTGATCTTATACATATATAGAATATATATATAGAGAGAGAGAGAGATTTATACAATCATATTCAAGCCTTACAGATAACAATTTCAAATCACCGATATAAATTTTTTTTTCATTCAACTTTGTATTACTTTGATTAAATATTCACGCATGTTGACTGTTATTTAATATAGGATGAGATTATGGGCGATAAAGAAGAAGGTCGTGATGAAGAATTAAAAAAATAGCACAGTCCTGATATGGAAGAGTTATCTATATCTTTTGTCACTCATGTTGGTTTATTGCTCCAAATCTATCTACATAAATGTACCAACTGTTATTGCTAGAAAAAAAAAATAATTTTCTCAGCTGAATATCAATATTTTGGAATTTTGATTCTTCCATGATTTCTGACTTTATTGTAAAGTCATATTCTGAACTAGTAATATTGGTATTCATTAGAATTGGGTGATGATGATTTTTTTATAACATTTTATTTCTACATGTTGGGTAAGGAAATTTAGTTATGGAGTATCTAATACAAAATGGTCATTTTGTGAAAGGATATAAACTCATTGTACTCAAATTTAGTGGATTATGTATAATGTGCTATGTAATACTATGTATGATTCCTCTGATACATACATATCTTAAGTATAATTAAAGTTATACATTCATAAGTTTATTTTATACGTAACACACTCATATGCATGTATGTAGGATGATGTCGGTGGCACAATAACTGATTCAGTTCAAGATACTATAGATGCACTATTATTTGATTTGCCAACACCTTCAACTACAAAGTCATTGGATGTTGGTACACCAAATATAGTGACCAAAAGTCAGTGGACAATTCCCAACAGCCACAAAAGCACCTGTAAAAAGGGACCGAAAGAAGTCGAGGATTATGAGGTCACCCTGCATAACAAAATTTGGTTCAAGCTCTAAGGATGAGGGTAATTCCGATAATGAAGAGAAGCAGATGTATGATTTTGACGGCTGTACCATTTACCAAGATTTGTGTAACTAATTGATGTTCGATTACTCTCAGTGACTTGAAATAGGGTTACTGAAATATCATGCTAGCAAGTAAGTAATTAGAAAACTTTTTTTATTTTTTAGAATACTACGATAGCATAAAATTTTATGATGTTTAATCCTTGATAAATTTGCAGGAAACAAACAGACAATCACTATCTTAAAAATGCTCCAGGATTAAGTTATCCTCAGTTGGACTTTATCGCTGCACAGGCACAGTCAAAGAATTGGATCTACTTGATGTTACAACGCAAAAAATGCTGAAATGGTGAGGTAAATTAAACTAAATTTGTTCCATATCATAAATATTGTTACTGTTAGAAACTTTACTAAAATTCCATATAATACATGTTACTCTTTCAAACTTCTGTTACTTTTAGAATCTTCACTAAAAACTTGCATCATACATTTGAAAATGATGTATAATTATGAAGTGTTATCTAAAGTACTGATACTGAAATTGGAATGATGTATAACAGTTAGTATAATGTAGCATATTATAGTAAATAGAACTAATACAGTCAATGTGTGTTTCATATATTTCTAGCTATGTATAATACCTTTTCATACATGTAACATCTTTTATTATCATCTATCCAACATGCGGCAAAATCTTATGTATAATACCATGTTGCACCTATTATTGTTAGAAACTAATCATTAATACGATATCATGTATGTTTAAATTGGTAGAAAAATAAATTTATTATTGCAACAAGCATTAGAATATTACATTATACATAGCTAATGATGTATAATTATTTATCATACATGTAGTGGCAGTCATTCATACATTAATGTGATTAACAAATACGTACTAAAAACTAAAGAATATGTTATTTTCTTTCACTATTTTTTATATTTTACCTGTTTGCACATGTAGTACTTAGATGAGATATTCTACCATTTAAGAAAGGAATCGAAGTTGCAGCTGTGTGATAATTATAAATATACAATAATCAGCTACTTCTTTAAAACATATATCGATAAGACATATAGTCGATATTATCCAACGGATCAAACAGATCAGATATCCATGCAAGAAGATTATGAAGAATCTTATGCTTTGGCTAAGAATAAAGATGCTATTACAAATACAACTAATGGATTCTATATTCCTTCTGGATTACCATGGCATATGGTTGATGAGGTAAATGTTTCTGTTAATTGTGGCAAAGAATTTCACTGGGTATTGATTGTATTTGTGTTAAAGGAGGGAGTGATACGTGTGTATGACTCATTGTCAAGTAAAAGAAAAAGGAAACTACCAAACGAAATACAAAAGTTGGAAGTGATGTTGCGTACTTACTTGTCAGATAGTGATTTTTTTGAAAAGACAGAGCGAACTGACTGGTCAACATTGGAAGCGTATAAAGGAAAGCTTGGTCAGCAAACTGATCTTATCAGTCAAAACCTATTTTATGTTGACTACATTAAAAACATACCACAACAAGCATACGATAGTTTGTAAGTGAATTTTTTTTTTTTACATGTATAATCATAGTATTATTATTGAACGGACTGTTCCTTCATTTTTTTTTCAAATCAGGGACTGCGGGGTCTTTGTGGCTGCATATGTAGAAATATTAAGTGAAGAACAGCAAGTGCATTCATGTGGGTTTGATGTTGAAAGTCAACATGCACGGTATGCTTCATTACTATGGCATTACAGAGAGACAAAGGCATGAAAAGGTTATTCGAGTGATAATGACGATCCTCCTCGATAAGAATAGTTATCTCCAATCAACTATTGAAAGTGCAATTGTTACTTTAGAGTGGCACTTTTTTTATAATAGTCTAATTATTTTTTTAGTAGTTGATGTTAAACAGTTACATAATTTTATTTTATTTTTTGGATTTTGGATTTTAATTTACATTTTATGGATGTCCTTATTCTTCTTATACATAGTTATCTTTTGAAGAAATGTTATGCAATTACATACACTATATTGTATTCTTACTATATAGTTTGGTAGTAATGAGTTTGCCTTACCTAATATTATATATAACACATAACAAGAAATTACACATTAATATGTTATTGTATATCTAACACATTGTATTTTTATCAGTATATAAATTATGTTATAAGTTAATAATACATTGAACAGGTCTCGCATACATTTAGACTTATGTATTACATAACATCATACATGTTGTTACATGTTCATGACATAATAAAAAATAACAAAAATATTTAACAGCATACATATTTATAAAGTATAATACTACATCGTACATTATAAGCATACTGTTAAGAAATTTTACATTTATTGATTTGTTAATGTATCAACCATTAAACGTATTATTGGTAAGCAAATATGAGTATTTTATAACAAAAATAATTTATTTCATAGGTAAGAAAATATGAGTATTTTATAATAAAAATAATTTATATCATACATATACACTAACTTATAATCCATAATCATACACATAGCACGCAATGAAAAGGCTACTTAAATTTTCACAAATTTTGTTACATAAGTGTGCCATTTCTTATGTTATTTCATCAAAAACTGATAGAAACGATAAGTTAAAAGTCAATGGTGTAAGTTTAACATCATACATGTCATTAAAGTATAATAGTATATCCTACATCAATTATATATGAAATGTTATTGAGTAACTGTGTAATACACAATACGTTTCAACAATTATTTACTGTAATAATTGTCAAATTACATAGTATATACACACCTATAACTATATTATAATTATAAGGGATAAGGTAACAAAATATGATCTTTGTAAACTGTATTAAATTGTTATGAAAATGTCAACATTTATTAAGAACTAAACATCAGATAATAATTAAAAACATAAATCAAAGTTTTTCCAGTATATCAACAAAAACTAACTAAAATGATTATTCAATTAAAACCAAATTAAGCATAATCATTTAGAACAACAAATTCTCTTCTTCACGATTCCTTTAAAAAGAAATCGTGCGTCCTTCGATTGTGGCTTGCACGTCCGCATTTACCGCAACAGTTCAAACTTGAAGTAAGTGATTCACTAGATTTCAAATGTCTTCCTTTCTTTGGCCTACCCGGAGGTCTTTTGTATTTAGATGGCAGAACTTCTTCGTCATCAATAAATAGTGGAACATTTCAATTCTTTTTGTCTGGTATAGGAACTATCGGGAGTTCATAGTCCTGACAATGGTGTTTGGCTTGTACAATTCTGAGCAGTAACGACCATTCTCTTTTACATCAATATTTTTACTCTTTAAAACAATAATTTCATGTGCACAGGGTATTTCATCAATTTAATACCGACCATAATTGCATGTGTCATGATCAATATCAACATGTAGCTCCTTCCTGATTCATATACACAGTAAAGATAACTACCAGCTGCCTCAACCTATTAGAGACGAATTATTTAATACAGATACTAACATAAAAATTTATAATGAATAAAAAAAATATTTAAATACATAAATATTCTAATACATACCATCATCCACAAAGCCTTAACCCCATTAAGAGTCAGAATTTCTTGAAATCTTCTTCTGAATGTTGTGTTGGTATAAGATGTAATTTCATTGTTCTTACAATTCCATGCAGTAAATAAAATTCTAACTTCTTTAAGGAAACCTAGAATAGGAAGTTCTCTAGCTTCTACCAAGCAACTGTTAATACATTCGGCTATATTAGAGGTCATCATTCTACCCCTATTACAGAGGAGTGACATCGAGACCATCTTTCATAACCAGCTTCTTTGAGATATTCCTTAATCTTGTAATCAATCTTACCAACCTTTGACATAATGTAACCAAAATCTTCTTTTCTATAAGCTTTAGCCATGAAATAATAAAGGTCACTAAGTCTATCTTTGTTTTTTCTAAAATATTTGCAAACGTTTTTCATAAATGTCAAATACATGCTAGATGAGGGACATTAGGATAAACAATGCTCACACCTTTTATGATACTCTCATTTTGATCTGATACAACACATATATTATCCCGTTCCCCAAATGCTCCTCTAAATTGATGAAAAAATCAAGTTCACTCATTGTTGTTCTCCGAATCTACAATACGGTAAGCTAATGGAAGAATACATCCTAAATAAAAAACACAAACCAATACAATATGTGTAGGTCAATAATCTTTGTACTGATTTTGCAAGTCTTTATTTTATTATACATACAAGAGCAATGTATAATCACTTCTAATACATAAAAACTGTACAATAATCACAGAAAAAAATTTAAAAGTAATGTATAATACCTGCACCATCAAGAGTGCTTGTCGATACAAATGTTCCTTTGTATGGACCACATAAATGAGCACCATCAACAACTATAACAAGTCGGTAAAATTTAAAACTCTTTATCATGGGATGTAAGGCAATAAACAAGTATATAAACTCGTTATCTAATGTCTTATGCATCTGAATATTCGATACTGAATACACCTGGTTCAACATATAGATATAATGGGGCATTTTTTGATATCTATCAGTCGGTACACCTCTAATCATCGCAATTGCCTTCTGTTTTGCCTGCCAAGCCATCATGTAGTTAATATCAACTCCATAAACAGCCTTCATCTCTTCAATTATGTTCGCGAGTGTGTGTATTCTCTTGTAATTAATTAATTTTGGTGTTGTAAATTCATTGACAAAAGTTGTTATCGCAATCAAGTTATTTAGTACTCTATCACTAAGACTGCGTGTATGTTCCGAATCAAATCTTTTTATCACAAAGATTTTCAAATGATTCATACAAGATGTCTTGAGGACCCATTTACAGTCTTTGTTACGACAGTGCAGTACATAGCTACATCAAACATAAACTGATAGTCAATGTATGAATATACATATAAAATTCATTATTCCAATTAAAATGCTGAAATTGCCCAGTTACGATTCCATTATACATTCCTTTGAATGTATAAGTACTCAATATACAGTGATAATACATCTTTCAACTAACTGTTAATATCAACCAAACAACAATTTGTTCCAAAACAACTATTACAACAAAAAAAACATACAATAAATCATCAATAGATAAAGATAAAAATTCAGCTAATATCTTTGTTTGTCAGATTGTTTAGAATTATACATATAAAGTTCATTCTTTTAATTAAAATGCTGAAATTATCCAATTAAGGTTTCATTATACATTCCTTTGAATGTATAAGTACTTATTATACATTGCTAATACATCTTTCAACTAACCGTTAAAATCAACCAAACAATAATTCGTTCCAAAACAGCTATTACAACAAAAAAAACATACAATAAACCATCAACAGATAAAGTTAAAAATTCAGTTGATACATTTGTTTGTCAGATCGTTTAGAATAGGTGTTGAAGTCATTTGATATCGCATATTTTGCCATTACTGATACCAAAGTTTTCTTATCCTTATAAAGCTGGCCAACCTTTATTTCGGTGTTCTTATAATCAGTAATGAAGTTTTTCGCTTCAAATTCAGGAACGTATAATGAATACTAATTTTGTGTTTCAACAACCGTTTACGCAACAAAATCGGTTTCACTACTTTCAATACACAGTACTGCCCCTATTTCTCTATCAAACTCAATATTCTTATTCGATTTGTTGAAAGTGGAAATACACAGCGGAAAATTAATCAGTTCCGAAAATTATTTCTTCAACTCTATGTAAACCCTCACTCCATTATCATTCCTTATGATAATAGGAGAAGAATTACTTTCAACAATGTATTTTACTTCAATTTTTATGTGTACTTCGTCAATATTCAATTTCATGGCGATTGTAGCAATTAATTTCGAGAAAGTTATACTTTTTGAAACAATAATTGCATCACTTTTGTATGATTGATAACTAATTTGTTGTTCCCAAATATCCAAATATCGCAACAAAATGAGGATGTCCATATTTGTTTTTTTAGAGAAAAGAAGAACGCAGTAGAAGAATCTTTTTTTTTCCTGATCGTAAATCTACAATGAAGACGATTTAATTGTGATGTTTAAGAATATATTTGAATTTAACTTTCAGTTACTATAATTACTCATACACTACATAATGTTAGCTAATTAATGGCTATAATTAAGGAATAAAAAGATAATATCTGATTATATTACCTCAAATATAAGATTAACAGTTTTATCATAGATGCAATATATGTATGAGGGCATCCAAATGTATGAGTATATTTACAAAATCCGGGAGAGAGAAGGCCTGAAGGGGTTTTATGTAATTACTTTATCTTGGGAGGAGATTTATGTGGTTTATACTTAAAAGTCTCCTAAATATATGACTAAAACATATAATTGGTAAAAAGTTATTATTTTTCTTATATATAGACTTAATTATTTAATTTTTCTCTAATATTTAGGAATTCTATTTGGAAATAAAATGTCAAAAACATCACATGAAATAGAATAGAGGTAGAAATTCGTGAATTTTGGAAAAAGAACGATTGTTCTTTTACTTTCATTGTTTATGGGAAACATTTCCTTATAAATCTTTTTTGGCTTATAAATTTGATATTTTGTATTGTGGTAGCAATCTTCAATCTTTTATTAGTTAGAAACTCTAAAGCTATGATCTTTTATGTCTCTTATTCTTTCTTTTTTAATATTTTTAAATTATAATTTATATGACCGTGTGTCTTCTTCTTAATATTATGTATTTTTGAGTTGTGAAATTTTAGGATTGAAAAACTTTTATTTGCTCGAAGTAAACTCTTCGAAGTATATATGAGAGTCAATTAATATTTTTAACTTGCTATTTGTATGATTTTGCGCCTTCTTCTTAACATCATGTATTTTTGAGTTGACCAATTAAAATTTTTAACTTGTCATTTGTATGATCTTGCACCTTGTTCTTAACATTATGTATTTTTGAGTTGTGGATTTCAAGGTTTGAAATTTTTTTTTTCTCGAAGTCAACTCTTCGAAATATATACGAGAGTCAACTCTTCTAAGTTTATACGAAATTTGATAAGTTTTATAACTTTCGCATTTTTATATTCATATTAATGCATTTCATGACTATTTTCTTAGAATTTAGTTGTAAATAATAAGTCCTTGATAGGAAATGCTTTTACGGGAGCCAGTTAACGTTTGTAACTTATTATTTGTATGATCGCGCGCCTTCTTCATGTATTTTTTAGTTGTGAAATTTTAGGTTTGAAAAACTTTTGTTTGCTCAAAGTCAACTCTTTGAAGTATATACGAGAGTCAACTCTTCGAAGTATATACAAAATTTGATAAGTTATATAACTTTTTTGTTTTTATATTCATTCTAATCCATTCGGCCAATATTTACTTATAATATTTGAGTTGTAAATTATTAGGTTCAAAAAACTTTTGTTTGCTCGAAGTCAACTCTTTAAAGTATATACGGGAGCCAACTCTTCAAAGTATATACGAAAATTTGAAAAGTTATATAACTTTTCTGTTTTTATATTCATTCTAATCCATTCGGCCACTATTTGCTTAGAATTTAGATATATATAATTAGTTAGTTATACGCCTTTGATAGAAAGCGTTTTCCCTAATGAACACTATGTAGCATGAATCCGAATTAGTCGAACTTTATATGTTGAGAAAATACTCTTTCATTAGAATTATCTTAACTTTTAAGATTTGAACAAGACTTATTCGACTCTGATCCCCAAAATCATAATCAACATTGTGATAAGGTTCTGCAATTTGTTTAAAGCTTAACAAATATGTAGTTCTGCTACTGTTATGTCATAAGTTCTATATAGGTTATAAAAGTTGCTAGCTACAGTGCTAATGTCAATATTACTTATACTATTTTTTATGTTATTTTTGAAAATATAAATTATTTTTCAAAAATCTTAAACATTGTATATCTGAATTCAAGGTCAAAATAAAAAAATTTGACTCTCAAAATTCGAACTGTGCATATAAATTGAGACGAAAAAATTACCATATACTAATGGAATATACTAATGACGCTATGCTCATTCTGTCTCCTCTTATAGATCTAATTTGAGAAATTTTGATATTTCAATTTTTAGTATACTGATGGAACAAATAATTTAGTATACTGACATACACAAAATTTAGACTCCATAATAATAGTGACAATATGCTAAATATTTTCTCATCTTATAGACAGTTTAAGAATTATTTGATGTTTGTTTTTTATTGCTATTAACATGTGGATTTAATAGTGTATTAATTGCTTATTTAAAGTTTTAGATATAATAATATAGGGTATAAATAATAACTTATTTTTACATATATATATTTATTGTTAAATGTGATATTCACGTGCAAAGCAGATACACTAAACTAGTAATAATAATAGGTATCTATAATTCTCTTGAGTAAGTTTGTTGATTTCGAGCGGTACCATAACTTTCCTTATAATTTTTGTTCAATTCAAGTCTTAATGCTTCCATTGACATTTAACTCATAAGAATATCTCCATAAATACTCATCCTGGAATAAGGGTTAACCCAAGTATGCGGGACTTCAACACAAGTCCCAGGTATCCTCTTGACATACATTTTAAGCATGCAAGTTATTCAGTCTCTAAAATCACTCCGTATCCTCATAAAATCAGTCAAAGAGATGCATCGTCGATGTTGAACTCGACATAAATTGACTAAATTTATGGTGGGAAAAAAATTGAGATATCTTCTTGTTACAAATAGTTTAAACTCTCACCTACAAACTTTCATTTTCCGAGAATAATGTTAAGTAGTCCATTGGAAACTTAACATTGACCTGTGGTGGACAACTGTAATAGACATTATAATTCTCATGAATGATTCATCATCCCAGTCCCCAGAACAATGTAATCCTAATAGTTTGAACATTTGACATTTTTCAAATAGGCTGCAAAATACCAAGACATGAGTCTGAGAGTAGATTAAGAAAAGTTCTTTGAAATTTAGGTGTTGGACGAACTTTTATGTCATCCAAAATTCACTTTATGAGCTCGTGTGAAAAAAATCTGATGAGCAAGTATCATATGACACACTAGATTTTTGCATTATAAAATTTTAATCAAACCAAGAATGAATTGGCAATAGAATTATTTTAGAAAAACCTTATTTTTAATTGACAAAAAAAGTTTTTATGGGCTCCTTAGCTCATTAATTTAGTGTTTTATAGGATCCCACTACGACATTAACGGATGTTAGGCCTGATGCATCCGGTTGACTGTTTTAGCGCACTAACTTTACGTTTTAAATTAAAGAAGAAAATTATATTCTATACAATAAAGTATTTAATTTGCAACAAAAATAGTCATGTTTTTTCACATAAAAAATAGCCCAAAATTTATTAGCAACCAAAAAAGTTACAACAAAAATGATGTTGTTTTTCTCGGATTTGGTAAAATCTTTATTTTTTCAATAATAACTCCAAACACATGTTCAAATTAACATATGAACGATCAAATGAAGTTTAAACTCTGTATATACAACTTTAAACTTTTAACAATAAGTTCAACTCAACTTATGAACAACCAAAAATGAAGTTCATACTGTTTTCTTGAAAATAGAAAAAAACAAATGTCAAGAATTTCAACAAAAGCTTAACCAACTTATGAACTATCAAAATGAAGTTTCAAGAACTTCAAACACAAGTTCAATTAGTTGAAGAACTATTAAACTGAAGTTTAAACTATTTTCTGAAAAAATAGTAAAATCAACTTTAAGAAAAAAAGATAAACAAAAAGATTCAAGTCCACCAAATTCACGATGTGTCTTGAGAAAATTACTTCCCCCAAGTACCCGAGGTTATGGAATATATCCTCCCAAGATAAAATGAATCACTCCGACAGAATAGTGGTATCTCAAATTCTGTCGAACTACGAACTCACTCAACGGTAGAAAATCACACTTGAGTTTTTTTAAGAAAGAGGAGTATTTTTATCTTTCAAGTTTTCATGTTCATACCTGAGAAAAAATTCAGGTATTTATAGTCATCAAGTTGTTGTTTCATGAAGAGAAGCAATGGTTCAAAAAGGTGCACCCTTTCATAAAGGTGCAACTCTTTAAAAAAGTCACAACCCTTTGAAAATTAAGGTCATAATCATCCAATCTGAAAAGGTGCCTATTTAAATTACATCCTTTCTCTTGGTGTCTTTTCGAAAAACAACTATTCATTTCATTCACATCTCTTAAAAACCCAAAAATTTCACACATGAATGGGGAATGGCTATTTTATAATAAATTTACGGACATGTGTGTGATTTACAAGCAAAGACTAGTTGCATCTGGATAAGTGAATTATTCTTTGAACTTTTTGTAGTGAACACGCATCGGATGCATTTGGTCAATCGGTAGAATTGATATCTTTGAACTGCCTAACTTTAATGTACACCTAGACAACACAAGTTACACAACCAGCTTTTTACCATTTATAGTTCTCACAATTTTATTTATTTCAGCCATGAACATGTCCCGATTTCATGAGAGCATTGATAATAGGCCTTTACTAACATTCTCCTTGAAGCGGCTTCCACTTCACCCTCACATAGGTGATTCCTAAATATATAATCCTATAGATCAAACTATTTGGTCAAACATGTGAAACTTAAAAATCATTAAAAAACTTCAAACCATAAGTCTTATCCTTATTCTCTGAACATTGTCTTCATCATGAGAATAAGTTGAGTATGTTGACAATGTTTAATTGTCAGTCACAACTTTGTTTGATCTTCTTGAACCTAACTCTTGGGATCTCCAGTCTGCTAGATAAAGTTACTGTCATGCTGACTTGTCCTAGGCCTTGAACCCATTTCTTTTGATGATCTCTCAACATCCTCTCTAGAGAGGCCTTTTTTGTATGTGGATCTGACACATTCAGTGGCGGATCTACCTTATATTTAGGGGGTTCATCCGAACCCCCTTCGACAAAAAATTACGTTATTTTTATACTATTTTTACACGATCAAAAATATTTTTATGTATGTAAAGTAGATGTTGAACCCCCTTTGATTAGTCTGTATATTTACTTCTGAACCCCCTTAATAAAAATCCTGGCTCAGCCACTGGACACATTATCCTTTGACTTTATATACTCAAGATTGATAATTCCACTAGAGAGTAGTTCTCTAACAGTATTATTTCTCAATTTTATATGACGTGCTTTACCGTTGTACATCATGCATATCCACTTATGAATTTTACTTTATTCAGTCCGGTGATACTATTTGCATCATTATATCCTTCAACTACCATTGGGTATTTATTATAATGCAAAACATAGTCTTAAGTATGTTTTAGATACCCCAAAACTCTTTTCATTGTCATTCAAAGAGTTTGATTGAGATTACTCATGTACGAACTCAATTTACTGATAGCACATGGTATATATGATCGTGTACAATTCATGATATACATTAAACTTCTCAACACACTTGTGTAGTCCAACTGTGAGTCACTTTCACCTCCATTCTTTTGAAGTACAAAGCTCACGTCTAATGGAGTCTTGGCAATATCGAAATTCAAATACTCAAACTTATCAAGTACCTTTTAAATGTAATTATCCTGTGACAACACCAACCCTTATGGAGTTTTATGGATTCTTATCCCTAAGATCACATCCGCAATTCCAAGGTCTTTCATATCAAACTTTCTCTCAAGCATTCATTTCATAGAATTTATGTCAGAAATGTCTCTACTGATGAATATATCATCCACGTACAAAAAAACAATGATTTTTTGATTTGAAGTGTCTTTGATATAAACACATTTATCACATTCATTTATCTTGAAGTCGTTTGTCACCATAGTTTGATCAAACTTTACATGCTACTATTTGAGTGCTTTTTTTAGTCCATAAAGTAACTTAACTAGTTTGCACACTTTCTTTTCTTTACTAGGAACCACAAAACCTTCAGGTTGTTCCATGTAAATTTCTTTCTCCAATTCTTCATTGGTAATGTTGTTTTCATATTTATTTAATGGATTTCAAGACCATATACCGCTTCTAAGGCAACCAACATCCAAATAGACATTATCCTTGTTACAGGAGAGTATGTATCTAAATAATCAAGGACTTCTTTTTGTCTAAAGACTTTCACTACAAGTCTTGCCTTGT
This sequence comes from Capsicum annuum, assembly GCF_002878395.1. NCBI lineage: Eukaryota > Viridiplantae > Streptophyta > Magnoliopsida > Solanales > Solanaceae > Capsicum > Capsicum annuum. The sequence continues at coordinate 197,806,449 of NC_061113.1, forward strand.
ATTTGTCAATAGTACCATCATCTTTCATTTTATTTTTGAAGATTCATTTAGAACCTAAAGGTTTATTTCCTGAGAGAAGATCAACCAACTTTCAATTATGGTTGCTCAAGAATGAATCAATCTCACTACTTACTGCCTCTTTCCAAAAGGAAGCGTCCAAAGACGACATCACTTATTTAAACATTTGATGCTCATATTCAATAAAAATATTACAAAAACTTATCCAAAGGATGTTGATATTCTTTGATGTGTACTACGCCTTGGATTCTCGTCATTAAGTACATTCTCGTTTGGTTCATCTTGAGGTTATTTAAACCCTCCACTGGACTGCTCAAATCTAGTTTTATGTATAAATATGTTTAAAAAGCTCAGCATTATCTGATTCAATTACTGTATTTTTATTGATATTCAAATTTTTAAATTTATGAACTAAAAATCAACATGCTTTATTGGTTTTAACATATTCAATTAACACGCTGTCTACAGTCTTAGGTCCTATTTTTACCCTTTTAGGCATAGAAATTGGGACTTTCATTGTACTACCTCACACTTTAAAATATTTTAATTTGGGTTTTATTTCTTTTCATTTTTCATATGGAATTGAAAGTGTCTTACTATGGGGTGCTCTATTGAGTATTCAGTTATTTGTAAGGATAGCTTCCCTCCCCCCTCCCAACTAAGTTTTGTGGAAAACTCAAACTTATGAGCAAGTCATTCATCATTTTCTTTAATATTACATTTTTTATTTCCACAATCTCATTTGATTGAGGTGAATACGAGATAGTAGTTTGATGGAAAATTCTATTTTCTACGCATATCCCCGCAAAAGAAGATCCATTTGCTCCACCCCTATCACTTCTTATCGTTTTGATCTTTTTATCCAACTGATTTTCAACTTCTATTTTATATTGTATAAATATATCTATTATTTCATCCTTATTGTTTAGAAAATAAACATAAAAATATCTAGTGCAATTGTTAATAAAAGTTATAACATACTTTTTTTCACCACGAGATGTTATTGACTTCATATCATAAATGTATGTATGAATTAAGTCTAAGGGATTGAAATTCTTTTCAACAGACTTATATGGATGCTGAGCATATTTCAATTCCACACACGTTTGACACTTTAATTTATTACACTCAAAATTAGGCAAAACTTTCAAACTAATTAATTTTTGCAAGGATTTTTAATTGACATGTTCTAAATGACTATGTCACAAATCATTTGACTCTAGCGAGTAAGAAGAAACCTCAGTTTTCTTCATTTCAACACTCATTACATAGAGTTTGAAAAGGCTTTTACTGAGGTAGCCCTTTCTTACATATGTTTCATTCTTGCTTATTACAACTTTCTCTTAAACAAACATACACTTAAACCCATTTCTAATAAGAAGTGTTGTCAATACTAAGTTCTTCCTAATAGTAGGAATATGGAGAACATTGTTGAGAGTCAACACCTTGTCAAAAGTTATTTTTAGGAATATCTTCTCACTTCCTTCAACCTTGGTTGTTGCATTATTTATCATTAAGATCACTTCTTTAAGACCAGCGGTATTATAAATAGCAAAACTTTCTTTATCCACAAACATGTCTAGTAGCTCCTGAATCAAACCACCATTCATTTGTCTATCCAAAGAGATTGCTTTCAGTGATCATGGCACACAGATTTTCAATCTTTATAGTTGTTTTCAACATGTTTATCTATCTCTTTTCTTGTTCTTATTTAGAACTTGACTATTTAGAGCTTGTGTCCAACATCACTACAATTGTAGCACTTGCCTTTGAATGTTTTCTTGTTCTGCTCTTTCTCTTGTCCAGAAGACTTTTTCATCTTCTTATTATTTGGAGCATCATCCTTAACAGGTTCTGCAATCATCATTGATGATTTCTCATTCAACTCATTATCATTTTCTATCTTGGGATGACTCACAAGATCTTTCAAAACAGACAATTGGTTTTCAATAATTATTTTTTTTATTTTTTATTTTTGAAATATGAGGATCTATATTGTGAACATTTGCATGACATCATTTCCTTCCATTCTTTGATGTTCACACCAAAATATTTTTTCGATTTCTCTTTCTTTTTTATTGCTAGAGCAATATCTGAATGACTTAATGACACGATATTGGTTGTTGTTGGGACAACACCATTCACAATTGAATTAATTTATTGATCAGTTTTATTCGTCGTTTTCCTATCAGTCTTTGACATATACTTTAGTATTTCAGAATACTAACAATAAAGACTTTAATCTTTAACCAACTTGTTTCCCGTCAATGATGAAGTTTTTATATCGTTAAATCACCAACATCAACTTTGAAACCTGACGAAGTTTCTATGACTTGAAATCAAAATCAAATTCAAACAGAGTGAAAACCCACAGGTTTTAAGCTCCAAAAACCAATACAGAGAGTTTATCAAATCTGTGAAGTTTTTATATTCTTCGAACTAAATTTTCACACTGCTTTTTCGATGACGTTTTTATATTCTTCTAACCGAGAGAGTATAAATCAAAAGATTTTAGTCTCCACAAAATCAGACCCAATACAGATTAACCAAGTACTTGATTTATGTATATGGTGATAAATTTTTTTCCCTTTTCACCAAACAAGCACAATTTTTTTTATTTTTAATTGTATTTGTATTTTTTTTAATTTCCTTAAGATTTTTGTTTTTTTTTAGTTTGATAAAATCTGTATTTTTTCAACAATAACTTCAAACAAATGCTCAAATTAATATATGAACAATCAAATGAAGTTTAAACTCTATTTATACAACTTTGAACTATTAACAATAAGTTCAACCCAACTTATGAACAGCCAAAAATAAAGTTCATACTATTTTCTTGAACATAGAAAAAAATAAATGTTGAGAACTTCAACACAAGTTTAACCAACTTATGAACTATCAAACTGAAGTTTCAAGAACTCCAAACACAAGTTCAATTGGTTGAAAAACTATTAATCTAAAGTTCAAATTATTTTATGAAAAATAGTAAAACCAACTTTAAGAAAAAGGGATGAAACAGAAAGATTCAAGTTCATTGAATTCATTGTGTGTCCTTAAGGAAATTATTCCCCTCAAGTACCCGAGGTTATGGAATACATCCTCCCAGGATAAAATAAATCACTTCAACAGAATAGTGGTACCTCAAATTTTGTCGAACTATGAAATCACTTTAACGGTAGTAAATCACACTTGAGTTTTTTCAAGAAAGAGGAGTATTTTTATCTTCAAAATTTTCATGTCTATACCTAATGAAAAATTCAAGTATTTATAGCCATCAAGGTGTTGCTTCATGAAGAGAAGCAATGGTTCAGAAAGGTGCACCCCTTCATAAAGGTGCAACTCTTCGAAAAAGGTGCAACTCTTCAAAAAAGTCACAACCCTTTAGAAATATCATAACCATCCAATCCAAAAAGGTGCCTATTCAAATTGCATCCTTTCTCTTGGTGTCTTTTCAAAAAAATACCTATTAATTTTACATTCACACCTCTTAAAAATCCAACAAATGATTGTATGTATATAATATATAGATACTGTATAAATGGTGTATAAACGTGTATATATGATTGAAGATAATAAAATTTAAGTCAAAAAATAATAATCGGGATAGAAAAATATTGCAACAATCTTATTATTTGATTTCAATATTGAGTGTTACAATTTCTATGAATCCTTTGATTCTTATTTTTTAATATAAATTCAAAGGTTTCAAGCTTGATCTTGACTTGTATTTGAATCCTAAGGCTTTTGAGCTTGATCGTGAATCTAGTGATCTTGATCTTGACTTGTACTTCAGTCCATGAGATTTTAAGCTTGATCTTGAATCTTCATAGATCTTGAGTTGTGGATGAAGTAGAGTACTTGAATTCTATAACTTGTAGCTTGTAGAGAAATCTGCAACATATCCACGAGCTATATCTTGCTTCTTGTTAGAATTCCTTCATTCTATTTGAATTATGGAGACCCCTATTTATAGTTGTAAAATGGAGAAATTGTGGTGAGAACAAGCTTGTTTCGGCCAATCAGATTTAAGCGACATGATGATATTTGATTGATCGAAGTATGTCACTTGTATATATGACACATTTTTATTGACTGCTGATTTCATTAGGTATACTGCATCATTTTGACATACGGCACAATCCTATTGGCTCCTTCTTGACTTGCCATGCCATGTCAATAGACACGTGGTACTGAATTGGGCCTCTAGAATAAGATAGCATATTAGGCTTGACAAAGTAGACTCATTATTTATAGTCCAAATTGATGGACTAGCCCAATGAAAATTAAATCTTTATTAAATCTGCATTTATTAAACTTAAATAATTAATGCACAATGTTTATTTGGATTAATATATATTTAATATAAGTCTTATTGTGATATTTAATTTTTTTTTTTGAAGAATAGGCTTGAAGTATTAACTTGGTGATTTTAACTGTAATAGTATTTATATATAAAAATATCATGGACCAGTAAATATCACATTAAGGAAAAGTTGGTATCACATAGAGTGTGTTTGGTACGACAAAAAAAATTTAGAAATTTTTTTCAATTTTTTCATGTTTGGTTGGCTTAAATGTTTTGAAAAATGTTTATCAAATCAACTTATTTTCCTAAAATTTAAGGAAAATGACTTTCATTCAGAAAGTAAAAAAAATATTTTCCAAAACTCTGTTAAACCTCACTCTTAAATTGAAATATTCATACAACTCTTAAAATCACTCACCCCTACCCTAGCCCCCAATCTCCTACCACCCCCGTTCAAGAAAAATCTTTTGATTTTTTTCTTACCACATCCCTTATCCCCACCCCACCCCCTATCAGCCCCCCTCAAAAAAATATTTATTTTAAAAAAAAAAGAATTCAAAATTTTTTCTTACCTCCACCCCCTACCCCTTGCAAAAAAATTTACATTTTTCAAATTTGTCTTCTAAAAAAAATTGTTTTTTCTTACCCCACCCTCACTTCCTTACCCCCTACCCCCAACCCCACCCTCACTCCCTTACCCCCTACCCCCGCCCCCACCCTCTACTAGCCCCTTTCTCTCTTCCCCTCCAAAAAGAGATTTATTTTAATTTAAAAAAAAAAAAATTTCTTTTCCCCCCCCCCCTCTTTCTTTTCCTAATCCCCCCCCCCCCCCCAAAACATTAATTTTTTAAATTTGATTTTAAAAAAAAAAACTCTTTTCCTTAACCCACCCTTCTTACCCTATTCATTTTCATTAGTTTTTTTGTTAATATATACAAATATTTTTAGAAAATATTTTCCTACTTGCATAACGAACACAAAAATATAAGTAAGAAATAATTTATTTTCCTAAAAAATATTTTCCTCCTCCATACCGAACAAATCCTTAAAATAAGTATTTTTTAGGATCAAAACTTATTTTCTAAAAAGTATTTTCTACTCTTCAGCTAAACACTATAATGTATTTTCTTAAAAATATTTTTTTACTATCCAATCAAACACTAAAAAATATTTTCTGAAATATATTTTTCACTCACCAACTAAATATAAGAAAATAAATAAGAAACCAACTTATTTTTCATGAAAATATTTTCTAGGAAAATTTTTTTCATGAAAAACATTTTCCTTCAAACCAAACAGCCTTATTAAGAAAAGTGGGTGGGTGGGGGGGGGGGGGGGGGGGGGACTTTTCCTTATAGCATTTAATGTTAAGGGCTACGATCTTTGCACTTTTTTTTCTTGTTCCACACATAGTAGTACTACCAACAGTAGTCTATCTTTTTTTTTTCCTATTTTGTGTGCCTTTAGGGTGATTGCACAGTCTCACAACGATTCTCAATTTCATTTGGTTTGTGATACCACCACCGCCTTATTCCCTCTATAAATAGGGTCGTATATCCCTTTTATCTATCCGCGGGTTTCACAAAAATTAGGAACCTGAATTTTGAGCATCAGTAAGAGGTATCTTTTTCTCTTTTTTTTCATAATCTTTATCCTCTCTCTTTTTTTAGACTCGAAACAAATAATATTCATGAAGGGTCAGCTTAAGGAGCGAGAGTTCAACATCGTCTCTAACACCTTGAGACTGACAAGTTTGATCGGCTCTTTAACGTGAAAGAATCGTGAGAGGACCATCTTAATATTCAAAGGGACAAAAATTTTCCACCTTAAGGTTGAAAATTTAGAGTTTTTTTTAAAGGATAAACCTGTAAAAAGTCCATCTTAAGGTGCATAGGGATAAATTTATCCACCTTAAGTCATGAAAATTTAGTGATCTTCTTAAGAATGAATCCATGAAAAGTCTAGTTTAAGATGAAAAGAGACAAATTTTATTTATATGAAGACATGAAAACTTAGATATCTTTTTAAAAATAAATTTATGAAAAGTCCAGCTTAAGGTGCAAAGAAACAAATTTGTCCATCTTAAGGCATGAAAATTTAGAGATCCTTTAAAGGATACATTCGTGAAAAGGACAGCTTAAGGTGCAACGGAATAAATTTGTCCATCTTTAGGTATGGTAATTTAGAGGTTCTTAATTTTAAAGATAAACCCGTAAGGTCAACTTAAGGTGTAAAGGGGTAAATTTTGTCCAACTTAAGGCATGAAAATTTAGAAGGCCTCAACTTAAAAATTTGGGATGTTTTGATGACTTCAACTTGTAAACATGACTAATTTGGAAACTCAACTTGAAGACTTAACAAATTTGATGACTCCGGCTCATGGACTTGGTAGATTTGATACTTCATCTTACAGAATAGCTAAACTTTGAGGACTTCAACTTGAAAATATGGTAAATTTGAAACTTAAACCTCACAGACTAAATTTTGACTTCAGTTCATAGACATGAAAGATTTTCAACTCCATCTTGTTGTCTTGGAGAACTTGAGGATTTTAAATTCTACCACAAAGCCTCTTTTTTCCCATAAAGGTCTGTCACCATCAAGCCATGAATATTGGTATAAGTATAAAGTTCGATGAAAGAGTACTTGTAAACTTATCTTTCATGTGACAAGTTAAGTAGGAACATGTATTTTTTTTCGTGCTTATGTGAATGAACTTAGAATAAATATTTATGCACCTACACACCTCAATGAAAAGGGCAAAATCATAATATAGTTAGGAAGATTAGCTCAAATTTGAAGAGCTTTGCAATTTGATTGTGACAAGTTTTACAACTTAAAGATTTAGCTCGATTTTGAGGAGCATTTAACATATAATTCATGTTTGTGCATCGTGGAGTATTTTAACTTGAAGATTTAGCTCAAATTTAAAGAGCTTTGTGACATACAATTTAAGCTCGTGTTTCAAGAAACATTTTTACTTGAAGATAACTCAAACTTGAAGAGCTTTGTGACATACACTTTAGGCTTGTGTTTCAAGTAGCATTTTAACTTGACGACTTAGCTCAAACTTAAAGAGGTTTGTGACGTATAGTTTAGACTCGTTTTAAGGATCATTTCAACTTGAGATTTAGCTTGGATTTAAGGAATTTTAAGACATCAACATTTGTCCTGAATCTGAGAAGCTCTACGATATGTATTTAAGCTCGTGCACCAAGGACCACTTTAACTTATAGTTTAGACTCATGGAATAAAAAGTGTTCTAACTTATAGTTTAGGATCATGCTTCGAGGAGCTTTATAACTTGCAGTTTAGGGTCATATGTTAAGGAATTTTATAACTTGTTGTTAAGGCTCATGCGTTAAGGATATTTAACTTGCAATTTAGGCTCATTGAGAAACATTGATACATACATAAACTCTTCAAATTCATTTTCAAATGCAAAATTTCCCCTACTATGATATTTTTCTATATCTTCATCTTTACAAACCTCATAGGTAGGAAACCATTGATCTCCTCTTGTAGTAATGCTTACTTTTATATCGTGTACACAGGTCGCCATCTCTTCAAATGTATTGGGATTTAATCCTTGCAATATATATTGAAGACCCCAACTCATGCCTTGAATGTATATTTTAATGTTAGAAGTTTCACTAAGGCGATCTTTGCAGTTGAGGCTTAAGCTTCTCCAACGATTAATAAAGTTAACAACTGGATCATCTTTATGTTGGCGAGTCTATGTAAGTTCAAATATACTAACAACATGTCTTTTTCTATACAAATGATTGAGTAACTCTTTTTCTAACTTCTCCCAACTATATACATGATTTCAAGATCTGTGTACCAATCACAGGCATTTATTTGAGAAATCGAATGCACTGCTTGATGAAATAACACTATAGGTCCCAGCATCATTGAAAGTCTCAATAAAATACATTATATATTATTTGGAATTTCTTTTTCCATAAAATTATTGGAGATTAGAAGGTTGACAACCGTTGAGAATATTCAAATTATCAATCGTTTGTGTATACATCTTTTTATATACAAGAGAAAATTCAGATAAGGACTTAAATTTATCTTCGATGGCATCTAGAATAAAGTCCTTCAATTGATCAATAGGATTTAAACCTTCAGCAGAGACATGAATCTCTTTGATTATTTTCGTTTGCGTTATGTAAGATTCTTCTTCCTCTTGATATTTAGAAAGCTTTATAGGTGCTTGACTTGATCCTCTCATATTCATGCTCTCCATCTTATTTGTCAAAATAAAAAATAAGCATATTGTTCTTACATATGATTTGTTAAGCCTTCAATTGATTTTACAAAGGTTGCGAGTTGTTCCTATAAGGTGGGAGCATCAAACATTAAAGATTGTACCACCTTTGTGAAAGATGAAGAATGATATGGATCTCTATCTGGATAGGGCATGGACTAGGAAAAATTTGATTACATGTTGTAGCATATTGAGAATTTAAGGAATTATCTTCTTGCAAAAATGAGTTCTCAAACTTGTGATGACATTCTAGAGGAAGATCAAGTTAATCCAAATTTCTGTTAATTTGACCAATAATCTCTATGGCCACTTTCAATGTGCTTTTGGAGTGAGTAGTTGCAATAGCATTGTATATATAGTTGATCTTTTATTTGAGTCATTTTGATGTTCTTCAATTTTTAAGGAAGAGATGAGAGGTAGATATTGTCCCACTTGGCATGCCAAAATTTATAGATAATAAAATTTGAGTCAAAAAAGTAATAACTAGGACAGAAAATATTGCAACAATTTTAGAATTTGATTTCAATAGTGGGTGTCACAATCTCTTATGAATCCTCTGACTTTTTATTTTGAATATAAATCAAGGACCTCAAGAAGGATACTAAATCTTGATGAACTAAACCTTGACTTATATTTGAATTTAAGGGTTTTTGAGCTTGATCTTGAATCTAGTGCTCGTGATATTGAGTTATAGTTATACTTTAATCCAAGAACTTTTGAGCTTGATCTTAAATCTAGGGGCCATGATCTTGACTTATACTTGAATCAAAGGGATTTTTAGCTTGATCTTGAATTTGGTGGTATTGATCTTGACTTGTACTTGAATCAAAGAGCTTTTAAGCTTAATTTTGTATATTTGTAGATCTTGAGTTGTGAATAACCTCAAGTGCTTGATGTAATGACTCAAATAATTGTAATGCCAAAAATAATCCTGAAAAAATGTTTTGACTAAGAAATCCTTGTTTTGGACTTTGTAGGAATTTTTTCGTGGGAAAAAATCATGGCCCCAATTAAATTTAAGCTGAAATGGGTAAGTTAGTCCAGACCTGCTAACCCATCAATGCAGTGGTAGATCTACCATTGTAGTGACCTTCTATCGCTGCAGCAGTAGTCGGGTAGTATCCTACCAGAGTGTTCATTAAAACCCTCATTTACTTAATATATTGTCTCCCTTCACTAAAAACACCCCAAGAGAATCCTATACATAGAACGGTGAGTATTTGTAGGTCAAGATCCATGAGGGCAATTTTGAAGCATTTCCAGCAGAACTTTCAGCATTAGTAATGGGTAAGGCGTGTGTTGGATAGATCTTCGCTCTCTATAGTTATGGAATTTTTCTGTGAGGTAGGTTATGATTTATTTATAGTATACTTTGGCTAGATACATGTAATGATAGTTATGCAGGGAGATTCCATACGTTATACTTTTAGTGGAGTTTTGATGGATTGAATAATAATGGAACTAGGCAATGAATTTGGTGATATTGAATGTTAAGTTATTGAACTATATCTCTATTTCAATTGTCTAAGGATGTAAGATTTGTAAGAACTAGAGGTAGATAAAGGAATGAGAGCATATCTATGAATTAAAAATAGGGTTAGGGAGACTATGAAGGTAAGGTATGTGAGTAGAGTCAGAGTGTGCATTTGGTGAGTTGAGACTAGAGAATAGCCAGAAGAGTTTTATGTTTGTTGTGTTGTGGATAGTTTCTAATAGTAGAATAGGTACAAACAAATTAGAGGGGATGAGAAGTGAGAGGTAGACATAGTATTCGGGGTTAAGAGCCGTCAATCACTATAAACACAGGTGATGGCTAACAGTATGGTCATAGGTTGGGTAATTTTGATAAGTCTGGGTGTAACATGGAACTGATTTACTCTTTGCTTATATATACATAAAAAAAAATGATTACTTAACTAGCCTTCAGTCACTGGATGTGTTGTTAATAGTATTAAAGACTTACTTAACTTTGTGCTTACATGTAAGTTGGGTGTTTGTTACTAGCTTTCAGACATTACGTGTGCTTATGGACTATATTATGCATTGAACATATGTTGAGATGGTATTGAGCTACTATATAGATCGAGTGTTAGGTCGACACATTATATAGATTTGGTGTCATATTAATATTATTATTGGAATGGGTATCAAGTCAACACTGGTATATGAACTGAGCTCGTCCCATGTAGGTCATATGTGAGAGTCCCTACCAACTCTAGTAATTTAACATCTTGCACGCATGAAATCATCATTTAATTGAACATATTTACTATGGTGACCATTGTTGAAGAAATCTGTCTAATTGTAGTTGTGTACTGTATACCTTTATATTTGTTGAGACAAAGTGTTACGGTTGTATATCACAACCCAAAATAATGTAGATGATAGCACCTGTCACACCCTTCGATACAGGTAAGCTTGTACCAGCCAAACCCAATACTCAAAGTAAATTAGAAGAAAAAGAACAATAAATAATCCCAAAATAACTAAAGATGAAATAATAATTCAAGATATATACTATGACACCATCACTAGTACTAGCCTCTAATACAAAATAATACCAATTAGTCTAAGATATCTTAAATGCAATTAAAGCACAAGATAAAAGAGGAGATATCCAGGTAAGCTCTAAGGTCAGACATCCACTACCTCAATATTTGCACTGTCAACACTGAGGGAATATAGTCTACAATCAGTTACGTAAACCAATACTTGTATGAGATAAAGGTATAAAAAGAAAAGGAAATAAAAAATAAGGGTGAGTACAAAACACGTGTACTTAGCAAGCATCATCGAAACCTTCCCCATTCCAAAATGATAGCGAGAATCACCACCTCCAAATACCCAAATTACCCAAATAATCTACAAATAGAAGATACATTACTTCATCCTAATAGGGTAACCCAACACAACCATCATAGGAATGCTAATATACAGGGTGGGTAAATTAATTCAAGCGAGTTAACATTAGTAACTTTTATGATCAACAAGTAAAAAAAAGTTACTTATAAACTAAACTCACTAACACAGTATATCAGGCTCAATAATCATGTTCAACCAATATTCTAGAATAAATTAGTATGAGTGTATAATAATGTGTATGTCATGCTACCAGTGGTGCGATACTACATGTTTGACTAATCAAGCCATAGTCATGTGCTACCAGTGGTGCGACACTACATGTTTGACTAATCAAGTCATAGTCATGCCCCCACATCATATAAATATCTCAACTCCAAAATCAACTAAAAGATATTATAAATATGATGTAATATAGTGAAACGGATAAAGAATGCACAATATAACAAACAAGTTCAATTGAGGTAATTCAATATAAAAGCACATACTCAAACACAGTGTCAAACTATACTAAGGAATGCTGAAATGCAATGCAAATGATGCAATCTAGTGTAGTGATGATGATAGAATGTTTTTTATACACCTACCAAGCCTCGACACTTCAGGACAGGACCCATGAGGGGTTTAAGATATTTCCCAAACTATACCCTCCAAGAAGATACAATGCAGTTGCTGACAAATTATAGTATCCAAACAAAGGTTGGGATCAATCCCACAGTGAATAGGTCGAATATATCTCACGAATTTATTGAAGTAGCCAGATAAATGTAGGAAAAGAAAATGAGGGGTTTTTTATGCGAAAATAGTAAAGTAGCAACAAGTCTTGGCCGCTTTAGTTTTAATCGATCTGAGATGAATACTAGGACTGTGTTACTCCTAGCTTCCTAACTTCATAGATTTGTCATGCTTCATCAAACTGTAACAATACCTTGCATGCAAAATCTGATAAGTTATGTATCACTAACCATCTTGTGAACGCCTTTAGCGTATTTCACTCTTTACCTTTTGAGTCTCAGAGTGTTGCCTTACTAACCCTTATCCTAAATCCTAGATTTACTATTTCCTTTTGAGTGTCAAGTTAATTAGATGAATATGAATTAGCTTCAAATTACTGTCGGGATGTTCTTTTCCTAATCGCTACCTCTATTGTGAAGTAAGTAGTAAATACAAACAGGTTCTCAATATTGGTCATTGCTAACAAATCTATTAAACCAAAGACGATCATAATACATGCAAGAATATTAATCAAGAATGACTTAGCACTTCCTCTACTTTGTTAATCTGTCAGGTTTCCAACATACCTAGTTAGGTGATTTAGTCCCGTATAGTTGCAAGAAGATCTATGGAATTTAATAAAGAAAGCATAAGATGAATATCACAATAATTAAAGAATAATAGCCAAATTCTCAAATTAATACTCAACAAAATAATCAAGAACAAAGGATTCCTAGATCAAAAGTTGAATATTGAAATCAATATATGTTTGTGAATGTATAAAGTGCATAAACTAATACAAAAACATCAAAAGCATATTTGTAGAGAACATAGAAACCCTAAAAATTCTAACCAAAACAAACAGGGAAACCTGGATTGGTGGTTACTTACGGATCCACTTATAGGTCGTGGATAGTACCTATGCCCTGTAGGTCGATGTCGTGAGTGACTCAAAATCTTCAAACTTCTAAATGTTGAAAGGTCTCCACCTATGAAGGCACCTACGGGGAGTAGGTGGTACTTACGACCCATAAGTAGCCTCATCATAACTCTTTAATAAAATCTTCAAACTTCAGAGTCTCAAATCTTCAACCTCTAAGACCCGTGATGGCGATGGTACTTATGGAGACGTAAGCGGTACTTACACCCCATAATTTCCTCCATTAAAATCAAACAAAAACTTCTACTTTCAGGGGCTTTAAACTTAATATCTCTAAGAAATACGAGGTCGTAGGTAGTACCCATACAACATGGGTAGGCTCGTAGGTGGGGTTTCCTGTACAACTTCTACATTTTTCTTTGTTTAAGATCTAAAACCTAGTTTTCTACAACATAGACACAAAAACACATCATATCTAATAAAACAAACTAGGTACTTACGTATTTTCCAACTTTAAGCATCAAAAGTGCCATGAAACCATAGCACATCAACACGCTCAACTTAGTTGATTTTCTTGAGTTGAGATGCACAATGTCCAAGGAGGGACCATGGCCAAAATAGGTTTCCTGTATCTAACTAGGAAAGTGAAAGGTGAAAATAAGAAAATAGTGTATGTAGGCTCAGAATCGGGATCAAGGGATAGTTATTTTCATTTGGAAGTCCATTTAGGCTAATAGTGGACTAAATCAAGAACGACCTATGATCCTTTCCTAGTAGACTATCCTACAACCTAGACAAAACTAATCGGGTAAGTTCTGAATTAAATGCACAAAGGAAACGAGGTAAGGAATATCACACACACATGGCACAGTGTTATGTACAAACTATTAACGGTCCGAATCATGCAAATTCTAAGCTATGATTATTATTTCCCTAATCCTAATGTCATAATAAGATTCACAGTGGTCACAAAGATAAACACATCACACAGTTCAAGACAACTTTTTAGAGAGGTATCCTTTTTCTCAAAGATTTAAACACAACATCAAAATATGTCAACTACCCTTAGGTCACTTATTTTTCACCTAATTAAACACAAATAAAACATTACAAATACATGACACAAACACAAAACAACAAAACATGCTAGTTCTACTATGATAGCACGGCCAATTGATAAAGAAACATAGCAAAAAAACACATCAAATTTGGTAAAAACCCTTAATTATGGGACACCCCTACCCCCAACCAAAAGACTACACACTATCCCCAATACATAACTATAATACAAAACAAAGAAAGGAGGACATACTTGGGATGTTCTAGACGTCCAGCTCATACTCACCGCAATCTAGGGTATCTTCTATCTCAACTGGCAGAGATAGAGGGTAGGAGCCACGAAATATAACGTACCTACTGCTATCTCATGACATCTTTGCTCATCACCTACTACAGAAACCCTAGAATCAATCGTGTCCCTTTTCAAGGTCTAATCATATCGGTTGTTGAGGTCCTACAGCTCCTCATCTCCATCTCTCTTAGTCCCAACTTATCAGCAAAAAAGTCAAATTATATAGATCAATGTGGAGGAATAGGATAAGCGAATGAATATATAATTAAGGGAATAGCTAAAATTTGGCTCTCAACAAGAGAATATACCTCTGTATATAGCATGGCCACCTCCTTCTTAATTCCAGCCAGATTAGGAGACTGTATATCTCTAAACTGTACAGACACCTGACCCTCAAAAAGCATTGATCCAAGCATACAACTCCCTAGTATACTCCATCATCTCATCTCTCAACTCTGCCCGCACTCGAGCCTCAGTATTTTATAATATCGTCCGAACCCAAGGATGAATTTACCCCTATAATATAGCAAGCTCGGACTCTACCTCAGTAAGGTAGGTGGTTGTCTCATCCTGCTACTCTAATAGGCACTGTAAGAACTTATGTGGTACCCTAATAAAACCTATAGCTATGGAAGTGAGGTGAGGAGGAACAGTAGATGCCTCAACTAGCCCAAAAGTGGAGGTCAGGGCTGAAGTAGAAGTAGTTGGGGGCCTTCCCCTTTCTATAGTAACCTCGAGTGCATTTCTCTACTTGCCCATATCAATATTAACATGAATCTCCTGCCTATCAACATGCTCTTTCAAAGCTGGAGGACCCTCAAAATAGACCAAAATAACTATTGGAGGTGCCTGATTTCTCTGTATAAGGATTAGGTTTATCGGATCCTTGATCAAGCTAATATATGTGATGCTCGATACCTCAACCCTCCTATCAACCTTAGGTATATCTTTCTCATGTGATGCCTCATACTATTGCTTAATATGATACAAAAATGGGAGAGTAGTGGTCTTACCAAATGCACAAGCATGTATCGCTAGCCTAATTAGTGTGTCAAAGTTAATTTTATACCCCGCAAGTAAACTAGATACCAGTACAACTCTCTCCCATGTAAGAACATTTCCCAATGTCATCGAACTCAATCTAAAACACAGTACTGTCCATCAAAATTTTGATGCAAAGCGCAGCACTGCCTTCTTAATCTCTCCCTTTCCCTCTACCCAAGGGTAATCATCACCCTAATATAAAATTTAATGGGCTATCCACCTCAACAAATCAAGCCTCTACTATCAAAAGTCAGCATCTCTCATGGGACATATGGCACGCACAAGTCTCATCCTAAAATCAAACTTGATTGTAGAAATTGATCCCTAATAATCTAGCCCAAATAGCACTCAGTGGATGGCTGCCACAGATATATCTACTCTGATCACTCAGACTGATATATGCTACAAAAAAGGTTGCTCTACTGCTTTACCCTTCCATAGGGCACTTAAGTATAAAAAGGAGACATATAAAGCGTAAAAATCCTAGACTAGAGCTCGATTGTAAGATCCCTAAGGCTAAGTCATCCACTCCAACGTATACCTATCAAAGAAGGCTCGCAGGTCTAGTACCCCTACTAGCCTCGTCAAGTCTATCCTTCGCTCGGCTACAATACCCCTCTTAGGCCAACCTATCTCAGTAATATAGTTGTCTCTCTCATAAATATTTCATAATCCCTCTATAAACTATCTCTGGTTTATTTTAGTTATAGGTTCAGTCAAGAAGTGTGTAGAGTCTAAAGTGGGAGCAACTGGTGGTGGACGGGTAGAATGAACATCTTGTAGAGGTAGCTATGTGGCAGGTATGGAAGATAGTGAAACCTGATGTGGCACCTAATTTGTACCCTTCTAAAACTGGGTTGCAACTAAAGCTGACTTACACTCCGAACCCGACTCATCTTCCGACCCCCTCCTCAGAATGGGGGTCCTGTGCGTCCTCCTACTCAATAGAACTAGAACTGGATTCGGACTCAACCTAATCTCTGAATTTTAACTTCTTCTTCTCATCTGCATCATCCTCTTAAGCACACTCTCCCTCCTCAAACTAGGGAGAGTATGGTGGTGAAGTTTGGATAACATTCATCCTTGATCGGGAAATTGGACTAGATATGACCGTTTGGGCCCCATCCTGTGTAGATACAGGCTGAGTACTCAACTAAGTCTGAGTGGGGAAAGACTGGGTGCCTTAAATGCCTAATGTGGCTGCAATGACTATTGCATCAGCAGCCTGTCTCTAACCCCTAGTATGTGGGGCCTCTGGTCTGTTTAGGGAAACCAGGTACACCTCTACTGAGACACTACGCTCAGGGGACTCATCCCGAAGACATGACTGCACTCTATTATTTGGGGCCGCCTTGGGATCTATAGTACCTGAAAGAGTAGTTATTAGTGCTTAAGGGAGAAAGAGAAATAAAAAATTTGAAAAAAAAAATATAAACAATCAGCGTATGCTACCTACGATCCCACCTATGGGACATAGGCGCAACTTACGGGGGTCGTAGGTGCCCTCATAAGTGTCAGAAAAATCCCTAAAATTTTAGGAATTTAGGTCTGATACCTAGGATGGCACTTACGGCCCATAAGTGCAACTTATGTGGCTCGTAAGTGCCTTCGTAGATACTCATTTGAGAGTACTTCAAAATTTTCCAAATTTTCACCCCCACATAGTGTATTTTCATATTTAAGTCCAATTTGTACATAACATTTATCAAGTTTAACAACACAAGTATTGCACTAAATTGTTTGGATTTCATCTACCTTTTCAAACTCTACTTCTATTTAAGGTATGATCACAGATTTTTCATTCAAGACTAATGCAACGATTTTAATTTTTATTATTCTAGGCTCCTACTATCAAGATTCATGAGTTTCATTTAATTGTCAACCGTATTCTAAGTACCAACTCAATTTTCTTTGTTAATATCAAACTATAATACCAGTAGGAGCCAAGAATTTTGACTTAATTTCAAGTAATGGAAGTAGAAAATCAAAGAAATTTGGTGAAACCCTAACCTGAATGCTTTGTGCATAAAAATGGACCTTTTAGTGCTAAGAATGATAAGGATTTTTGTCTTTTATGGATTCTAGCTGGAGTTGGAGTAATTAAATTTAAGAGAGAGTTATGAAATCTGAGAATATGAGGCATAGGAATTAGGTTAGGGGTTTTAAAGGTTGGTACGGTCGGATCAGGTTAGGGTTACTTAAGCCCGACCCAAATTTCAAAAATTTGACCAAAAAATTTTTGACCACTTGCGATGCCACTTACGACCAGTAAGTTTAACTTATGGTTCGTAGTGTCCTGTCGTAAGTGGCAAAAATTTTTGCCCCTTCTTTGAACTTTGATTCTGATTTCAAAGACACCACTTATGGGGTGGTAAGTGGAACTTACGACACCCGTAAGTGGGCTTGTAAGTAAAGTTCAAAGACCCAAATTCTCAGATTTTCCCTCTGACATCTACTGCGTTACTTTCCTGGCTTAAATGGGACTTATGACCCCCATGAGTGGGTAAATAAGTCCCCTTACCTAAAATTTTATGAATTTTGCACTTTCTTACCATGTTCAAGGTATTTTCTTATGCTTTACCCCTACAAAAAATAAAACAACATGATCACTAAAATAGTGGGTTACCTCTCACCTAGCACTTGATTTAACATCATAACACGATATGCCTATATTGGTTACTCACACTCACCAACAAGCCCCTAGGTTGCCTCCTGTAAAGCTCCTAATTTAACTTCGTGGCTTGACTCGGTTGCATTGCCTACTCAGACCTCGCCAAGGCTTACATTATCACATACTTTTACCTTATCAAAATTACCCAAATAGTGCTTGACACGCTACCCACTCACCTATAACAGGGCTTCATCATCTCGTTGCAGCTCAATAACACTATGTGGGAACGCCTTAAGCACGCTAAATATTTCATACCACCTAGACTTCAACTTTTCAAAAAATAAGTAAAGTCTTGAATTATATAACAAAACCATATCACTGGGCTCAAACACCATTTTCTCGATCTTTTTTCATGATACAACGTCATCTTTAGGGCGCCACTTTTACCAACACATCACATAATATACCAATCTATTACTTCATAATATGGTTGACCATCAATAGACTCATAGATGTCGGTTTGGGTACCCCTATACCCAACTGCTTGTATACCACCAATAGTATGAGATTGAACTAGCTCCTAAATCACATAAAGCTTGAGAGAAGTTGAAGGACCTAATAGTACATTGTATAGTAAAAGCAATCAAGAATCAATAGTAATATAATGGTACATATTATCAGCAGGCTTAAAAATCACCAACTGTTTCTTAACAACCAAATCCTTCATGAACTTTGTGTAGCCTGGCATCTGCTCTAATGCTTCCACAAGAGGAATATTAACAAACAGTTCCTTCAATATCGCCATGAACATCTGATACTTCTCTTCCTCTCGCTTCTTCTTTAATTTCTAAGAAAAGGTGGGGGAGGTCACAGAATGGTCTTAATACAGGCAAAAATTCCTTTCCCTTACCTTCATCTTTCTCAACTCTCTTATCAACACCCGTCGATTTTTAAGATGAATCATTACTAGTCACCAAATTTAAAGATTCCACTTCGTGTGCATCATTAATATCAGTAACATCAACCCAAACCTCATCAAATACAGGCATAGAGTAATCTAAGTAGCCTTCTCACTCCAAGTGGAGATGGTTATACAATGACCATCATTCTTAAGATTTTACACGGTGTAGCTCAAAAGAGTGCCCGGTTGATGTTAATTCAATGTGGCTGACATTTGACCAAATTTTTGCTCAAGTTGGTTGATCGTAGTAGCAAGCGATTTTACTTTTTTCTGACTCTCAAAATATCTAAATTAATATCCTTAAGTTAACTTTCTTGACTTTTCTGTCCCTTTATCAGCTTTGACACCATAGCCTCCATTCTAGAATCAACATCTTTGTTCCCTGACAGAACATAAACACCACTCTTCTCCTTTTAGTTATTTATCTCCAATCATCATCTCTTTTTTTGTTGTGATCCTTATATCGGTCCCTATAGTAGTTTCGACCTTGGTTTCCTTGCCTCGAGTTTCAAGAATCCTGATTGGACCCATGACCTTTGGTGCAGAAACTCGCCATCTCTCTATCTAGATACTTTACCTCTTTATCAACATTAGAATCATATAAAATAGGAGCTTCACCTTGTGATCCAATAGCAGTCACCTTTTCAACATTCATTGTGGTGAATTGCTTCTTCAGCAACCCAATCTCTATCCTTAATGGTGCAACATCTTGAGTTACTGTATCATCTATGATTCTTCGCTTGTTAGAAGCACCAATAGCATAAGTACCAGTGCCTCTGTCTGCCACCTGAGTATGCCACCCTCAGTTGGTAAGAGAGACTGATCTAAGATTTTTAATGCTACCTCCTAACACAAACTCATGAATGCTCCACCAGTAATATTGTCTGCAACAACTTTGGAACTGATATTTAGGGCTTGGTAGAATATTTCAAGAAAATTTTACCTCAAAATCTTGTGATTGGGCACCATCATTAACTTCTTCTTTAACCTTAACCACACCCTATGGATTGTTTTATACTGTAGTTGATTGAAATTATACATCCATCATTTAATTACAGCATCCTCAAAGGAAAAAAGGATTAATCCAAGAACTATTTTTGTAACTCGTTCTAAGAAGTGATGGACCTATGAGGTAATTTCCCTAGTCATAATATAGCTTCACTAGATACAGAGAATGGGAACATCCTGAGCCTCAGTACTTCCCGACTCGCCCCAGGAAAATTATATAAAATGTAGATCCCCATTAACGTCATGATATGCATGTTGGCATCATCGATCGGTAGGCCAGCAAACACATTATTTTTATTAAATAATTGGATCATAGCACTAGTAATATCAAACTTTGTTCCCAGAGGCAACTTAGAAAGAATGATAGCTCCTGTATCGATAGGCTCAACATACCCCGAGTCATTCTCAGATCATCATAACCTAGCATATACTGATAAGCTAAGAGAACTTAACCTCTATCTCTTCTACCTTTGTCAAGTTCTTCTTGACGGTATGTTTTCTCTCTTTGTCTCTTCTCTAGAGCTGCGTGATGGGCAACCTCATTATTCCTCTTCTAGTTTTCTTTTACTAGTAGCACAGTGGTTTGCATAGCTATCTCCTGAACACTATGCAGAGCTAGGGGAGGCAAATCATGCGGAACACATCTCAAAGCCCCTCATGATGAACTTTACAATCATATTCCGACATCTTAAAATTTTGTCATAGGATTTTTTTAAGTTCTGGATTTAATAGGATCAAGGGATTGCCTTAAATTTTAGTACTGGTCATACACCGGTTATATCCTAATAAAAATAGAAAATTAAAACCCAACAACCTCAACAAAATCACTCAAATCATTTCAAAACCATATTCCCCAACAACGACACTGAAATTTGATGTCGCTCAAACTATTCCCTTCAAGAAGATACAATGCAATCGTTGTCAAATTATAGTAACCCAACAAAGTTCAGTGTTGATCCCCGAAGGAATAGGTTGAATGTCTCTCACGAATTTGTAGATGTAAAATATAGGAAAAATTCAATAGGGAGTTTTGCTGTAAAAATAGTAAAGTAGAAATAAATATTAATCGTTCTAGATGAAATCAATCTGGGATGAATATTAGGATTGTGCTCTCCTTAGCTTCTTAACAACATAGATGTGTCATGCTTCAACAAAATGTCACAATACCTTACATGCAGAATCTAATAAGTTATGCATCACTAACCATCTTGTGAACGCCAATATTGAATTTCACTCTTTATCTTTTGAGTCTCAGAGTGTTTGTAACACCCCAAAATCTAGTTCCCGAGACGCCACATAGTGTTCCAAACTACAAGTAGTCCTGAGCTAACCCTGGCTACCTTTTAACATATTTGAATCTCATCATAGGGAAATATAAGCATAAAAACATGATAAAATGTGGGAAACTATCTGAATATATCTGAAAGTACTAATCTCATCAATATGATTAAACAAATACTAAAAAGTCTGAATAAGACAACTGAGATCTAAGACTGAATCTGGTGGTCCGATAAGCCTCTACTAGCTGAGTCTAGAGAGTCATTGGGACAGGCCCCAGCTGACTCAAACTGGCTGAAATAAATAAGGAAATATCTACTAGTAAACTGAAATATTAATAGCTAAGTCCTCAAACTATGAGGACTCACCAACTGTAGCGATGTAGATAAGATGCTCGAAAATCACTGTCGCTGCTGAGACTGAGCACCTGAACCTACATTATAAGATAATGTAGCACATAGACGTATATGTGGATCAATACTTTAATAATGTACTAAGTATATAGGGTGTATGAAATAAGTAAACAATATCATCACAGTTTATAAAATCATGCATGCTAAATGTAAATGACTCACAGAAGCTTGAGTAAATCTAAAATCTGAAAGTCAAAATCATAAATAACAAGGCATATAGTCTAAATTTTGTAAGTCATTACACTTGGTTCTGAAATTATATTCTGTTCTCATTCTCAATCATATAGGCTAAGTGGAATTTACAAGCCTGTATAGAAAATACTATATCATTTTATTGAAAAGAAAATTCTTTCAAAACTGTTCTGTGAGGGAGATCTTTCAAAACTTTAGGGAAAACATTTCATCTTAAGGGAATTCTTTCAAAGCTTTTCTTTACTAGTAGGGAGGTTCTCTTAACCGACATAAACCATGTGAGCTAACATGGAGTCCAACGTCTCGTCCTCCTAAGGAAGAAACCTCACATTGGGGAGAGGTGTCATACTCTTACCAGGAAGTATAACCTAATCCATGTGATCAATCATAAGCTAAATCTATCAACCAAATCTAATGGGAATATCTGAATCTATACCTACGTTGGCTACATAGTTCTAGGTAAGTAGGATGCGCTAAACCCACACTCCTCACTCAGTGTTAAATACTACTTACTTATTATATATATTCTCACTTTGTTGGAAATCCACTTTAAAAAGTTAGCATAAGGGTCTATCTAAAACCAATTATGTATCTGTTTGACATAAACTGTACTCAAATCTAAAATCTGTTTCTATAAACTGTAGTAAATTCTGAAAAGTGGATTCCATAGGTAAACTGAGGATCTGAAGATCAAATTCTGTTTATATAACTGAAAATATGCTAATATCAGGGTGCTTAAAAACATAAGTTCTTGAAATATCAATACTCAAATATGCTTCTTGAGAATCATCAACAACGCCAAGATGGTGAAATCAAGAATCTTAATATCATGCTCAATTCAATTGAAAAGATATGAACAATGTCTCAAATCATGCTCATGGTATTCAAAAATCATAAAAGAGCATTCTTTAACTCAAAAAAAACATAAAATTTCTTAATTCAATCATATCATACTCGAAATCATCAATATGATACTTTGGGCATAAACCCTTATTTCAAGTCATAAGAAATTTGCTTTAAAATATAATTTTGGGCACAAGGACGAAAGAATTGTCCTTGTTCATAACCCTACATACGTTAAATGATGAAATAAATGAATAATCTTGCTTTTTGAGATGCTATTTGTGCTCTTGAATGAAGATTCTTGGAGCTCTTGGTCTAGGGATCTTAAATACTGAAATAATTTGAAAAAAGGATGGTGGAATCTTGAGTTTTTTAGGGATAAATGTTGAAGCCTAGGGTTTTGGATGAGAATAATTTTGATGAAACTTAGCATATAATGCTTCTAAAAGGCTTTAATCATGAGTTTGGACGGATTGGGGGTTGGGGAAAAGTCCAAAATACTCCCCTTTAACTCCTGAAAGAAACTGGAAAAATAAACTTGGGTCCTTATTTTTGGCCTTGGCGCGATGCGCCACTATCGCGCCAAGCCACAGGAAAATGCAAACTGGGAAAATACATGGTGGCGCGACGCGGTGGTATCGTGTTGCCACCTTGGATAGGACCTAGACACTTGGCACGATGCGCCAATATTAAGGTTTCTTTTACTGAATTTGGATAATTGGAAATTTGGCTCTCTCCGCAATGTACCAACGTCACGGAGGGCCACTGGAAATTGATAATCGTCATTTAAACCTTCTCCGCGACATGCTAAACACCAAAATGATGGTGTTTTACGACTAGAACTTAAAATAACCATAACTTCTTACCCGATTATCGTATTTAAGCGAATCTTATATCGTTGGAAAGCTTATTTAATTTCCTACGCCATGAAAAGTTTAAATCAAAATAATTCCACACAAAATAAATATCATTCATTCTAAGAGATAATTTTTGATATTTTTTGGGACGAGTTTAAGCTAGGAAAATTGCTGGGTATTACAATATCTCCCCCTTGGGAACATTCGCCCTCGAATATGGCTAGCTAAGTTGAAGTTTTTGAGGAATCTGAGAGCATAAGATAGCATGCACAACTAAAATAAACTGAATATCTAAATCTAAATCATTCTGAGCTTCTAAGTAATCTGTGAGTGCATGAACTTACATGGGGACAACTATATAGCTGAATCTGTGATTAGAAAAGGACTGAATTAAGGAAGAGTATTATCTTCGGCTAAATATGAGGTTGTGGAGATGAGGTGAGGGTACTTGGCTCGTATATCTGCTTCTGTTTCCCAAGTGGCACCCTTAACGGACTGATTCGCCAAAGAACTTTGACCAAGGGAACTCCTTTGTTCCTTAGTCTACGGATCTGATGATCTAGAATCCCAACTGGAGTCTCTTCGTATGAAAGGCTATTCTGAATATTTGATCTTTCTAAAGGAACTACAATGGTGGAGTCACTGATACTCTTCTTAAGCATAGAAACTTGGAATACAGGATGAACGGCTGACAATTCTGCGGGAAACGCAGGCTCATAAGCTACTTTCCCAACGTGACTCAAAATTCTATATGGGCCAACATACCAGGGACTAAAATCCCCCTTCTTGCCAAATTTCTTCACCCCTTTCATGGATGAAATCTTCAAATACACAAAATCACCAACCTCAAACTCGACGTCCCTTCTTCTTAGCCTCAAATTAGCTTAACTTTCTCCATAGCCTCAAATACTGCATTAGCCTAAGCAAAGTAGCCTCAACCACTTCAAACCAACCTATGGGTGATCTAAATCTCCTCTCATACAGAGCCTCAAATATGGCCATTGGAATGCTAGCATGATAACTGTTATTATAACCAAACTCAATCAATGGCAAATGCTTATCCCAACTACCTTTGAAATCAATACCACATACCCTTAACGTATCTTCTAACGTTTAGATGGTCCTCTCTGCTTGACCATCTACCTAAGGATAAAAAGTAGAACTGAGATGAACCTAGGTACCAAGACCTTTCTGAAAATCTTTCCAAAATTGAAAAGTAAATTGAGTACCGCTATCTGAGATGATAGACAAGGGAACTCCATACAATCTAACTAACTCTCAGATATATAACTTAGCATAATCTTCAGTTATATAGGATCTATGAACTGGTAAAAAATACACTGACTTAGTCAATCTATCTACAATAACCTAAATCGAATCATGATGACGATGCAATTGGGGTAAACCAGTCACAAAATCCATGTTCACCTATTCCCACTTCCAAGTGGGAATACCAAACTCTTGAAATGTACCACCAAGTCTTTGATGTTCTACCTTAAACTGTTGACAAGTTGCTCTTTTGGCTACAAACTCTGCTATATCTCTTTTTATGCCACTCTACAAATAGATTTCCCACAAGTCGCGGTACATCTTGGTAGCACCTGGATGAAAATAATACCGCGCACCATGCGCTTTAGCCATCATCCATTCTAAGAGCTAATATTTGATAATTTTTTGGGATGAGTTTAAGCTAGGAAAATCGTGGGGTATTACAGTGTTGCTTTACTAATTTATATCCTGGATCCCAGATTAACTATTACCTTTTGAGTGTCAAGTTAATTAGATGAAGATAAATTAGCTTCAAACTACTGTCATGATCTTATTTTCCTAATCGCTACCCTTCCTGTGAACTAAGTAGTGAATACAGGCAGGTTCTCAACATTGGCCACCGCTAAGAAATTTATTAAACCTAAGACAATTATAATACATGCAAGAATATTGATCAAGAAAGACTTAGCACTTCCTCTAGTTCGTTGTTCCGCCAGGGTTCCCACAATCCTAGTTAGGTGGTTTAGTTGTGCATAGTTGCAAGAAGAACTATGGAATTCAATAAAGAAAGCATAAGATGAATCTCACAACAATTGAAGAACAAAAACAAAATTCTCAAATTAATACTCAACCAAATAATCAAGAACAAAGGATTCCAAGATCAAAAGTTGAATCATGAAATCAATATATGTTTGTGAATGTATAAAGTGCATAAACTAATACAAAAAGATCAAAAGGGTATTTATTGAGTACATAGAAACCCTAATAATTCTAACCAAATCAAATAGTAAAAATTGGTTCAATATTCAATTACAGACCTATTTATGGGCCATGGGTAGTACCTACTCCCCGTAGGTGGGTGTCGTAAGTGAAAAAATCTTCAAACTTCTGAACGCTGCAAAGTATCCTCCTACAGAGGAACCTATGGGGAGAAGGTAGTACTTACGACCCATAGATAGCCTCATCGTAACTCTCAGATAAAATCTTCAACTTCAGAGTCTCTGATCTTCAACCTCTAACATCCATGATGATATTATGGCAACGTAAGTGGTACTTACGCCTCGTAAGAAGTCCTCTATCAAAATCAAACAAAAACTTAAACTTTTAGTGTCTTCGAACTTAATATTTCTGAGACCCACGAGGCCACCCATGAGGTTGTAGGTAGAACCCACAATTAGTTCCATTTTTATGCATCAAAAGTTTCATGAAACCATGGTGCATCAGTTCACAATCCATATACTTTCACAATCTCAATATAATATCTCAATCACCTTACCAACACATTTCTCGATTAAGGATTTTAATGAAGTATTTTAAATTTTTTCAAAGTTTCTCGTATCACAAACACCTTATTGGAACATGTCTTCGTCAACGGTTTTGTAAAGTATTTCATTTTCTTTCAAAATTAGTGTTTCTCAGTGGTACCAATCTCATGAATATGTATGAAGGAAATGAGGGTGTAATTCTCACAAACAGTCAGTATGGAGATCACAATCAATCCAATACAAGTATAAATGAGCTCTGAATCGATTCAATATGACACTAATTCATGACATGAGCCATCACATGGCACCACTAAAATAAATAGTCATGTAAGACATCAATAATCTCATTTCAATCACCTCTTGTAGGCATCAACATAATGATAGAGCTAAATAATGCTCAAATAAGGCCTAGAATATCTATTTAAGCCCCCACATGAACATCATAATAATAATAATGAAAATTAATGCACAAATAAGGTCTATGATATCAAATCAAGCCTCCACACAGGCATCACAATAATATAATCTATCAAGTCAATATTAATATACATATAAACCCACACAAGGGAAACACGATAATAATGTACAATCCAGACAATGCAGATATAACAAATTTACCCAAATCCTAGTTTGTTCCAATCAATAAATCTCACATTTCCCATAGATGACATCAATAGACTAAGTAACTAAAAAAGAGTTGTGATAATTAACAATATACTCCAAGGATTGTCGTCATTCGCTTACTTATATATGTCAAGATTCCTATCTTAAATTACTTATCCAAATTACCATCTGTCATATCCTAATAAAAACTCAACTTTCATTAGGTACACCAACTATTTACTAACCACAGTTTAAGCTCTTAAATAGGTATCCACTATCAATTTATCCAAGATCAACAAGTCACTATCTAGATCTACTCTAAGTATATTCATAAGTAACAAGACTAATTAATATAAACTACTAATATAACTACAACTCATCAAAAGATTCTAGTATCCGCAAAGATGATTGTCATTTCATGTAAGTGTAAGACCTCATAAAATTTCAAGCCTAACTCAGTCCTTTATAGCATAAAAAGAGGCCCCAGACTTAGAAAATCTTTAAGCTAAGTATTAACACTTAATCTTATTTTGGCCTCGATATTTCTTTGAATTTATTTTTTACCATTACGACCTTAAAATGTCAATTTTTAGATTTATTCATGATCAGGAATGTCAATAGGTATTCTCGGACGAGTTTAGGATTTTTCAAACAGCATTTGAGGCACATTTAGGAGTCCAAAATAGTGGATCGACGTGATCTCAATGCATCGCATTGACTAGAACTTTCCATCAGCTTTCAATGCAAATTCCAGTGAGCCAATGCAATATCGACACATTCGAGTTGCCTATTGCGTCGACCATCGATCCAGCGCATCGCCTAGTCCGTCACTGGGCACGATCTCAACTCATTAAAAATCCATATTCAGAGGGGTATTTGGGTCATTTTACCATTTTTATTCTACCCTAAAACACGAGTTTAAACATTTTAAAAGGCAGAATCACTCACTTCCTATCAATTTCTCTCAAGAACAAACCCTAGGGCAGTTAATTTCAAGTCCAAGCTTCAAGAACCTACCATCAATCTTCACGAATTTATTTACCAAGGTATGTTAGGTGTTCATCCAAGGGTTTCCTTCTACCCTTGGAGTTCAAGAACCTCTTTAAAATTTTAAGTTTATTATTTTCATGAATTTTGTGATTTAACAATATTGTATTGATGTTCATGATAATTGTTTAGATTTCAATCCATGATAAATTGTAAATTTCTTGTGAATTAAAGAGAATGTGGGTAATGTTATGTGATCTCATGTTAAAACCCTTGAATTTGCAAGTTGGAGTTGTGATCAAGATGTTCATATATGTTGTTTATTATTATGTACATAAATTATGCCCTCTAAGTGTTTGATAGAATGTCTATGAGAGTGAAACAGTGACATCATGACATAATAGCATGCGTTCAAGTTCATTCCTTACAAAGTTTGATAAAATACCTCAATGAATGAATGAGTTGTGACAAAGTGACTAGCTATCATGATTTTAAGATTGCGCTATGTTTTACTATCTATGCTATTGAGTCCTGGGGGCATTCAAAACCCAAAAATCTAGTTGTTTAACTATAATAATAGTAACTTCAAAATGGTCTCAGTAATGTCACAAACATTAGTAGTCAGTTAATTATAGAGCTCGATGAAATCAGTCAATTTTATCCAGTTAACACGATCAGTAACAGTTC
The DNA here is from genome assembly GCF_002878395.1 of Capsicum annuum. NCBI lineage: Eukaryota > Viridiplantae > Streptophyta > Magnoliopsida > Solanales > Solanaceae > Capsicum > Capsicum annuum. The sequence goes on from NC_061113.1 coordinate 197,835,090, forward strand.
AATCCATCCTAGTACAGTCTAGTGATTAGTTTAGTGTCTATTCAGTTGGGAGTAGAATTCAGCACTGAGTGAGGATGGGGGCTCACCTACTAGTTGAGGGAGTGGTCCCTAGAAACAGTCCTTGCATTCTAAAACTACGTAGCCAATGTAAATTGAGATATCAACCGGCCAGTTAAGGGATTGATAAGGTATTTTACCTCCAGTTGAGGGTACCACCATTCTCATTCAGGGTACCTTCCAGATGAGGGTGACTTTTTAGCTATCTTTACCCATAGAACGGTACTGACACCCTTCCAACTGGGGTTATTAGTTGACCCCAATTAGTTTAAAGAGGGGTGTGTCGTTAGATGATTATCTCCCACAGTTTCAGTTTCAAATTCAGACTCAGTATAGAACTCAGTTCAGTTCTACAGAACTAGGACTGTCAGACACAGTCACCCATCTCAGTATAGAACTAAGTTCAGTTCTACAAAATTAGGACTGCTAGAAATAGTCACCCAGTTAACAGTAAGACAGTAATCAGTAAACTTAGATATCAGTCATTCAATTATCAGAACCTAGTACGCAGTGTTAATATGATCTCAGTTACAGTATATGTAGTTATATGCATAGTATTGCATAATCAGTATTTACAGCAGTTTCAGATATACATGTACTCTCATTCAGTTATATTCATGTTACTCAGCCAGTTATTATTCATGCATATGAACCCGTGTATATCAGCCTACCTCACTTAGCATACCAGTACATCCAAAGTACTAACGTATACCTTTTATTTTGCGCTATGATGTCTTATATCATAGGTTCATACGGACGGACTCCTGATCGTACTTAGCATCCCAGCCTATCAGCAGGAAATTTAGTGGTGAGTCCTCATAGTTCTAGGATAGAGTTACCATTTTAGTATTTTAGTAGTTCTGTATATTTTAGTAGTCGGAGTTATTGAGGGTTTGTCCCATAAACTCCATGTTCGGCCAGCTAGAGGCTTTTAGACTAGACAATTTCAGATAGATGTTCAGTTTTTAGTATTTATTTATCAGTATTTGATTTCAGTTATGAACCTTATGGCAGATTTAGCCTAATTTCCACATTATTACAGTGTTATTATTAAGTGATTACAGTAGGTACCAGTCATGGGTTAGCTTGTGTCCTTTGAGATTATGAGCACCGTGTGACATTCGGGGTGCAGACTCAGGGTGTTACAAACTTGGTATCAGATCCTAAGGTTCAACAAAGTCCAAGTGAGTCTAAAAGCCGCGTCTAGTGGAGTCTTGTGCATGGGTGTGTAGCGCACCACACTAATGGACAAGAGGCTATGAGGCATTTTAGGAAAAGTTTCCCTTCTTTCAGTATTCATATCGTACGAGTGAGCATGACCTCAAGTTAAACTCTCTGTCTAATTCAAATTTCCCTTTAGTTTACATAATATGCCTCCCAAAAAAAGTAATGGAAGAAAAATGGAAAACCAGCCATCACCTCCGCCCATATAGCCAGATCCCTTGGATGAGCATGTTTTCTAGGTAGAATTTAGAGCAGCTTTCACCACTTTGGCTCATTCTATGTCAGCCCAGAACAAACATCCAGTGACTGTCCAGGCTAACCCAGTGGCTAATACTGCTACAGCTAGAATTTAGGACTTCACCTGAATAAATCCCCCATTATTTACATGGTCTAAGTCAGATGAGGACCCACAGGAATTCCTTGATTAGGTGCAAAAATTCATAGATATTATGGGAGTGACTGTTAGTGAGAGTGCTAAGTTGGCCATATATCAGTTGCAGGATGTGGCTCACTCATGGTTCAAGCAGTGAAAGATAGAGAGGGATTAGATGTAGGGCCCATAGAATGGGGGGAGTTTGCTACTGCTTTTCTAGATAGGTTCTTCCCACTGGAGTTAAGAAAAGTGAAGGTTTTGGAGTTTATTAATCTGAAGTAGGGCAACAAGACAGTGAAGGAGTATTCACTTAAGTTTACTCAGTTAACCAGATACACTCCTCATGTGGTAGCAGATAGCAAATCTAAGATAAGTAAATTTGCGTCGGGTGTGTCTAATAGTATGATCAAGGAGGGTAGGATCGCAATGCTGATTAAGGAGATGGAAATATCAAGGCTCACGGTCCATGCTCAGCAGATAGAGGAGGCTAAGAATAAGGAGAAGAAGAGGGAGAATAAGAGGTCTAGAATAGGTAGCTTTAAATTCGCTCAACCTAAGTCAGAGGGTGGAAATTGTTCTCAGTTTTGCCCAACACCATTAGTTCTAGCTCCTTTTTTAGCCAGTGCTCCAGTGCCAAAATTCAGAGATGGTAATAAATATAGAGTGCTAGGCCTTAAACCTCAGGGTAGTTTTAGTAGTGCCCAAACAAATCCTTTTTGCCAAAAATATGGCAAAAACCATCAGGGTGTCTACAAAGCTAGCAGTGATGTATGTTTTGGGTGCGGTAAGCTAGGTCATAGAATCAGAGATTGTCCTCAGTCAGATTTTCAAGGTCAGTATAATCGTCCTTAAGCTCAATCTGGATGCCCGAATCAAAAGGGTTTCACTTTCAGTGCCACCAGTGGGCAGCACCCAAACAGACTCTATGCACTCCAGTCCTGACAGGATCAGGAAAATTCTCCTGACGTGGTCACTGGTATGTTACAAATTTATTATTTACATATTTATGCTTATCTAGTTTCAGGAACTTCTTTGTCCTTTGTAAATCCTTACATAGCTGTTGACTTTAGAGTCAATCCTAAAATCCTAGTAGAGCCTTTGTCAGTCTCCACCCCAGTGGGTAAATCTATCATAGCCCGACGGGTATAAGGGAACTGTCCGATTATGGTATCTCAGTAAGTTACATCAACAGACTTAGTAGAGCTAGAGATGATAGATTTTGATATCATTCTCAGCATGGATTGGCTTCATTCATACTATGCATCAGTGGACTATAGATACAGAGTTGTCCACTTTTAGTTCCCGAATGAACTTATCCTAGAATGGAGAGGTAGTATTTCAATACTTAGGGGTCAGCTTATTTCCTACCTTCGATCTAGGAAAATAATATTCAAAGGGTATGTATATCATCTCATTCGAGTTTAAGACTCTAGTTTAGAGACCCCTAATCAAGAGTCAGTATCAGTAGCATGTGAATTTCTATATGTATTTCTTGAGGATCTTCTCGAGGTGCCTCCCAAAAGAGAAATTAACTTCAGAATCGACCTTCTTCTAGATACTCAGCCTATTTCTTTTCCACCATACAGAATGGCTCTAGTAGAACTTAAAAAATTAAAAGAACAGTTGAAAAATCTCCTAGATAAGGGGTTTATTAGACCCAGTGTTTCCCCGTGAAGCGCACCAGTTCTATTCGTGCTTAAGAAAGATGGTTCTCTTAGAATATGTATAGACTACTGTCAGTTAAACAAAGTCATAGTCAAGAACAAGTATTCACTTCCAAGAATCGATGACTTGTTTGACCAAATTCAGGGTACCAGCTACTTTTCTAAGATAGACCTCAGATCAGGCTATCATCAGCTCATAGTCAGAAAATATGACATTTTAAAAATAGTTTTCAGAACTCAGGATGGTCACTTCAAATTCTTAGTCATGTCATTTGGTCTTACCAATGCCCCAGTAGCTTTCATGGACTTGATAAACCATGTGTTTAAATACCCAGTAGCTTTCATGGACTTGATGAACCATGTGTTCAAATAGTACTTTGATATGTTTGTCATAGTCTTCATCGATAATATTTTTGTCTACTCGTGCAGTGAACAAATTCTGCAGACTATCTCAGAATAGTGTTACAGACCCTCAGAGCCCATCAGTTGTTCACTAAATTTAGTAAGTAAGAATTTTGGCTAAGGTCAGAAACTTTCCTTGGTCATATAGTTTTTGGTGATGGCATAAGAGTTGATCCCCAAAAGATAAAAGTAGTGAGGAACTAGCCCAGACCCATCTTTCTATTAGATATTAGGAGTTTCTTGGGTTTGGCTGGCTATTACCAACGGTCTTTTAAGTGATTTTTGTCTATTGCATCCCCCATGTCCAGATTGACTCAAAAGAAAGTCAAAGTCTAGTGGTCAGATTCTTGTGAGAAGAGCTTTCAGGAGTTGAAGACTCGACTCACTACAGCTTCAGTTTTAACATTACCAGAAGGTTTAGAAGGGTTTGTGGTATATTGCGATGCCTCTAGAGTTAGTTTGGGGTGTGTTTTGATGCAGAGAGGTAAGGTCATAGCTTATGCCTCTAGACAGCTTAAGCCTCATGAAAAGAATTACCCCACTCATGATCTTGAGTTAGCAGTTGTAGTGTTTGCCTTAAAGATTTGGAGGCATTATTTGTAGAAGTACATGTTGATGTGTTCACAGACCATAAAAGCCTATAGTATGTGTTTACTCAGAAAGACTTGAACCTGCATCAGAAAAGGTGGTTAGAGTTATTGAAAGACAATGACACGAATGTTTTATATCATCTGAGAAAGGCCAATATAGTGGATGATGCTCTCAATAGGATGTCTATGGGTAGTTTTACTCAGGTGGAGGATGGTAAGAAGAAGTTAGTTTAGAAAGTTCACCAGCTTGCCCGGCTAGGTGTCCGTTTAGTAGATTCAACAAAGGGAAGCGTATGGGTGTAGAATAGTTTGGAATCATCTCTCGTTTCCAAAGTAAAAGAAAAATAGGACATGGATCCAAGTATAGTTAAATTGAAAGAGTCAGTCAGAGATCAAAAATTAGATGTTTTCTCCCAAGGGGGAGATAGTGTGTTACGTTGCCAGGGTAGACTATGTGTGCCACATGTAGATGGTGTGAGGCAGTTGATTCTTGCAGAAATGCATGGTGCGCGCTACTCAATTTACCTAGGGGCCACAAATATGTACCACGGCTTATGGGAAGTCTATTGATGGAGTGGGATAAAGAGAGACATTGCAGAGTTTATAGCTAAGTGCTCAATATATCAGCAGGTTAAGATCGAGCATCAGAAGACTAGTGGATCTATGCAGGAGTTCAGTATTCCCACTTGGAAGTGGGAGAATGTGAACATAGATTTTACGATGGGTTTTCCCCGTACTCGTCACCAGTATAATTCAATTTAGGTTATTAAAGATAGGATGACCAAATCAGCTCATTTCTTACTAGTTCATACCTCTTATTCAGATGAGGATTATGCCAAGCTCTATGTTAAAGAGTTAGTCAGATTACACAGAGTTTCATTGTCCATTATTTTAGATATAGGTACGCAATTTACCTCGTATTTCTGAAAAGCCTTCCAAAAGGGTCTTGTTACCCAAGTTTACCTCAGTACTGCCTTTCACCCTCAGACAGATAGTAAATCAGAAAGGACTATCTAGACTCTAGAAGATATGTTAAGAGCATGTTCCATTGACTTTAAAGGTAGTTGGGATGACCATTTTTCTTTGATTGAGTTCGCGTATAACAACAGCTATCATTCCAGCATTCAGATGGATCCGTTTGAGGTGCTCTATGAGAGGAGATGTAGATCTCTCATCGGTTATTTGAAGTAGGTGAGGTCGCAGTGGTAGGTCCTGACTTGGTCTTCAATGCATTAGAAAAAGTTTAGTTAATCAGGGAATGACTTAAGACAGCTCAGAGCCAATAGAAATCGTATACAGATGTGTGAAAAAAGGATTTCGAGTTTGAGATTGGTGATTATATGTATTTGAAAATCTCTTCTATGAAGGGAGTGAATAGGTTTGGCAAGAAGGGGAAGCACAGTCCCCAATATGCCGGTCCTTACCGAATTCTCAGCTGTTTCAAAAAGGTATCTTACGAGCTTGAGTTGCCTTCAGACTTAGCATTAATACATCTAGTGTTTCATGTCTCCTTGCTAAAGAAGTGCATTGGTAACCCAGCAGTTATAATACCTATAAAGGGTATAGATGTTCAGAATAGTCTCTCTTTTGAAGAAGTTCCAGTCAAACTCCTCGATCATCAAGTTCACAGACTGAGGAACAAAGAAATTCCTCTAGTCAAAGTTCTTTGGTGGAATCAGTCTATTGAAGGAGATACTTGGGAAGCAGAAGCAGATATACAGACCAAGTATCCTCACCTTTTCTCTACAAACTCAGACTCAGCTCAAGGTAACAGTTTTCCTTGAATTTACTCAGTTCCATGCTCAAACAACCTTTACAAAATCTGCATCGGTTCTAGTTGTATAACATTCTCATATCATGAATACCTTCATGAAATAGTTCAGTCATGTGTCATGTCTTCAGAATTCAGTCATGCTTCAATTATGCATGTTCAGTATGAAACTCAGCATACCTGTAGTTTCAATCATGGAATCATGCTTCAGTTGTGCATGTATAGTATGTGAACTTAGTCTATCAGTATTCTTAGCTTAGCCAGTGTCATTCAAAGACGAATGTTCCCAAGGAGAAGATATTGTAAGACCCCATAAAATTTCAAGCCTAACTCAGTCCTTTATAGCATAAAAAGAGGCCCCAGACTTAGAAAAATTTTAAGCTAAGTACACTTAGTCTTATTTTGGACTCGATATTCCCATTAACTTATTTTCGACTCATACGACCTTAAAATGTCGATTTTAGGTTTATTCATGATTAGGAATGTGAGTAGGTGTTCTTAGACGAGTTTTGGATTTCTTAAACATCATTTTGAGGCATATTTGAGAGTCCAAAATAATGGATCGACATAAACTCAATGTGTAGCTTCGCCCATCGCGTCAACCAGAACTTTTCATCAGTCTTCAGTGCAAATTCTAGTGAGCAACGCAATATCGATGCGTCGCATTGGCTATCGCATCGACCATCGATGCAGCGTGGTGCCCAGTGTGTCACTGGGCATGGTTTCTGCTCATTAAAAATCTACATCTAGAGGGGTATTTGGATCATTTTTCCATTTTATTCATCCCTAAAACACGAGATTAAACATTCCAAAAAGCAAAATCACTCACTTTCTCTCAATTTCTCTTAAATTTCTCTCAAGAACAAACCCTAGGGTATTCAAATTTAAGTTCAAGCTTCAAGAACACACCATCAATCTTCACGAATTTATTTACCAAGGTATGTTAGGTGTTCATCCAAGGTTTTCCTTCCACCCTTGGAGTTCAAGAACCTCTTTAAAATTTAAGTTTATTATTTTCATGAATTTCATGATTTAACTATATTGTATTGATGTTATTGATAATTTTTTGGATTTCAATCCATGATAAATTGTAAATTTCTTGTGAATTAAAGAGCATGTGGGTAATTTTATGTGATCTCATGTTAAAACCCTTGAATTTAAAAGTTGGAGTTGTAATCATGATGTTTGTATATGTTGTTTATTATTATGTGCATAAATTATGCCCTCCAAGTGTTTGATAGAATGTCTATGAGAGTGAAACAATGAACTTACGACATAATAGCATGTGTACAAGTTCATTCCTTACAAATGTTTGATAAAATACCTCAATGAATGGATTAGTGACAAAGTGACTAGCTATCATGCTTTCAAGATTGTGCTATATTTTACTATCTACGTTATCGAGTCCTGGGGTATTCAATACCCGAAAATCTAGCTATTTACCTAGAATTATAGTAACTTCAGAATAGTCTCAGTAATGTCACGAACAGTAGTACTTAGTCAGTTATAAAACTCAGTGAACTCAGTCCAGTTCAGTTAACATGATCAGTAATAGTTCAGTCCAGCCTAGTACAGTCTAGTGATCAATTCAGTGTCTATTCAGTTAGGAGTAAGATTCAGCACCGAGTGAACTCAAGGATGGGGGTTCACCTGCCAGTTGAGGGTATAGTCCCTAGCAGCAGTCTTTGCATTCCAGAACTACATAGCCAACGTAGGTTGAGATATCAACCTGCTAGTAGAGGGATTGATAAGGTGTTTTACCTACCAGTTGAGGGTACCACTGTTCTCATTCAGGGAACCTGCCAGATGAGGGTGACTCTTCAGCTGTCTTTAACCGTGGCACGGTACTGACACCCTTCCAACTGGGTTACAGATTGGACCCCAATCAGTTCAGAGAGGGGCATATCGGTTAGATAATTATCTCCCAACATTTTAGTTTCAGATTCAGACTCAATATAGAACTTAGTTCAGTTCTACAAAGCCAAGACTGTCAGACACAGTCACCCAACTCAGCTCAATTTTACAAAATCAGGACTATCAGAAATTGTCATCCAGTTAACAGTAATATAGTTATCAGTAAATTCAGATATCATTCATTTAGTTATCAAAACTCAGTACCCAGTGTTAATATGATCTCAGTTACAGTATACGTAGTTATGTGCATAGTATTGCATAATCAGTATTTACAGCAGTTTCAGATATACATGTACTCTCATTCAGTTATATTCATGTTACTCAGCCAGTTATTGATCATGCATATGAACCCATACATATCATCCTACCTTACTTAGCATACCAGTACATCCAAAGTACTGACGCATACCTTTTCTTTTGTGCTATAATGTCTTATATTATAGGTTCAGACGCACGGACTCCTGACCGTACTTAGTAGCCCAGCCTATCAATAGCAGATTTAGTGGTGAGTCCTCATAGTTTGAGGATAGAGTTATCATTGTAGTATTTTAATAGTTCAGTATATTTCAATAGTCGGAATTAGTTCGGAGCTTGTCCCATCAACTTCATATTCAGACAGCTAGAGGCTTTCAGACTAGACTATTTTAGATAGATGTTCAGTTTTTAGTATTTATTTATCAGTATTTGATCCCAGTTATGAACCTTATGGTAGATTCAGACTAATTTTTGTTTTATTACAGTGTTATTATTCAGTGATTGCAGCAGGTACCAGTCATGGATTAGCTTGTGGTCCTTGGGGATTATGAGCACTGTGTGACGTTCGAGGTGCATACTCAGGACGTTACAATAAGAGAGACCCCTAATTCCTAAGTGGCTCAAAAAATACAAGAAAACAAGAATACAACACATAAACACCTCAGAAAAGAGTCAAGGTACATCTCAACTTGCCTTTAAAGAAGATCCACAAGCCAAGACACAATCCGAAGCATCAACCAAAAGCTTTACTCCCTCAAATTAACACCAAACACATCTATTCTAATAAAATATGACATCTACAAGTCAAAAGGAGTCCACCAATAAATTTTGGTTTAGGGTCTAAAATCACTTTGAAAGTTGATTCCAAATAAAAGGATAAACTCAAGATTGAATTTAAGAATCATGCTTACCATACTTTATGTGTTCTAAATTTAAAAATCCAATAAAAATCTAGGAGAAATAGAGTTGGAAATAACAAAAATATCAATATTTAATTTAGCGGTAAAATCCAAAAAAATTGTTAAAATCAATTTACCCATTATATGAGAACTTTCAATATCAAAAATCAATGAAAACCCGTTCCAAATTGACCTTCAAATCAAGAGCTTTTGATTTCATAATTTTATATTTTAATCTCAATATTATGAATCAAAATTATGAAAAATAAGATGGATAATCTTAAAAAATGAATAAAATGAAGGTAGAATCACATAGCTAATGATTATACAGGAAAAATACATCGAGAATCGCCTCAAATGGAGCTTCTTAGCTCCAAAAAGTTAATTTTTAGTAAAAATACGATGTTGAAAATTTGTAATACGTTCAATTTGATTTCCGTCGCTAAAGCCCATTCTTCATCACTAAACATCTATTTTTCCATCGCTAAAGGTGTGCACCAACAACTTTTATTTGCATTAAAAAGGTCATAAATCTCCCATCGACATTGGAATGTATTGATTTTCTTTCTATAATTTCTAAACAATGATATGAATTTTTTCATTCAGTCAGAACTCAATTCATGCATTTTTGCCGAATCAGATATTATTTTTGCTCATCAAATAATTATTTCATGTTCTTTTATAAAAACTCAATCTCGACTTATTTAAATTACACCAAATTTTTTAAATCAATCCTATAATTCATGCATGACATTTAAGAAGTTCCAAAATAATTTTTAAATTTTTAAAACTAATAATGAACCTTTTTGTCTTTCGATTCTACTTAAACAGGATTAAAGCACCCAAAATATTTAAAAACTCATCCAAAACCTTCTAAACACAAACAAAATATGCTAAATAACTTGAAAACAATATTTCAGACAAGTAATGGCTAAAAGTTAATCACACACTCAACATACTTGCAAGCACAGAGTCAAGCAAGTCTTTACTACTATTAACAGCTTATGTAGTGCTCGAAGGCTGGTCAAGATATCACTTTTATATGTATATACTAGTTTAGGAGTACGCGTCTTGCGCGTGTACCTCACTTTAATGAGTTCAAACATTACATTAAATAGGATATTTGTTAAAATAATAAAGATGAATATAATAATTAAATTTAATCTCTTTTGATTATGTAAAGATGGAGAATATATCAATTAAACCTAATCTTTACCAAAATTATTTTTAAAAGTCGATCGTCATTCATCTATCATATGTAAATTGCATCAAAATAATACAATGATGGAGACATCAAAATAATACAATTAAATCTAATCTTTACACACAAAAATTTTTTCAAAGTCGTCTGACACTCATCTACCACCTGTAAATAATAATAAAATAATACGATAATAGAGATATCAAAATAATACAACTAAACCTAACCTTTACATAAAAAATTCCTCAAAGCCGACCAACATTTATCTATCACCTTTAAACTGCAACAAAATAATACGATAAAAGTGATATCAAAACAATACAATTAAACTTAAATTTTACACACAAATTTCTCAAAGCCGATCTAGATTCATCTATGAACTGTAAACTACCACAAAATAACAAACTAATATAGATATTACGATAATACAAATAAACCTAACCTTTACCTAAAAAAAAAATTTAAAGCCGACCCACATTCATCTAACATTTGTAAATTAAAACAAAATAATAAGATAATAAAGATATCAAAACAACATAATTAAACCTAACCTTTAGACAAGAAATTCTTCAAAATCAACCGACATTCATCAATGATCTGTAAACTATAAAAAAAAATAGTGATCACAAAGCTACAGAAACAGTGAAGAAGTTCAGGATTAAAAATCAAGCATCCACTAATCTAGACATGCAATCGAATCAAGTTAGATGAGCATCAATCATATTCTCTCAATAGGTAAATCGGTTTGTTCTCTAGTTTAACGTACATTTCAATATTTATAGAAGTATTTCATTAATAAAGTCCTATTTTAGGAGTATTTTTCTAATTGAATAGAAAGAAAAATATTAATCAATTCTCCTACTATATATTTTAGGAGTCCCATATATTTTAGGAAGAATTGTAGAAAAGAAAATATTAATTAATTCTTCTATCATATAGCTTAGGAGTCCCATATATTTTAGGAAGTCTAGTTAATATAATAAAAAATAATTAAAAAGATAATTTTGTCTAAAGAATAGTCTTTTAATAACGGGTAAAAAGTTCAAATCACTTTTCTAAGGATCTTCACACTTTTAATATATTATAGATATATAAAATCAAGGAGTAAATCAATTTCATGTTATGCCTAGACTAACCATACTCACCCAACCTATGACCATACCACTAGCAATCCCTATGTTTATACTAATTGACGACTTCTAACCTCGGTTACTATGTCTACCTCTTACTTCCATCCTCTCTACTATATCTATACCTATTCTACTATGAGCAACTACCCATAACACATCACCCACATAACTCTTTCGACTATACTCAACTCACCAAATGAACTCTTTGGTTCTATTCACGTACATTAACTTCGTAGTCACCCTAACCGTACTTCTAACTCATAGATACGCTCCCACTCATTTATCTAGCTCTAGTTCATACAAATCTTACATCCTTAAATAATTAAATAAGAATTATAGTTCAATAATTTAACATTCAATATCACCAATTTTGTTGCCTAGTTTTGGTTATTATTTAATCTATCCAAACTCCATGCCCGAAGGCCAAAGACATGAAATCTCCTGGCATAACTGTTGTTATTATGTGCATCTAGCCTAAGTCAACTACAATTAAACCATAACCTACCTCACAAATTAATTCCACTACAATTAAGAGTATAGAGTTTCCATACACGTACCTTTCCCTTAACATTGAAAACTCCACCAAAAATGCTTCAAAATTGCTCTCCTAAAACTTGGCCTTCGAATCCTCATCGTTTTAAGAATAGGGTTCACTTGGGATAGTTTTGGAGGAGGGAGATAACATAGGAGGACTTAATTAAGTGATTGTATTAGTTAATCCTCAGATTATATACTGCTTAACTACTATTTCAGCAGTGGAAGTGCCGCAATAGCAGCATTGTTGTAGCATCAAATATACCGCTACAACAACGAGTCAGCAGGTATAGCCCAATTTTCCCATTTTGTCCCAAATTTGATTATGTCAATGGCTTTTTACTATGAAATAATTTCTACAAAGTACAGAATAAGGATTTTTGGAGTTTTAACATAATGATGATTTGAATTATTATAGTAGATGCCAACTTACCCACCATTCGTTCTCAAATGATTATGGAGAGAAGAAGAAGTTTTTTAGCATGATTCTCAAAATGCAACATATACGACACTTTCATGCATATTCTTATTAATTCATTAATGATATCCCCTAAATCCTATTTAATTAATGCTATACTCATCATTACTCTATTGGTCTATACATTAAGAATCCTTAAATTTCTTAACCCTATGTACAATTATTATAACTTGAGGCATATCAATAACAATAATATCTTTCATAATGGGTTATTTAAAATACCCCATAAAACATAAAATATCACAAGGCATAAATTTTGGAATGAAAACAAAGTTTTGGGAATCCCATTCCTGCAGTGATAGGACTTTTACTGCAACGGGGCTCCGCAATTTCAAGTAGGGTCATTTCCCTTACTTACAGCTCTTAAACTCTAAAAGACTCTCAATTTTCCCCCAAGAAAACCTCTTTTCGATGATACTACTAAGGTAATTCTCATCTCTACTACTTCATTTACGTTTTTAACATCATAAGATTGTAAAATTTAAAATAGAAAAGGGATTTTTAAAATTGGCTTTTGGTGCAACATGAATTTGAAATTTAGTGGTTGTCTAGCATGATTTGAAAAGAATGTTAGGTTATCTTACATTCCCAATGACCCTACAGCATTCTAGAATAAGATTGACAATATTCATAGTAGTTTTTGGGCTTGAAAAGGGTAGGAGATAAAGATTTAACCTCTTTGATGATTTAGAACAATTCAACCTTGAATTTGGGTGTTAATCACCCCCTTCCTTTTATTGTTAAAGAGTTCATACATACTCTACCAAGCTCGATCGATACTTAAATATCAACATTTAGAAGAAAATTTTAAAATTTTACCATAAGAGAGGCTAGATCTAGTTGGGTACGAAGGTACCTCCTAGAGTAGTGGGTTTACCGCTACAGTGGTACCATTGTAGCGATGTTTCACCCGTTGCAGTGACAAAAGCATCATTATAGCGATGCTAGGTAGTGGTTCCCTAGAATTTTGGTTTCCTTTTCTTTCTGTAGCATCCCTAATTGGTTTCTAACACAGTAATTGCAATATTTATTGATATAATACTATGTCTAACCAATTTACATACCAAAGTTCCCCAATACCCCCTACTATTAAAATTACAAAAAGGCCACTCACTAGGGCTTCCTTTACTAAGACGTATCCCAAATCACGAAGATTAAGATATACTTCAAAATCACACCCATCCCTTACAATTCTTGGGTTTCTTTTGTAATAAGTCACCTAATAATATTAATGACAATCGCTCGAATTTAAGAAATTCAACCATCAAACAGTAAAGCAATATAGTAAATGCTATAACAATCCACATAAGAAATACATGTAGCATCCTACTATAACACAACAAAAATATTTAAAATACAAGTATATTTCACTATAAGCATAACCACTATTCTAAAAATAAGTCATGTTCACTAGCAGCACTAAAACCTACACGGTTCACTATGTCCAAGTATAATTTCCAAGATTAAAACACAAGTTATATGCCTCTTATCAACCTCTAGCGGTTAGAATAAAACTATTCTAATCTTTCAAACATTACTGACATACCAATTGGGACTGACTAATCTCAACTATGATAGTTGAAATACCAGTTAGAATATGCCAATACTAAGAGGACTCAACTTAGAGATACACCACTGAATTAGCATGATAGGGGAAAGAAAGTGAGACAGATTCTTAGATGCCTTATATCCTCTTAAGGACTTGATGTGCACGTCAACACACTAATCAATATGACTCTACTCAATATTTGCTCTTATACTGGAAGCTCGACAACTAGGCTCTAATTCCATATTGTAACGATGCAATTCATGGATCATGCATGCACATACCCCAAGTATATTCTAGATAGGAGAACCCTTACCATTCAACTATGTAACTAAGTGCAGAAATTAGATAAAATAGTTTTTGAAAGAAATAATCCCTTAATTACAACAAAACTCTTATTCAAATACATTTGTTAACTGATTACATTGCAAAAAATAAATTAACCATTTCTCAAAACCTAACCTAAACTGGTACAAGAGTATTAAATAATGAAAACAAAGACCTGAGACATAATATATATATATATAAGTGAGATGACAATAGTTGCTGAAGATTAATCACCTCGTACCTATAGAAACTCTAACTAATCTACAACAAAGTTATACCCCTAATTGGAGATATAGTTGTTAGGATTTGTCCTAAATCTCCTACCTTACTTGGATTGTATCATAATTGTTTTTACTTCAAAGAGGATTTCTTATTGGAAAAGGTTTCCTAGTAGGAAAAGATATCTTTCCTATTAGATTTCTATTAGGTTTATTCTTTCTTAGAAGAAGAGTTTTGTAACTTTATAAATAGAACAATTCTCTTCTCAAGTCATAACACAATAGCATCCACAATGTAGTCATTAAAGAGTTTTGGTTAGGGGATATTTTCTCTCTCATTAGTTTCTATGTTTTTAATATTAGGTTTCATATGTACTTCGATTGTCTAAATAATATAATAATATTAAGGTTTAGTATTGTTTTTATGTGTTATCTAAATTGTCACCATAATGGTTTGCAACTAATAGCTTCCGCATGATGCCCTCTCGATTCGAACCCAACAATAGTAAGTGCAATATCAATACAACTACACGTAATGGTATGTATCATCAGCCAACCAGGATTAGAAATAAATAATAACATTATAAAATAGGGGGAAATGATGACATCAATTAAGATTCCAGGTAACTAGACCCTTTCTATAACCCTCTCTTCATGGTCTTCGACATGTTGCCCTTAGTATCTATGCCTTTGACATGTTGCCCACAGTATCTGTATGACCTACCTAGGATTTAATATTTTTGTGTATATTTGTCCGTTTAAATTTGGACCTTTTTAAGTTCCCTAACTCTTGTCTTACTTTCTTCACTAATAGCCCTACGATACTATGCCCAACACGACTATGTCTCACTCTTCTACCTCTTTAAATTATATTGCATGGACTAGGCCAACTCAGGAATACCGCACACCTGTAATAGATATATACTATATATATTGAGATTAATATAAGTACTCAAATTGAGGCATACCTACTATTACACCTATGTGTTTAAGTCCACTACTCATTCCCTACAACCCAAACACAACATGAGACAAGTATAATGTAACAAACCTTGTGATAATTTGTAGCTTTTTCTGTATTTGGATCATTTTGTCCTTTTTTTATAGTTGTTTCACATCATCTATGAGTTATCGAGATAGTTGGAATGGTCCCCAAAGTATTCAAGAGTGATTTATGTGAGTTAGTACTTTTGAGTAGCCTTTAAAGAGTTATAGTTGACTTTGGTCAACATTTTGTAATTCAAGCATCAGATGAGAGTTTCGTCAATTCCATTAGATTTGGAATATTGCTTTTAGGTTAGTTTTGTAGTTGGTTTAGGTTTGAGATTCTTTATTTATGCATTAAAAATAAATTTGAGATGGTTTAAGGTGATATATATATTGGGTGTCACATCGGCACTATTATATAGATCAGGGTAACAAAAATACAAGTATTTAAATAGGTGTCAGGTTAACACTAGTATATAGACTCAGCTCATCCTTTGCAGGTCATATCTGAGAGTATCTACCAAATCTAGTATGTGAACATCTTGCACGTATGCAATTATCATTTCATTGAACATACTTATTGTGGTGACCATTGTTAAAGCAATCTGTCTAAGTGTAGTTGATATATTTATATACTTGTATATATGTTGAGATAAATTATTATAACTGTATTTGAGATAAAGTGTTATAATTATACTTATCTCATATTATGTGTTTGGATTGTGGGTATGAGTAATGGATTAGAACACAAAGGTGTAACATTAGGTTTGCCCCTGTCACGACTCGAAATAGAATCATGACCGACGCTAAGGAGTTTAGGACTCCAAAGCAAGCCTCGTCAGATTTTTACAGAAAATCGAACAGAGTTTTCCCTACTTTGGGGCCTAAAAGAAAATTTCCTGTCTCAATTCAACAACAAAACAACCCACTAGCACAACCACCACACAAACACTAACACAAATCACCATAGATCATCAATAATTCACCAATACCACCAACTGACAATACGAAATTCATCTCCAAAAATAAGAGGAATTCAAATACTCCACAAATCCAAAATAATGAAAGAATACTCAAGCTCTAAAGACATGACTATGATGCAAAATAAGAGATTTCAAGAAAAAGAAACAGAAAGAATAAGTAAACTATAGTCCACGCAAACAATTGTGGGGCTCACCAGGAGTATGCTACTCGGATCCTATAGCTAACGCTATCCTCACCGTCACCTGCGTTCTCTAAAAAATAATAGCGAGGAGTGAGACGCTAGCTCAGTGAGTAATAACACTTAACCATAACCATTTTAATGGGGACAAGTTAGAAAACATCATGAATAAAAGTTCTTTCAGAAAACAGTATCAATGTTTTATGTAAACCAAGTTAACCAATAGTTCAGTAATAAACTCCGAAAAGCATTATATCATATCAAATATACATATATAGGAGGTTTCTAAGAATGAATCATGTAATCAGTATGGCATTCTTCTTTATTAAGAATAACCCATAACAGTGGATATCTCATAAAGGAGTCCCATATCATATCAGTAACAGTATGCTAGTTCTACCTTCCCACTAATGAGGGCTATAACATTCATCAGTAAATACAAGGTGCACCAGGTCTAACGATCCTGCCGTTAGCTACGGGATTCAATCAAGGTCTACTCCCGTTCATAAATTCTTTGAAAACAATAGGATATTCGTATCAAAACATCTTTCAGAATATAACATAACTTTAAAATTCATATCAATAATAATACATGTAAATTTGAATAAAACATATATCAAAAATACTTAATTCTCATGTAAGTGAAGAATATTCACAATAGTAATATCATATCTCAAATAACCATTTCAATATCACATCAAGTAAAGGACTTGCCCCACATGCAATTTCCAAGTGTTTCGTAACTCATTATTTCATCAAAATAAAGTATAAAATATACAAGTTAACAAACACAAATTATGGTAAGATTACTACTCACAATACTCTTGTCAAAATACCAATTTGTCACCTTGAATAGTTCGTATCGCTTTCTTGGATCAAACCTATAATCATATCATGTCCATTCTTGAGTTAATTATCTTATTTTAGACTAACTCATGATAAAATTAGACTATCCAACCCTCAAGGTTTCATGATAACCTTCTATTTCTCAAACTTCGCATCCAAAACAACACATTATTACCCAAAATTCTTGTCTTTAGCAACTAAATTTCAATACCCAAAAGAGATTACTTAGACTAGAAATCACGATAAATATATAAAAAAGGATTTACCTTAACCCGATAGAATTTTTCGATCAACCCTTAAGCTTCCCTTTTTTTCCCACTGAACGAACTTGCTCTTTTTTTTCTTCTTTGTGTAGTTAGGCAGAGTACTGCCTTTGCTAACTCCTTTTTTTTTATGTCTCAGGTAATGGGAAAAGCCCTTAATATACATAACATGTTTTAAATCCCATTCCAATAAAGATTGGAAATATGGGTCAGGACTCATTTCCTTATCCTTTTAAATTGGGCTTTAGCCCATTATCCCAATCCTTTATTTATTTATTTTCCTTTTTCAACTAAAACTTGGGCTATAACATTCTCCCCACCTTAATAAATTCAGTCCCTGAATTTAGAATAAGTGCATACCTGAAGACTGAAACAAGTGAGGGTACTTGAGTCTCATATCCTTCTGTGACTCCAACGTAGCTTTTTCAATGGTATGGTTCTTCCATAGGACCTTCACGGACACGAACTTCTTTGACTACAACCTCCTTACTTGTTTATCAATGATAGCCACTGGTTCCTCCTCAAAGGTTAAGTTCTCATCAAGTTGCAAGGTCAGTGCTTCGAGCACGCCAGAAGAATCTGATATAAACTTTCTTAGCATAGAGACATGAAACACTGGATGAATGAAAGATATCTTGGGGGAAAGTGCCACACAATATGACACTTCTCCTATACGCTCAATTATCTCATAAGATCCTACATACATCGGACTCAATTTATCTCTCTTCTCGAATTGCATCACACCCTTCATAGGAGAAACTCATAGAAAAACCTTATCCCCAACTGCGAACACCAGATCTCTTCTTCTCTTGTCTGCATACAATTTTTGTCTGCTTTGAGCTGTGAGAAACCTCTATCTAATTAATTGGACCTTGTCCATAGCATTATTTACTAAGTATAGTCCTAAAACTTTAGCCTCTCCAACTTCAAACCACCCGATAGGAGAACGACATCGCCTACCATACAAAGATTTATATGAAGCCAACTGAATACTTGACTGAAAAATGTTATTATAAGAAAATTTAGCTAAGGGTAAATAAGTATCCCAACTACCTCCAAAGTCAAGAATTCAAGATCTCAACATATCCTACAAAATTTGTATAGTATGCTCAGACTGTTCATCCGTCTGCAGATGAAATGCAGTACTAAGATTTACTCGGGCACCCAATGCTTCTTGGAAAGATATCCAAAAGTGTGAAGTGAACTGTGATCCTCTGTCAGAAATGATGGACAATGGAACTCCATGAAGTCAGACAATTTCGTTCATAAATAATTGGGCGTATTTCACTCCACTATATGTAGTCTTTACTGGCAGAAAGTGAGCAGACTTAGTAAGTCGATCTACAATTACCCATACAGAGTCATGGCCTTTAATAGTTTGCGGAAGCCCTATTACAAAATCCATGGTAACTCTTTCCCATTTCTAATCTGGAATCCTAATCTCTTGCAATAATCCTGCTGGTCTTGATGCTCCACTTTAACCTATTGACAAGTCAAGCAACTAGAAACAAAGTTAGCAATATCTTTCTTCATACCTTCCCACCAGTACAACTACTTCAGGTCATGATACATCTTAGTAGAACCAGGGTGAATGGTATATCTTGAGTTGTGAGCTTCCTCAAGAATAGCTCGTCTTAACCCATCTGCAGCTGGTACACATAATCGGTTAACCACTCGAAAAATACCATCACAATCAACACTCATCGCCTTACTTTGCCCAGCTAGGACCTCATCTCGATATTTACACAACTGCATATCCTCAAATTAAATGGCCTTTATGCGTTCTATCAAAGAAGATTTAGCTTGAACGTAAGCCAACAATACCTCTGACCGTCCAACACCAAAACTGACACCTTTGCCTTTAAGTTTCTATACATCTTTTGGCAACTGCCTCTTTCCAGGAGCTATATGTGCCAAACTACCCATAGATTTCCTGCTCAAAGCATCAGCCACAACATTAAATTTTCCTGAATGATATAAGATAGCAAAATCATAATCTTTGAGTAATTCCATCCACCGACTTTGTCGAAGATTTAGATCACGCTGCTGAAAAATGTACTTCAAACTTGTATGATCGGTATAAATATCACAAGTTTCACTGTATAAGTAATGCCTCTAAATCTTAAGTGCAAAAACCACAGTGGCCATCTCCAAATCATGTGCAGGATAGTTCAGCTCGTGCTTCCTCAACTGTCTCGAAGCATAAGCAATAACATGATCATGTTGCATAAGAACACATCTTAATCCAACCATTGAAGCATCACAAAATACCTTAAATCCTCCAGAGCCTGATGGTAAGGCAAAAATTAGTGCAGTGGTCAAAAACGTTTTGAGTTTCTGAAAGCTCTGCTCACATTCTTTTGTCCACTGGAACTTCATATTTTTGTGGGTCAATCTGGTCAATGGGGCTGTAATTTTAGAGAAATCCTGCACAAAACGCCTATAGTAATTAGCCAAACCTATAAAGCTGCGAATTTCTGTGGGTGAAGTAGGCCTAGGCCATTTCTGCACTGCTTTTATCTTTTTAGAATCCACCGTGATACCTTTTTTGGAGACAACATGCCCCAAAAAGGATACTGAGTTAAGCCAAAATTCGCATTTTGAGAACTTAGCATAAAGCTTATGTTCTCGCAATGTCTGCAATACAGTCATCAGATGATTCTCGTGTTCTTCTTGACTATGAGAATATATCAGAATATCATCAATAAATACTATCACAAATTTGTCCAAATACGGCCTGAACACCCTATTCATCAAGTCCATGAATGCAACAGGAGCATTGGTTAACCGGAAAGGCATCACAAGGAACTCATAATGCCCATATCGAGTTCTAAATGTTTTCTTAGATATATCTTCCTCATCGATTCTAAGCTGATGATAACCAGATCGAAGATCAATCTTCGAAAAAATGGACCTCCCCTTGTAACTGATCAAACAAATCCTCTATACGAGGCAACGGATACTTGTTACATATTGTTACCTTATTTAGATGCTTGTAGTAAATACACATCCTTAGAGGTCCATTTTTATTCTTTACAAACAAAACTGGTGCACCCCATGGCGATATACTCGGTCTAATAAAACTCACATCTAACAAGTCCTGCAACTGTTGTTTGAGCTCTTTTAATTCTCCTAATGCCATACGATATGGGGATATAGATATTGGCATATGTCAGGTGCCAAATCAATACCGAAGTCTATCTCTCGTACTGGAGGTAATCCTGGAAACTCTTCAGAAAATACATCAGAAAATTCCTTCACCATAGGTAGCTCCTCCAAACTAAGGGCTCTCTCTAACATCACTCATCATAGCCAACAAACCTATGCAACCTTTCTTCAATAGTCGTTGGGTCTTCATAAAAGATATAACTTTACTAACCCCTGGAACTTGACCCTCTTCCAATACAAAACTAGATTTGTTGGGTATCTCAAATCTAACTATCTTTGCATAACAATCTATGGTAGCATATCAAGGAGATGACCAATGCATGCCCATCAACACATCAAAGTCAATCATATCAAGTACAATTAGGTCATCAAGGGTATCCCTACCTCCCACTATAATCTCACAATCACGGTACATATATTCAACTAATAAGGAATCTTCCATGGAAATGGCAACAAGAAAAGGACAATCTAATATCTCAGGCTATCTATCAATCTCACAGCAAAGTATGAGGACACATAAGAGTGGGTAGAACCCGGATCAATCAAAGCATATGCATCAAAAGAAAAAATGGAAAGAATACCTATAACCACTGCATTCGAGGCCTGAACATCCTGTTTGGTAAGTACAAAGACTCTTCGTTGGCCTCTACTAGCATTTTCTTGTGCCTGATTTCCAACAACCCATTCTCCATTACCTCAACCTCTAATTCCCGTACCTGTAGGATTATGAGTAGCCTGACTCGGTGCAGCTACTTGAACAGAACCCTAACTAGCATTTCTCTGAAACTGAGGGTAACCCCTGATGCAATGACCTAACTGTCCACATCAAAAACACTCTCCAGTCAAAACACGACACTGACTCATATGCTATTTGCCACAAGTCTGGTAGGATGGAGTAGTGGCATACATCTGGCCGAACTACAATATCCCTGAGATGCTGAAGACCCCTGGGTACCCTGTCTAAAAAGTGGCTTATACGCAGACTGTGAAACTAAATCTATCCCTATCTAATTCTATGATGCTTTCCCTTATTTTCCGCTCTTCGATTTGCACTTAAGTCACCACAGAAAGATCCACTCATCTTAGCCTTTTTATGAACCTCATAAGTTGTCCACTCCGCACGACCCTTCTCCTCAATTATTCTAGAAAGATCCACTCTCTCATAATAGGTCAAGACTTGCATATGTGGGTTCACTACATTATAAAGACGAGCAACCAGCCTATTTACAAACCTCTGGACTCGAGCTACTTCCGTGGACACCAAGTATAGGGCATATCTAGCCAGCTTGCAAAACAGAATATTATAGGTTGACACATCCATATCTGAAGTTTGAACCAATCTCTCAAACTGAGCTACATATTTTTTGTTTCGCACTTTCAGGAAGAAAGGTATCTATGAAGAACTTAGTGAACTCATCCTATGTCAGAGGTGCTACTCCTACAGGCCTTCCTAGCAATAAAGTTTCATACCAAGTGTTAGTCGTGTCCTCCAAATTATACGATGCAAGCTCCACAACCCTCTCACTAGAATGACCTAACACACACAGCACCTTAAATGTGCCATCCAAAAAGCTCTAAGAATCAATTGAACTATCTGAACCTGTGAATTTTGGTGACTTTAATTTCAGGAACTCCTGTAAAGATACCTCCTTGTTTTTAATATTGTAAGTCTGAACAGGTGCCTGGAACTGTGGCTGAGGCTGTACATCATTGCATTGACCACTCCTCTTCTGTCTATCCTGTCGATCGGCCAAGCCCTCTATGGCTCTTTGCATGGAAGTAAGTACCTCAGCAGTACTACCCTCATGAGATGGTAAAGGTGGACTAGTATTTCCTTCAGGAGTGGGGTCTCTTGAATTTCTTAGAGTGGCAGTGCGATTCCCCATGGTATCACGACTACCCCTACCTCAAACCCTTCTGTGGGCTCCAATTATTCCCCTACCAGTAGTTGCTCTACGAACCATCTGATTAATAAAACAAGATAATTAGATTCATCTAATTGATCCTAAATGTCACACACGTACGAAAGAATAAGAAAGAAGATCAAGACACATCTTTCATGCTCCCGCAGAATCACGATTATAGAAATGGCTGACAACATAACCATAATTGAGATTCTAGTACTATCGTGTGCTCCATAGTCACCGAATTAACCTAACCTGGCTCTAATACCAACTTTGTCACGACCCAAAATAGAATCATGACCGGTGTTAAGGAGTTTAGGACTCCAAAGTAAGCCTCGTCAGATTTTTATAAAAAATCAGACAGAGTTTCCCCTACTTTGGGGCTTAACAAGAAAATTTCATGTCTCAATTCAACAACAAAACAACCCAACAGCATAACCACCATACAAACACCAACACAAATCACCATAGATCATCAACAATTTGCCAATACCACCAACTGACAATACGAAATCCATCTCCAAAAATAAGAGGAATTCAAATACTCCACAAATCCAAAATAATGAAAGAATACTCAAGCTCTAAAGACATGACTATGATGCAAAATAAGAGATTTCAAGAAAAAGAAACAGAAAGAATAAGTAAACTATAGCCCACGCAAATAATTGTGGGGCTCACCAGGAATATGCTACTCGAATCTTCTAGCCAACATGATCCTCACCGTCACCTGCGTTCTCTAAAAAATAATAGTGAGGAGTAAGACTCTAGCTTAGTGAGTAATAACACTTAATAATAATCGTTTTAATGGGGAAATTCAAAAAATATCATGAATAAAAGTTCTTTCAGAAAACAGTAACAATAAACAATATTAATGTTTCATATAAACCAAGTTAACCAATAGTTTAGTAATAAACTCCAAAAAGCATTATATCATATCAAATATACATATATGGGAGGTTTCCAAGAATGAATCATGTAATCAGTGTGGCATTCTTCTTTATTAAGAATAACCTATAACAGTGGATCCCTCATAAAGGAGTCCCATATAATATCAGTAATAGTATACTAGTTCTACCTTCCCACTAGTGAGGGTTATAACATTCATCAGTAAATACAAGGTGCACCAGGTCTAACGATCCCGCCATTAGCTACGAGATTCAATCAAGGTATACTCCCACTCATAAATTCTTTGAAAATAATAGGATATTCATATGAAAACATCTTTCAGAATAGAACATAACTTTAAAATTCATATCAATAATAATACATGTAAATTTGAATAAAACATATATCAAAAATACTTAATTCTCATGTAAGTGAAGAATATTCACAATAGTAATATCATATCTCAAATAACCATTTCAATATCATATCAAGTAAAGGACTTGCCCCACATGCAATTTCCAAGTGTTTCGTAACTCATTATTTCATCAAAATCAAGTATAAAATATATAAGTTAACAAACACAAATTATGATAAGATTACTACTCACAATACTCTTGTCGAAATACCAATTTATCACCTCGAATGGTTCGTATCGCTTTCTTGGATCAAACCTATAATCACATCATATCCATTCTTGAGTTAATTATCTTATTTTAGACTAACTCATAATAAAATTAGACTATCCAACCCTCAAGGTTTCATGATAACCTTCTATTTCTCAAATCCAAAACAACACATTATTACCCAAAAATCTTAAATTTAGCAACTAAATTTCAATACCCAAAAGAGATTACTTAGACTAGAAATCATGATAAATATATAGAAAAGGATTTACCTTAACTCGATAGAATTTTCTGATCAACCCTTAAGCTTCCCTTTTTTATTCCACTGGACAAACTTGCTCCCTTTTTTTCTGCTTTGTGTAATTAGGCAGAGTATTGCCTTTGCTAACTGTTTTTTTTTATGTCTCAGGTTGGGAAAAGCCCTTAATATTCATAATATGTTTTAAATCCCATTCCAATAAGGATTGGAAATATGGGTCACGACTCATTTCCTTATCTTTTTAAATTGGGCTTTAGCCCAGTATCCCAATTTTTTATTTATTTATTTTCCTTTTTCAACTAAAACTTGGGGTATTATAGCCCCGATTTAAGTATTTATCTTAATATTAGTATGTATATTGTATATGTTTTATATATGTAGGGTATTGGATGAGGCATGATCCTTATAGTTTGAAAGTGAGACTAGTGGTTGTGTTGATATAATTTAAAGAGGTGGAGTGGTGAGACATAATCGTGTTGGGCGTAGTCATAGAGCTGGTATTGAAGAAGGTAATACAAGAGTTTAGGACCTTAAAGAAGGGCCAAATGGTCAAAGATACACAAAAATATTACACGACAGGTAGGTCACGGAGATGCTAAGGGCAATGTGTTAATGACCTAAAGAGGGGGCATGGGAAGGGTCTTAATAAATGTAATGATTTCATCTCTGTTTTTTATTGTTATTATTTGTTTCTAATTCTTGTCGGTCGATGATACCTACTAGTACATATGGTTGTACTGATACTACACTTACTATATCTCCACTTGGGGGCATAGTCATGTTGCATGTTAGTTGGAGTTTTTTATAGGTACGACGATGGTTAATCTTCAATAGCTTTTGTCATCTCACTCTTACATGAATTTTGTTTCTCGGGTCTTTCTTTTCATTATTTAGTACTCTTGTACTGGCTTAGTTTAGGTTTTTGAAAATGGTGATTTCTTTTTCACAATATAATTAGTTGACAAATATATTTGAATAAGAGTTTTGTTTTGATTAAGGGATTTTTAAAAAAATAAAGGTTTTGTCTAATTTTCGCATTTAATTTCATTTTTAAGTGGTAAGGGTTCTCCTATCTAGAGTAGAGTTGGGTAGGTGCCCTCACGATTCATAAATTAGGTCGTGACACTTGAATTTCGTAACTTGTAGCTTGAAGAGAAAGTTGCAACATTTGATCCACATGCTCTCTCTGACTTCTTGTTATAATTCTTCTCTTCTTTTTGAACTACGAAGATCATTTTATACTTGTATTTTCGCCAATCATATTTAATTGATATGGGGATATTTTACTAGCCGTAATATGTCCGTTGTATACATAGCACATTTTTATTGGTCTTTGATTTCACTAGGTATGTTGCATCATTTTAACACATGACACAATTCTATTGGCTTCTTCACTTGACTTGGCATGCCACGCCATTCGACTCGCGGTACTAAATTGGGCCTCTGGATTAAAATGACATCTTGAGTGTGGCAAAATAGTCTCATTATTTATATCCCAAATTGATGGACTAGCCCAATGAAAATTGAACATTTATTAAATCCATATTTATTGGTTCTAAATAATTAATTTACAATACTTACTTGAACTAATATATCTTGAACTTAATACAATCCGAATTTCTTATGAATTTAAATTCAACAAAATTTTGTGGCTCCCAACGATATACAATTATGTATCGATGTAGTACAATCAAAAGAACGCATGTATATGTAATGTATGATTATGTATATATGATGCTTAATTATGTGTCAACAATATATACATATGTGTACTATATAGTATTTATCTCATTGGTTAAATGTAACATAAGGAAGTACATCTTATATTTTGTGTATAAATCCTTTGAGGAAGTATTTTCACATAAAATACAAAAGTTAAAACCTATAGGTTGTTGAAACACCCCTCCAGAATTTACCAAAAAGAAATTTTTATAATTCTAATTCATCCAATTTACCTTTCCCCTGTTTGGATTCACACTCAAAAAATCACTAAGACCACGCAAAATTTCATTCAACTCGGATGAAACACTAAACATTTCAAACACAGTCACATCTATCTAAGCATAATTTCGAGCATAATCCCAATCCACATGCCACATGACTTTCCAAAAACAAATACCCAAAATAGCATGATCAACTGCGTATTTATTTTTTCAAAAAAATTAAGTTAGTGGAGTCTTTAACTCTTCGATCAACTCAAAAATTTTCTCTAAATAATCTCAAATTTTAGATATAATCTCATCTCAATGTTTTAAGCCTTTTCATATATAATTTGCTCGAAATGACTCAAGTTTATGGCACACCAAAATTTTAAGTTGATATTTGAAGCTTTAGTGGTTGATCAATTATGGAAGGAGAAGGAAGGAAAACTAAAATCAATAAAGAAAGAAGAACGACGGAGGAAGAGGGGGATTTACTAATAATTGAACATGAAAAAGAAGAGCTAAGTAGAGGGAAGAAGAAGCAATCGTAATATGTATGACCGAGTGACCGATTTGAGTAATTTTTTTTTGGTAATAAAGGTGATTTCATTTAACATTAGTCACTACCACTAACAGATGTAGGAGTCAAAAAAGAATATTTCAAGGCCACATCCCAGCCATGTAGGTTAATGTTCGAATGTTTAACTGAACGGTTAAAAGTTTTGCCAATAAGGCCATCCCCAACAACATTGGCAGCAAAAGATGGTACATGAGTGAGCATAGTATGATTTGGCGAGTAGTCGACCCTAGTTCCTTCCTTCGCTAGGCAACCTGCTACTGCATTCTTCTCCCTGAAGATCTGCAGTGGTGTGGCTGTTTTCAGCTCCTCTAGCAATGATCTGCACTCGGAAACAATATTAGCAAACAGTGAGTGGTCATGGTTTAAATTGTTGATAGCAGATGATTAGACCATCTCAATGTAAAAGGAGGTGATGTTGTGCTCTTTTGCTACCAGAAGTCCAACTCTAAGTGCTAATAGTTCAGCCATTATAGGGGTTGTATGGGGGACATGGTTGTAGTAACCTAGGATCCACTCACCATGGTTGTTTCTAAATACTCCACCCAAACCCCTAGGTCCAGGATTAGCCATTGTTGAGACATCGATGTTAAGTTTGATCCCTTCTGAGGTGGGGGGTTCCACTTAGTACTGATGGTTTCGACCCTTTGATACATAAGGGAGCATTGAGTTTTGCCAATAAGGATGAACTTAGTAACCTTTACAATTACCTCTTCAACTCTAGTGGTATTGTGATTATTATTGAAAAGGTTGTCATTCCTAGTCAACCAAATAGCCTAAAGGCAGTATGGTAGCAAAGTATCCCAGCTGAGACAGCTGTTGAAGGGTTTCCCACGAAGCCTGTCCCATAGCTCATGCCAGGCCTCAAAGTTGTTCCAGTTTGGAGGAAACTTATATCTGCTTTTGGTTGTGCCAGGATCTTTAAGAGGCTTGAAAGACTTGATGGCCATAAGGATTTCAGAGTCCCTCAAGGGGCATCCAGTATTTGGGAAGCATCAGGGATAATAACATTCCTAGCCAAGATGGGAGTGAAGTGGTTGTTGGTGCTTATGATATGACTAGTATATAGAGACTGGTGAAGTGGTGGAGGATATGATCACTAATGCTATCCTCACCTCTAACTACATTACCAAGATCATCTACTAGGTCAGAGATTTTATTCCTTCTTCTCCTATTGATGGTGGTAGCATGGAAGAAGCCAGTGTTGGCATCCCCTTCAAGGAGCCAATTGATTCTAGATTTAGTCTTCCAGAAGTCCTCTTCACACTTTAGCAAAGCCTCATGATCATATAGGAGTTCATTCTCTAGATTTTGAAGGTATGTAATGGTGTGATAATGCTTGGACCTCTGTATGCCATCTAATCTAGCATTAATGTTTTTCAGTCTTTTGAAGATATCTCCAAACACTCTATGGTTCCAAGTAGTAGCTCTAGACTGAAAGGTGAGGATGGATTGTTGAAGATTGGCTGAGTGGGAAAAACAGGTATGAACTAGATCCTTGAAAGTGTGGTGATTGCACCACATTGATTAAAATCTAAAAAGTTTAGGATTAGATCCTTGACTGCTATAAACCAGAGTGAGAAGCAGAGGGCAATGGTCTGATTTGGTTCTGGGTAGATGAGTGGTTATTGCCTCTGGGAAAAAGTTTATCCAAGAGGTATTAGCCATGCACCTATCCAATCTTTCTTGAATGATACTAATCCTATTGTGATACCTCTTATTGGTCCAAGTATATTTACAGCCCCAAAAGCCTAGGTCCACCATGTTACAATGGTTTAGATAATCCCACAGCTTGCTGACCCTGGCAGCATTGATGGGAGCCCCCTCCCTCCCATTTTTTATTAGCTCGCAGGACTTCATTAAAGTCATCACCTATTAGTCAATCCCCTTTTAAGGTTTCTGTGATTTAACAAAGTTCCTCCCAAAGGGTGGCATGCATACAAGGGTCGGAACTAGCATAAATAGCTGAGAAAAAACACGGAGAGGGGTGAGAATTTACCTTTACAAGAGTGTGGATTCCCTGGGAGGAGATGGAGAAGTTCTGAAGTTTAACCATGTTCTCTTTCCACATCACAACAATACCTCTTTTCTTACCATCAGCACTGGATTCTAAGTGAGAGTCAAATTTGAAGAGCTCCACCAGGTGCTTATGGTCAACCATTTTGGTCTCCAGCAGGACCACCACACTGGGGTTATGCATTTTGATTAAAGCATCACATTGGCGCTTAAAGCTAGCACTGTTGGCACCTCTAGTATTTCAAATGATGAAGTTCATGGTGTCAGCAGAATTGGGCGGGTGGTTGAGAATTAGGCTCTTGCCCTTGTCCTAACAAGGAGCCTATCCCTGTTCCACATAAGGGCTCAGGTAGGCTACTGCATTCACTCCCAATGACGAGTTTCTCAAAGAAAGCTTGAATGTCTTCATCTCCTTCGAATAGAGCACAATAGTAGCTAGGCTGGAGGGCTCTGCATACTCTTTTCGAAGTGGCTTTTCAAGCATAAAGAAATCTACATTGGCTTTCGTAAAGGTTGCCAGGAATTTTTCCATCTCTGTATTTGCTTATTGAAGCTCCTCTAAGATAGATGGTTTTATTTTTTTAGGACGTCTTCCCTTACTGACTCTTAATGGTTCATGGGGGGAGTCAGAGAAGCTTGGGATGGAGGATTCGGAGGGATCTATGGCACGAAGTTTAGTGTCTCTAACTCCGAGAGGTAGGGTTATTGGGGTAACAAGGCAGACTTTTGAACCTGTGGCTCACAAAGGAGTTGAACTCGTGGTAGTTCATGATGTTCAGGGTCCTTATCATTTGAGCTTGCATCCAGGTTTGGGCCCAGAGCTGATGCCCCAACCCCTCGGTTATCTTTTCTATCACTTCCTTGATGATTTAGTCTATCCACGCTGTGTCCTCGATCACAAGTATATTTGTTGGTCCCCCACTATGACGCAGTGGGATATGGACTTTCCCATTAGTACTAGTTTCGCCCATGATATTGGAAGTCTGGTGGGAGGATGAGGGGCTGAGACAAAGATTAGTGGCTCTTTGAGAGGTGAAGTGGTTGAGGATGATGGTTCTGCCATTGATGGTTTGAGATTCCTTAGGCGTGTCTACTAATTTTGGTAAGGGGTTGTTGTTTTGATTAAAGCTTAAGGGGGTTATTAGGGGAGTTAATTGACATAACTACTTCGGTCATGTCAACCGTCTTAGGGTGATCATTAGCCCTAATACCGACTTTGATTAACTCCTCAGAAGTTGCAGAGACAGAGGCCTCCATTGAAGCATTGTTGGTTAAAATGGAGAGTAGGACCTGGAAAGCTGCCCAAATTAAATGAGGGAGGGTCAGCGGATTTAATTAGGGGGCTGTGGTTGGTGGGTTCCAAGGTGCCACGTTTATGGTATTTACTGCCATTGGCAGTATTTTTATTGATAAGGTGGCCCGTGGGACTGACATTCGATTTATTTCTTTTCTTCCCTCTACTTTTATTATTCGTATTATTATTTTTTTGGTATCTTATGGGGTAACTATGTTGATTTTGGAGTTGCTAAGCAGTTGAGTAGCAGTGGGCGTACCTGGGCTGGCCATGTCCATTTTTACCTGGGCTGATTGTCCTGCTGTGTTATTTTGCGTCCATGGCTTGGTGATATGTGTTTTGGTGGGGATCTTCTTTTTTAGAAGGAGATAATCTGCGTCATTTTCCTCAGAGAAATTTTGAGTGGGAGTGGGTTTAGATGGTCCAGCTTCCATGGTGATTATAGGCCTGCCATGGATACAGTTTGTGGCATTATGGCCGAGTCTACCACATCTAGTGCAGAGAATTCTTTCTCCTTCATAAAAAACTCGTTGTTGGTGACTGTCAATGGTCACCTGGGTTTTTAGAGAAACATCCAGTAGAACATGGATGCATATGCGTGCATACCTTCCTCATAGAGTGGAGGATGTGCATGTATCGATTTTCAGCAGAGCTCTCAGTTTCGACCCTATCCGTTCCAAGATTGTCTGGTCGTAGAATTCAGTCGGTAGTTGCGGTAGTTTGAGCCATATTGCTGTGTGAGTTTATGTTGCTTCGTGAGGTGCAAAATTTGGCTCCCATTGCCTAACTGACAGGAAGTGGTCAGTTACAAACCAGGGATCGCCATGGAGGGCTTTCAGCATATTCTCCGACCTAGTAAATTTGACTGTATAAAAGTCATTTCCCAAATCAATGAGGATAAGGGGTTCTGTTGGCTTCCATGTGTCTTGTAAATTGGTTTTTAAATAATTATGTGCTAGTTTTTTATTGAATAGCTTAACAATTACTAAGAATTGCCATGGTCGGTAGATTCAAGCTTTGTCTTCCTCTGATAGATCGATTATGTCGTTATCTTTATTTGCTCCGATTGGGCGCTTTCCCATCTTGTAATCATAATTCTTATTGATGGAGCAAGTTTTGTTTAGCAACTTGTCTTTGAAACTGTCGCACTGAATTGAGGAGGTTACAGCATTTGTTTGGTGTTGTTCAATTGGCACCATGTCTTGTGGTTCTGGCGGTACTAGTAGCTGGGTCGGCGGTACTTTCGTCGATTGGGGCATTGAGAGAGAATCTTCTCTCACACTTTTAACAGAAGATAGATATATCCTTCTTATTGTTGTTTGAGTAATTTTGATAAAGCTGAGCCAATTTTCTTGCAAATAAAATAGTCGAGCATCCAATTCCTATAATTATCTATTAAATTAAATGTATTTTTTGTAGATTTTATTTTGATCTACTTAAATTTTTTCTACGGCATTTAAATTCAGAACTCTCAAATAACTAACAAGGATTAAATTATCCTGAAATTGTAATTCCAAAATTATAATTTGTGAACTAATTTATCTTAGTTGAAAGATTGAAATGAAATAATTTCATATTCTTATGATTAAATTAAGATTAAATGTATACATTATTTAATTGACAAAATAAACTTATCCAAAATTTAGTTCAGAAATATTTGATCTTATTCCACCTACCAAACCAGATTAATAAGACAGGAGGAGGAATTATTAGTGATGGAAATGAGAAAAGGGACAAGACTACACCCTTACGGTCAATTTGGTGAGAAAAGATATTTAATTTATCTCCGTGACGATGATGTACGTACGGTCTCAGACTTGCAAGTTTCATCCTAACCTCTTTTCCCCCTCTTAACGGTTGTTTTCTCCCCCTCTCTCTCATATTCTTCTCTCTTTTCCACATGTACAGAAACAAACCCCCACTCTTCTTCTTTTGACTCATTTGCACACGATATTCCTCTATTCCTCCCCCTTCTCTTTCTCTCTTTCTGTTAATAATATTCCTCACCCGCTTTTCAAGAAATACCTATATTATCCTTTCCCATATTATAGTTCCTACCATTCACTTTTGAATTTCAAATTTCAGCCCCCATTTTATGTTGTCAAGATTTTTCTCCATGTTCTCGGAGAATGAAGCATTTCTTGTTGTTGTAGATTGTATATTCGTACTGCCAATTTAGCCATCAATTGTGTGAGAGAGCGGAAAAAAAAAAATGAACATGGACAAGCACCGGAGATGGACATATTCAATAACGAAGCTTGTCTTTTGGACCACCCTTTTTGCAGGTACCCTTCTTTTCATGTGTTTCCACTCTCATCCTCCGTCTGGTTCTCAAACCGTTTATCCCAAAGTGAAATGGGATGGGAACCCACAATGGGAAAAGCGGGTAAAACTTTCTGCCCGTTCACGTTCCGGTCATTTCTCCGTACTTGTTACCGGCGCCGCCGGTTTCGTTGGGTCCCATGTCTCCGCCGCCCTCAAACGCCGTGGTGATGGCGTCGTTGGACTCGACAATTTCAACAGCTATTACGACCCGTCGTTGAAAAGAGCCCGTCAGAAACTGTTGGAAGAGAAAGGGGTTTTCGTCATTGAAGGAGATATCAATGAGAATAAACTGCTTAAAAAGCTTTTCGACATTGTTGCATTTACCCACGTAATGCATTTAGCTGCACAGGCCGGCGTTCGTTACGCGATGAAGAATCCTGGTTCTTACATCCACAGCAATATAGCAGGTCTCGTTAGCCTTTTCGAGGCCTCCAAATCGGCTAATCCGCAACCTGCAATTGTTTGGGCATCATCCAGCTCTGTTTATGGGCTGAATACCAAAGTACCCTTCTCAGAAAAAGATCGAACGGATCAACCAGCGAGTCTATACGCCGCCACAAAGAAGGCTGGTGAAGAGATTGCACATACGTACAATCATATCTATGGTCTTTCGATTACAGGGTTGAGATTCTTCACTGTTTATGGACCGTGGGGACGGCCAGATATGGCGTATTTCTTCTTCACAAAGGACATACTAAAAAGAAAGGCGATTTCGGTTTTTCAAGGTTCAAATAACAAAAGTGTAGCAAGGGATTTTACCTACATTGATGATATAGTGAAAGGGTGTTTAGGGGCATTGGATACAGCAGAGAAGAGCACAGGAAGTGGTGGAAAGAAGAAGAAAGATGCGCAATTAAGAGTGTTTAATTTGGGGAATACTTCACCAGTTCCGGTTACCAAGTTAGTTAGCATATTAGAGAAATTGCTCGAGGTAAAGGCTAAAAGAAATGTCTTGCCATTGCCAAGAAATGGGGATGTGATGTTTACT
This sequence comes from Capsicum annuum, assembly GCF_002878395.1. NCBI lineage: Eukaryota > Viridiplantae > Streptophyta > Magnoliopsida > Solanales > Solanaceae > Capsicum > Capsicum annuum. The sequence goes on from NC_061113.1 coordinate 197,868,892, forward strand.
CATGCTAATATCAGTTATGCGCAAAAGGAATTTGGATATAAACCAACTACAGATTTGCAGATGGGACTACAGAAATTCGTTAATTGGTATCTTGATTACTATTCAATTAGTGAAAAGAAGACTTATTGATTTAGATGCGTACCACGAGGAATATATCAAAAGCTTGTATATAAGCGTTTTAATTTTTTGTTGTTACTTTCTTTTTTCTTGGATAAGCTGTATTAATTACTTTCAGTTAGGGGGATTCATCATGCTAATGATCTCACAGTGTTAATGAACTGCGGTTCCATCAAAATGTGCTTCCATTTTTTCATGTCTTCTATTCCTCTCTCTATGATTGTGATTTGTGTGAATGGTACTTCCTAGTTCATTGCTTGCAAGTCGATCTGGAAGCATGTGCAGTATTTGTTTGTATAAATCATACTGCATTCTTTTCTTAGTCGCTTCGTTCCTTTTAGGGGAAAGAAATTCACTTCTTGGTAGATGATTACTTCTTAATTGTGTCGATACAGTTTGGTCACTTGAATTCAGGTACTTCTGTGAGTTGATCAAACTTAATAGATGTATGTTGATAGACGCCTTGGATACATTCCCTTTGCAGCAAAATATCACCGAACTAGCCAAGCCAAGCAGCATTTCGATGTCCAAGAGAACCTGACAAATGACAATGGCTCATCTTTTTTAGGACCAAAAAAAACACTTACTACTGTAGTGCTCACATAAGTTCTTGATGTTTACCTCAAAAAACTAACTGCTCATTGATTTTATGGACTTTGGCAAATTACAACATACCCAGTATATTCCCAAGTGAAATCTGGGGAGGGTAAGTGCACACAATCCATACCACTACCTCAAAGTGAGATGGAAAGATAGTTTCCGATAGACCCCGGGCTCAAAATAAAACAATAAAACAATCTAAAGCAAGATAAGAATAAAACAAAGCAATCTAAGATAAGATAAGGAATAGCAATAAAACAAAATACAATGGAAAACAACACACTGCAGAAGAGTTCATGAATTTGTTTTTCGTTTTAACGTAATGCAATATAAAGTAGTATTTACTCAAAACTACCTCGAGAATTCTTATTTTCAACACGCTTGCCGGGTAAATTATAGCAGTATATTTCTTAAGAGGTTATTGATTCAACATAAATTTTGAAGATCAAAGAGGGAAAAACTGGAAGATTTCAGAGAAGCTCGAGTGCAACTATCAGGCACTTGAAAAGTGACAGCTAGGGCGCTAGAAAGTTTTGCTATCCATCACTGCTTCTTTGGGCAAGAAACTGAGAACTTGACTTTAGTGTACAAGCAGACATCCCGAAAGTTTTAAGGTCATGATAACACGGGTTATAAACAGAAAGCAGAGGCGCAGAGCATAATACAGGAAGAAACCAAGAGAAGGTGCCTACAACTAAGCTTAATATATTATCTCAGCTCGCATTACTAATGGATCACTATTCATGACATGACAAAACTACTAATTCCTGAATATCATCTTATCATTTTGGCCGAAAGATCTAATCTTTCAAAATCAATGGTTCTGCAAGAACATCTGAAAGTGAGAAGCACGACCAGGTTGACACACTTTAGTATACAGCAAAAGTTCCATGTCAGATACAACGATACCCAAGAAGGTAATCTGACTAGGAAGGTGACGGCCTAGTGATGACCATTCTTGCTGTCGCTATCCATTTCCTCCGCATCTTCAAACCTCCGATCATCAATTTGAAGCTGCAGTTCAAGAAAGCGCATTTCAATTTTCCAACAATGAAAAGCCAATAAATGATAGCTCCATGTGAAATAACTAAAGCAGAAAACCAGATGCTCATATCTTCACCTACTTCTACACACGTGAACACCACTTCAACCCTCATCCCTTCACATACTCAAAAAAAGAACCACACATATTTCATAAACAAGGTGTGTTTTATAAAAGGGTCTATCACCTGCCAGTGCTGTAGTGAGATTGCACATGCAATTATTAATAAGTACATCAGTCTAAAAATATCTACTTGCAATTATTAATAATAGTTTAAGTCTAGAAACATTAAAGACAAAATTCACCAAAGAGGAGCTCCAAATGATTCACAGTGCTTGTAGAAAACATCTTAAATAACTAATTGACAAATGACAGGGAGAACCTAAGGAAGAGTACCATCCACCTCCAATCTTGAGGTTGTGGTTAGTCATCTAAGGGGTAGTCATAGCTGACTCCTGAGTTTAGCTGCACGGGTTTACCATTACAGGTGATTCGGCCTCTGTTTTACCTAACATGCATGGACACAAATTCAGATAGAGTCCTAAAACTTTCTACAACTCCTCTCCACAAAAGGAAATATAAAGGAGGATGACAATGCAGATTACTCATATAGAAAATACACATACAGATCAAGCATAGTGGAAAGTTCACGTTGTGCTGTTGAATCTATACTACAAACTAATCTTCGGTTCCCAAATATTAACGACTATGTGCTTGTTACTCTAAAAGTTCAGTATCTAATTTGTTCCAATGGGCTACCCAACCCAAACACCTCCCAGACAAGCCAGATGGAAGGGGGCAAAGGACAAGATTAATCACAATTCTGAATTTCAAGTGTCAAATCAAATCTAAAACCACAAGCCTACCTGAAGCACATTATGAGCTAAGTCTTGATCCCCATTTGAATGACCAATTGAATGAGTCGAATTTTCAGAGATCATCCATTCTTCTGCAGTTAGACCAGCAAGAGTACAAGCTAGTTGACAAAATAAAAACTGTTTTAATTTAAAAAACAGCCAATGTCTATCAATTTCATACCAGCTTCCTGATTTTCCAGCTGATCTGCACTGAAGATCCAATTGTGCTCTTCTTCCTCCTCTACGCAAAGCAACACCAGACTTTAGTAACGTTGAAACAAGACATGGGCAGGAAAATGTGAGAAGAAAACATGTTATTATGTCCAAAGAAAAAAATAACCACCTTCAATTGGTTCAGGATTAAGCTCAGCACACTCACAAAAGATTTGGAATAGAGTATCCACTGTCAACAGAGAACATACAAAGCGAACTTTTATCTTCAAGAGCTAAGGTAGCAGAAGGTATTTCTCCTAGATGAAAAATAATGGACAGGAATGATGTACCTTGATTAGGATCTGTTGGCACAAGTCTCAACTCGGTGATCCTTGATAAATCGGATGACTCAGCACCCTCATCACTGGAGCCTTCTGATTCGTCATCCTCCACTCCATTGTCAATCTTCATGAACGAAGCAAAAGATATCTTTTATTTTCATACCCGTTAAAGCAAAACATATTTCACATTTGTGAAATAGAAACAAATGTTTAACCAGCACTCAGGATTCAGCCCAGAAGGGGAAAACACAGAAAAAAGTGATCACCAAAACATTAAACAAGCCTGAAAGAAACTAATTGCTCTACCAGAGATTCATTAGTTATAAAACCAGACTTACTGTTACAGAACAGACACATGCATAAACCATGCAACCAATCAATCTTTTTCAACCATACATGATTTTTCCAGCTTTAGTGAACAAATGCATACACTACAATCCTAATATAATAAATAAAAGAAATTGTATTTCACAATGTCATGGATATCTAATTCTATATCAACAGTGTGTGATAGCTTACTCACAAATGAAAAAAGAAAGAGAACAGCTGGATGATCTCCTCCAAGCTCCAGTAAACAGGAAATACGACAAATTAATTAAAAATAAAATGAACACTAAAACTTAAAAATGTAGTGGAGTAGTGGTACTATTCTACACCCGTCAATAAGATTAAGTGAGAGGACAAGTAAACCAGTTACTTTTCAGAAAATCCAAAACCATAAACAGTTGGCTACTTGGCTTATATCTTCCCAAGGTTCTCCCCGAAAAAATAGGAAAATGGACTCAAAAGATTTTCACAATAGGTGTTACCAGGAACGTAAAAGCCAAATAACAGATGATTTTCTATTAAAATATAAATCAAATATGATTGCTGCTTACCTGAATACCAATTTTCCTTTCCCAATTCACACACAATTCATAGTTGGTTATTCAGATGCCAATTCAATAAACAGCAGCAGACTTATGATGATGCGTATTTCTTCCTGTTTTTCTTTTGACTCTCATCCTCACTCAATAGTCGATATTTTTAATCAACGTGGTCCCTCTCAATTCACAAGCCAATATCTCAAGTATCATTTTAAAACGAGGTCAATGTAGAAGCCTGGAAATCTAACCAGAAAAAAGTATATCCTTCTATTTTTTTTTATGGATAAATATTTTTATTCAGAAGGTACCATTGTACCAAGATGGTAAAAGACCAAGTACAACACAAAGCTACAACATCTCCACATACATACCACATATTCCTCATTAAAAGATTCAGAAAATCCAAATATTGGTCCATCCTATCTAGAGTACTGCTATAACACCAAAAAAACAGGTTTTGGATACATTTATTTTTTACGCTAGCAATCTATGGTCTTTTCCCCTCAAAGCATCTCTTGTTCCTTTCCAGCCAAACAGTCCAAAATATGCAGATGGGAATAGTCCTCCATATTTGTTTCATACTTCTCTTTACTCTTTGAGCTAGTCAAACTTCCAACAGACTACTCATCTTCTGTGGTATAACCAGAGACACCCATCATGTTCAGAAACAAATCCCAGCATTGTCTTGAGAAACTACAAAGAAGAAGCAAATGCTCAACTGTTTCTAACTCCCTGTATCTGCTGCACATGGAATATCGTCTCCTTTGCAGATTATTTTGGGTTAAACAAGCATCCCTGCCTGCCAACCAACCAACGCAGGATGTCTTTAAGCGTGCCTTAGTTCTCCGGATCATTTTCCATGGCCAGTTAGGTATCCCCTGATTATTCTGTTGTTACAACATTTTATAACAACTTTTGACAGAAAATAAGTTATCCCTGCTATTAACCCAAACTAACGTTTCTGTTTTATCCCTATCAATTAAGCATGTAGTCAATTGTTGCATTAGTTGGCAGAAACTCTCCACTTCCCAATCATTCAAGTTTCTCCTAAAAGTAATATGCCAGCCTGAATCTGGATTGAAATTTATAACGGAACCCTCTTTGTTCAAAGCACATCTAAACAAATAGGGAAATCTGCTCTTAAAATTCTCATCTCCACACCAAGTATTTGTCCAGAATTTAATTCTAGCACCACTGCCAACCTCCGGCCTTGTATATTGTAAGAACTCATCCCATTCTTCACTTATTTTTCTCCAGTTTCCACAAACTTCCAGTTGTGAAGGATTTTGTCCATCTAACATTTTTTGCCAAATTTCCTCACTCCCCCGACTATATCTCCATAACCATTTAAAAAGTAGGCTTCTATTGTGCATCTTCAGGTTCCTCACACCCAAACCCCCAGATTTCTTATCTCCAACTACCACCTGTCACTTCACCAAATGAATTTTCCTTTTATGTGCATTTCCATTCCATAAGAAATGTCTTCTAATGGAGTCCAACTTCTTTTCAACTTCTACCGGCATTTTAAATAGAGAGATCATATATGTAAGGATTCCATCCAAAACACTATTAATCAAGGTAAGCCTTCCCCCAAATGACAAACATTGCCTTTTCCAAGGAATCAACTTCTTATTACAACGATCAATAACTCCTTGCCAGATGTTTTTGTCCTTTCTCTTCACCCATAATGGAAGCCCCAAATACATAGTGGGAAATTTATCAACTTTAAATCCCAAAATGTTTGCCAGCTCAACACAATCAATAGTGTTAATACTAAAGATTAAATTTCAAGCCAGTAACTGCCTCAAAACATAACAGAACCCCTCTCAAATACAAAATTTGATCTATTAGCCTCACAAAATAGAAGAGAATCATCCGCATAAAGAATATGATTAAACATCATGCCTTCCTGATCATTTCTACGTATCTTTAGACCTTTTAACTAACCCAAGCATTCTGCTGTCCTTAACATTGTACTGAGAATATCCATTACTAGAACAAATAGATAAGTTGACAAGGTATACCCTTGTCTCAGGCCTCGCTTATAAGAGCTGAGAAGATAACCTTGAGGGTCACCATTGTTAAGATCGAAAATCTCACCATTCAGATGCAAAATAGGATCCATTTTGTCCATTTCTCACCAAAGTTCCTCTTTTTCAAAAGATTCAATAGGTAATGCCAATTGACATGATCGTACGCCTTTTCTAAATCCAACTTACACGCCACCCCTTTTTTCTTCCTTCTTATCAAATTATCAACACTTCCATTAGCTACCATTGCAACATCAGTAATTTGCCTCCCTTCGAAAAAAGCATTTTAATTAGGAGAGATCAAGTTATTGATAACTTTCTTAAGTCTATCCACCAGAAGCTTGGATATGATTTTGTATACACTCCCCAGAAGGCTAATGGGTCTGAAATCTTTAACCTCCACTGCTTCTTTCGTTTTACGGATTGGAGTAATGAATGTAGAATTCAAACTCTTGACAAAAGATCCATTCTGGTAAAAAGAATCCACTGCTCTCCACCTATACATTTTAATAAAACTCCAACATTTTTGAAAAAAAAAAAAAAAAAACAGGTTAAAACCATCAGGGCCAGGAGCCTTTTCTCCTTTGAAAGATTTTATAACCTCTTCTAGCTCTTCCATCGTGAAAGGCCTTTCTATCCATTCCTTTTCTTCATTAGACAACCTCTTAACACTATCATCCTCCCGGATGGATCTCCAAGATTCACTGGACAGATTTTTATAGAAGTGATAACAAACGGTCCAAAGAAGACACAAAACAGACACAAGACGTCACAAAACAGTCCACAACAACAAGACACTAAAAACGG
>NC_061113.1:197878704-197892926 GCF_002878395.1 Capsicum annuum
GGGGGGGGGGGTAGGGAGAGAGAGAGAGAGAGCCGGCGACCGGAGGTCGTAGCCGGCGGTCTGGTCAGCGCCGGCGACCGTAGGTCGGAGCCGGCGGCCGGATCGGGTCGGCGCCGAAGGTCAGCGGCGGCGCCGGGAATCGGGGGCCGGTAAGCTGGTGGTGGAGAGAGGGTCGGGAGAAGAAACTAACACCAACAACACTCAAAACAAACAAGAGACTCCTAGATCTATGTTCAAAGGACAAATCTCGTCCAAGATAACAACAAGAACATCAAGTCTCGGCCAAGAACAAACTCAAGAACACTACTCTCTTTTTTTTTTTTCCAACTCACAAGCCCAAGATTGATTTTGTTGGAACAAAATCAATGATGGCTCTGATACCAAATGATACCAAACGGTCCAAAGAAGACACAAAACAGCCACAAGATGTCACAAAACAGTCCATAACAACAAGACACTAAAAACGGCACAAGAACAGAACACAAGAACAAGAAACGAAATGCAATATATTAAAGGAGAAATAGATTGACAAAAGAGTGTATAGACCCTAAGAACCCTAAGATATATTAAATCTAAGGACCCTTACAACCCATACAAACTATTACCAATCTCCTACGTAGGCACAAGATCGGAATCAACCTCCCATGCATCGACGTTTCTAATCAAAATACAATCACTAGTGAATCCACACTAGTTTCTTGTCCTAGTTTCGGTTTGCCTCAAAGGAGAGACGACTTGGTGTTTCAAAAGTAATACAAGACTTACAAAAATCATCCAATGAAACCCTACATTGTTCTTTATATAGTGTATTACATAATAGAAACTAAAATGACCAAAATGCCCTTAAGTGTGAGGCGTCTATCAAGTGTAGTCCAAGTGTAGTGTATGGGCGGTTTTGGTGCATCATTAGGTCCTCTTTGGCTCTTCAATTGCACACACCAAGTCTTGGGTCCAACACGGACTCTCATAGGTCCATATCCGTGATTATTCTTGTATCAAGAAGTCCAAGATATGGGCTTCAATGTTCTGTTCATCCTCCACTAGCTCTTCTCCACAACAATATATCCTTGTTGTGTGTCTGTGTCCATTTTTACGTAAACAGTTGTTTTTAAAATGAGTTTTCCAGTAAATTTATCTAATTGGCAAACCATAAGCATCTAAGATTAGGACAACCACCAAACAAAGGTTCTTTGGAATAAAGAAAACATCACTTATTGTTAACTCCCTTATTTTTGGCTTTTGAAGAGTTACCTTATGCGAAATTCATTTATGCATGCTCTAATAGATTTAGCCTCAAAATATTAAAGGGCAGGTTAGGCATCATTATCTTGCTTTCTCCACTTGCAAGTTCATCTAAGACTAATAATTGACCCAAGACTGAAGACATGATTAACCAAACCACACAAATATTGGCTGAGACTTGAGTCAAATTATTAGTAATCATTTCTAAACCAACTAAATATCAAGGACCCAACCTACAACCGTATTGAAAAGTGTACAGAGTATCCAAAATCATAAAAGACCCAAGAAACTCTAATTTGTCAAATTCTTAGATAGCAAAAGTAAGCTCAGCTTCGGAAAGGTGCATTAGATGAAGATGGTAGCATGCTCCAATAAAATTTTGAATGAAAAGGGAGACAAGAATGTGTCAGTGATTTAAAGCACTCCGAGCGTCGTCAAGATTTTGGGTACTCATTAAATTACTAAAGCCGAAAAGAAATAAAAAGAAGGCAAAATGGCCTTAGTTACAACCCCAGTCAAAAACATTTTTAAGCCCAATTGATTTTAGATTTACCTTTGACTAATTAGAGTATCAGCCTTCTTTCCTTTCCCGCAAAAGATTGTTGTGTTCTTCCTAAAAAATCATTTCTTTCCATAAGTCTCTCTATCTTGCATGGAAGAAAAATACAAGTCTTGTTTTCGACTTTTTTAAGAAATATCCCGCAATAAAAATAGCTCTTATAGCTATTTGAATTTCAAAAGGACTCTTGTGTTGGTCCCCCACAAAATCATCTACAAAACACCCCATTGATGGCAATAAGGGTCCCCCACCGTTCTTCAACTCCTCACCCAAAAAAAAGAAACAACAGAAAGCTAATTGTCTGGTCGATGGAAAAGACATAAATCGTCAGATATAGAAAACATTCCAATAGTTAATGTCTTATTAGTGGCACACAACTAACACCTAATAACACCTATTACCTAGTACGTACAGCTAAATTAGCGGCATATCTATCTCACACACTTGAAACTATAACCATGACTCAAAGCTATTATCTAGGTTGGCATTCTGAAAGCTTCAAAACACACACACATATATATATAACATTTTGTTATAAGCAACTCTGTTGCATTGCAGCCATTTGAATGGTGAAACACGTACAACAACAACAACAAGATACCCAGTATATTCCCACCAAATGGTGTGTGGGGAGGGTAAGTGTACGCAGTCCATACCACTACCTCAAAGTGAGATAGAAAGGTTGTTTCCGATAGACCCCCAACTCAAAATAAAACAATCTAAAGCGAGATAAGATAAGAATAAAACAAAGCAATATAAGATAAGATAAGGAATAGCAATAAAACAAGACACAATGGAAAATAACACCGTCAATAATACCCAAAGCAAGATACTCTAAGTATACACCCAAAACATACAACCTCCTAACTAACCCTCTACTCTAATCCAAAAGAATGGTGAAACAAGTAAATACATTACATATATAACACTTCATTATAAGCAACTCCATTGCACTGCAGCCATTTTAATGGTGAAACAATTAAACAAGTCCCAAACTAGCTTGTCCGTCAATCTGAACCTCAAAATCCAAAAGAAGCACTAGATGTAAAATAAATGTCCCGCTAAGATAAGAAATGGAACCTAACCTAACTCGACTTCAAAGGCTAGCTCATATGTGAGGGTTGCCTAAAATCATATAAGATCTTTAATCATTCCTCAACCAACAGAGGACAATCTAACCAAGTGAAGTGTGGATAACATAACATGGGAGTTCAACATTGAAAACACAAATAACAAGAATGGGCTTGGATCTGATACCATAATTAGGAAATAGAATTTGGGTTAACTCAGCCATACAAGTTAGCTCAGAAGGTGAGGATTGCCAAAACAATACAAGGAGATCATTTCACATTCCTTCAACCAATGGATGACAATTTAAAAGGCTTTAAGTTCTTCCATCCTTGAATATTACCTAAAAATCTTTTGGAACTTCTACACTATGTTAACAACACAACTGACCAGCACCTCTTTTATAATCAAGAAAATGCATATGCCTCGACAGGCTCAATACGTAAATGTAACTGACCAGCACCTCTTTTATAATCAAGAAAATGCATATGCCTCGACAGGCTCATTACGTAAATGTAAGTTGTTAGGAATCCCAATCATACACATAGGTTTGTAAAAACATGGGACAAATCACTTATTCAAGAAAATGAGCTATTCATGATGTAGGAAAAGAGAAAAGAAAACCGCACGGACCTTATAAACATCCAGGAAAAGCTAAGAAAAATGAACAATAAACCATCCTTTCTGTACCTCTACAACAAATGAATTGCATCTTTCTATGTTTATTACTCTGTAAATTTAAGGCAGATCTTCAAAGTCATACTGGAAATGATAGCTATGGTAGGAAGACTGAGAAAGCTTTTCAGGCTTATCATATACTATAAAGAAGATAAAGAGAAAAACACTTAAATAACCACTGCAGTGTATTTCTATTAATGTTTTAGAACTATCACTTCCATTTCATGACCAGTAGTCCTTCAAATTGTATCACAAATTAATCCCAACAGAGGCATGTTTAACAAATCGATGCTGCAACAAAATAAAAAGTTGATTCAAAGTTGAAATTTTTCAATATCACAAAGCACACAAATTAAACTTCAGTTTTGTTTTGCTCTGTTGCTTATACAAGTAAAATCCGAGAATCTTAAATAAGGCAAGAAAAATATATTTAAATTTCAAACAAAGGGATTGTACCTGAGCATATAAACAAGAATCGGGATAAGCCTCGGGGTCTCTAGAAACAGCATGAAGTGAAACCGACAGAAAATCAACAGCATAACCTTCACTCCTATCTGTATCACTTAGCCACACCACTTGCCTGGCGATATTTAACGAATTACAAAACTAATACCCAACAACTGATATGTGAACACAAAAAAAAATGTAAATTGAAGGCGGAGATGTTACTTGGTGGTTATATAGAGAGTGCCAGGGGACTCAGGAGGGCGGCTGCCGAGGACTATGGTAGTTCCAGGCTGAACATGCATCAGTTCCTCGCCGTTGTCGGCGTCGACGAATGGCTGCCCGGCGCCATCACCGGTTCTTTCAGCAACAAACCTCAAGCCTAACATAGTTTCCGGTCGGCAAAAAGATTGGGGAGACTTAAAGAGTAGAGACTCTGCTAGACTACTGCTGCTCTAGGGTTTTAGTTTTGCTTGGGCGCCAAAATTATTTTCCACCACAGTTCGCACCACCATAAGTAGTACTAGTTGTTTGGCTACGAAAATCTGTGTATTTTATTTTTTAATTATAAATAATTATTATTTTTATTTATATATTAATAAATTAATAATATTTAATAAAAAAACTAAATTAGATATTTATGACATGAATGTTTCAACTATTTCAATTATAATTTTACTAAATTACTCATATTTAATTATTATAAATCATTTAAGTAATAAAAAATTAATAATATATAAATAAAAAAAAGGTAAAATAGATGTACAATGATAAATTAATTTTTGATGTTTTTAATTAACATGACGTTTTATGTTAGAGCCACAAAAAAAAAATCACAAGTATTTTTTATAATAATTTTATTATGTCACTTCTAATTAGTAGAATAGAAAAAAATATCATAAATTACAATAATTAAGAAATTAAATTATTTAAAATATATAATTGACTATCAATGTAACAAAAATTTGAACAACTTTAAATATCATTATGCAATTTCATCAATCTAAATATAATATTATATGTCTAACTTAGAATTTATCAACCAAACAAATAAAACTTTTAATTAAATGATAGAATGATACATAACATAAAAATTTTAAAGATCAACATTGGGTCGTGCGTAGCACGCCGTATACTATACTTTTCATGCCTATTATGATATAAAAAATAATAATTTAAATTTATAAAATCTAATTTATATTATATTTTTTACTTTATAATAAACATAATCTAATGACCAACGTATTAAATGTATTTTGTTGATAAGTTTTATAATTATTAAAGTTTTTAATCACATAATTGGATAATTTAAAATAATATTTTTTATTTGTGTGAAAGAAAATATTATTGGAGAATTAGAATATATCAAACGGCCACAAGTAATTCAATATTTTATAAAATAACTTGATAATATTTTAATAATGGCAATTCAATGATGATTAAAAATAGAAAATATTGATATTTTAACGAGTTTGTAGGCATGTAATTTATCAGTTATTGATAGAAATAAATTTGTTTTGATATTTATTATTTTACTAATTTAGATGTACGTGCCTTGCATGTGTACCTCACTTTAATGAGTTCAAACGTTGCATTAAATAGGATATTTGTTAAAATAATAAAGATTAATATAATAATTAAATTCAACATCTTTTAAATATGTAAAAATAGAGAATTTATTTAACTAAACCTGGTCTTTACCAAAAAATCTACCACCTGTAAACTGCAACAAGACAATACGATGATAGAGACAATAAAATAATACAATTAAATCTAATCTTTACACAAATTTTTTCTCAAAGCCGCCTGACACTCATGTAATACCTGTAAACTCTAATAAAATAATACGATATAGAGATATCAAAATAATACAACTAAATCTAACCTTTAAATTAAAAAAAATCTCAAAGCAGAGATATAAAAATAATGCAATTAAACCTAACTTTTACCAAAAAAAAAAATCTTTTAAGCCAATCGACATTTATCTAGCACCTGTAAACTATAACAAAATAATACGATAAAAAAGATATAAAATTTTGACCCTAAAAAATGACTTGAATGGAAACAAAGAAGATATATATATACGCACGTTGAATTTTATTATATTGTCAAAAACAGTAAAGAAATTGGGGGGTAAAAAATTAATCATTTACCAATCTAGACATGCAATCGAATAAAATTAGATGAACATACCACATTACTTTAAATACATGGGTTTGAAACATATGTTCTTTGTTTTATTAAATTATAAATAAATACTTTTAATGCAATAGCATGTTCTCTGTCCTTCAGAGTTATGGACTGATTTTTTGGTTGCCGCAGATTAGATGTCTTGCGACTGCATGAGTTTGACAGTGTAATAGTTTAACGTGCATATTAATATTTATAGAGGTATTTCCTTATAAAGTTCTATTTTAGAAATATTTTTTTAATTTACCAGTATAAAGAAAAATATTAATTGATTTTCTCCCATATATTTTAGGAGTCCAATGTACTTTAGGAGTTTAGTTAATATAATAAAAAATGATTAAATAATAAATTAAAGAAAGTAGTGAAAAGACAATTTTATCTAAAGGAGAGTTTTTTAATAAAGGACAAAAAGTTTAAATAACTTTTCTAAGTGTTTTCATACTTTTAATATATTATAAATTATAGATTTTCACCTATTTCATGTGACAAGAATTTTTGAAAAAATTATTTTTTTCAATCTAACACAATAAAATATTTCAATGACTTCAAGTATATAAAAAATGTTACAACCTTAATTTAAAAGATTTACATAAACTAACGTAATAGTGATCCATAAGAATATTAAATAACAATGAAATTAAATTAATAGATTGTTCCATTCAGTCTATTTACTTGTCGTGTTTATTATTTACGCGCCCCTTAAAAAATATTTTATTCACCCTATTTTAATTATTGATTTATCTTTTTTCATATTCGTTGAAAAAATAATAAGAGCAATGTACTATTTATTATTGATTAAATTATCCTATTTATCATATATTTTGTAAAGAATTGAACAATATTTACTATAAGGGTGAAGGTGAAAATTATTACTAACTTTGATTTTATATGAAAGTTATTTTTGAATAATTCTTTTGAATAAAAATGGTTATTAATTTAAAATGAAGTGTGTTTTAATCAAAAGACAATTTATTAAGTGATAGGAAGAGACCAATTACAAACACACAAATGACAATGCGTTTAACAAAAAGAATAAGAGCAAAAATGAAAATATTGAATAAAAGAACACCATTAATTGTCATGTGTATTCTCTTAATTCACGTGGCCAAGGAAGTGAACTACCTAAAATGTCATTGTGAGGAATGCCAAAATTTAAGATTCTTTCTTATATATAACTAGTATTAGTACCCGCGCGATGCACGATCGATATTAAATAAAACTAATTATAGAAATTATTATCTTATTAATTTTATATAAAAAAAAAATCAGTATCATTCACATATTTGAAATTAATAAATTTATGTCATACAAAAAAATAATTATTAAAATATTAAACTTAATATCATTAATTACATAAAACTTAAACATTTATTTTTGAAAGTTAGTATCCGCATATAAATAATATTATATTGTAATATAATTATTTGAGAATATTAGATAATATTGTGATCTAAATTGATTTATTTTGTAAAAAAAAAATCATATAATTACAAAAGAAAATGCATATTTAACATAATTATTATTAGTTAAGTGACTTACTTCTAAATTTAGTTAGAAAAACAAAGAACTAATGAAAGATATGTTTTAGAGTTATGCACATGAGGCTTCTCTATAAAATTTTAACTTGAAATTTAAATTCTTTTATATTAAATATTTTAATTTGCACCCTTCTATCAAAAAGAAGAAAGGAGTTTCCCCTTCTCTTTTCTTGTCTTAATACATTTTTCCTTCAAAGTAAAATCTGTATTCCTTTACATGATCATAGTCATAGTATATTTTTTATAAAAAAAAATTTTATGTCAAGATAAATATTTTTAGCAATGTCTCAATAATAGTCAATTTCCCCTCTCTCATATTTTCTTATTACCATTTTATAACAAATAACTTACATTATCTAAAGTCCTAACATGTTTGCACGATTTCACAATGTTCACTTATTCTCTTATGGTAATGGACCAACAAATATTAATGTATCTTATTGTATATTATTTTTTCGAATAAATGTTTTAGTCCTTCATAGGTTTGAATATTCACTTTTCAACTCTATTTTCGATCAATCTATCATACTTTCTCAATTTACTCAATTTGAATGAAATTATAAATATTAACCTCTATCGAAATTGAGTTTCCTCCCATCCTAGAACATTCAACTAATACTTAACCCCTCGTGCTCATCAGTACAATAAGATATTAATCTTATTCATCTTAATCCGTTATATTGTACAAAGTAGATCAAAATAATTATTATACCAAAAGATCTACAATATTCTAAAATTGGAGTTACAAATATAAATATAAATATAAACATGATTGAACTCATTGTCTGTTTATATCAACTAAAACAAAAAAATAAGAAAATTTGTAGCATAATGTTTACAAATAACAAATGATAAATGACCTTTACTTTCTCGTTAGTCCAATATGCTACGTAAAAGTACACTAATATTTGCAGTAAGAATTTAAATATAATGAATTTTAAAAAATCAATATTCATAAGTATTTGATTTATTAAATTTGAGCATTGCCCATTGAGCATCAGCCACGAGATACTCACCCAAATTTTAATCTTCGATATATAGCTTTTGAGATAGTAATCCTAGTGTCAGGGTAAAATTCATAGATAGTTATACAACTATCATTTTTTTACTAAGGTCACTTAATTATCACTCCTAATACAATATCATAAATTTTTTAATATACTATTAAAATCATACAATTTAATTTATAAATTAATTGTTAATCATAACATATAGAAATATAGTGTAGACAAATCAAGTGTTTATTCTAATATATAGAAATATAATGGATTAGTAATTTAGTATCGTAGTTTATTAATTTTTGAAATCATATTATTATATTACTAAAATCTAAAGCAACAATTTTTGCAATGCAAGAAAATCAACTATCTAATATCAATATTAGTTTCTTCATTTTTAATGTATAACTTGTAAATTTTTATGCTATTGCTAAACTTCTCCTTGCACATTTTAACCAAGATGAATTTTTATATGTCTTTAAAAATGTATGACATATTAAAAGATCACCAACTTAAATTTTCAAAGAGTACAAATTATATATTTTTTTATAAATATAAAGTATACATGAATACTGGCTTATAAAATTTTTACCAACCATGTAGAAAATAAAATGAATATGCAACATAACCTGTATATTTAGTTGACTTGATAAATCAAGAAAAATCTATTTTAAAATAATACTCACAGTAAATTGAGATTCTAGCGATTACAACAACAAGATAAGTTATGGCAGAAATCAATTGTGCAATTCATCTTCTCCAATATGTTATGACAGAAATTAATTAGCTTTTACTGAGTGTAGCCTTCTTATATAGTGGTAAATCGTTATGACATTAGAACTTCTAGATTAATTGCAACTGGTACAATATTCTTTTCCATATATATGTATAGAATTGTTAATTGATTATTCATTTTCTATATATATTTCTCAATCAATTTTGTCATGCTTCCTTAATTGACTTACATTGAATGAAAGCATAAATACTTTATGTCATATAAATATTCATTCTATAGTGATATTTTAATTGCATATGTTCTAATCTATTAGTAACTCGCACCAATATTTCATCGTATAAAAATTATTATAATTTTTTATTGATATTTTTCTTATTAAGAAATATTTATTCCTAATTCATTTTATTGATCTACACGTTTAAATTTTTATATAAGATTATTTAATTTTTTAATTAATTTTTATTCATCAAAACTAAGTATTTTTTTTTCAAATTCAATTATTTTAAAATCCCAAATTATTCTTATAGACATATATAAGATTATATAATTGGTCAATTAAAGAATAACACTGTAAAGAAAAAATTTATTTGACTTCAAATATTAATTAGGACTATACAATTTTAGTAGTTATTTTTGATAAACATTACACAATCTTTTTTTTTGTGTAGTAATATTCATTTTTTTTTCAATATTTATTTATTTCCAATATACCCTTTTTTAAAATTCAAAACTATTATTTATTTATTTTCTAGTATACAATGATAGTGTAATAGTCATTGATAGTTATTCTTAATTATGAAAATTCTTTCATTAAATATGAATGCATGTTGTTTTAAATATAGATTACTTAAATTATATCGAATGAAAATTCTTTCAATAAATCTGAATGCATATTTTTTAAAATAAAATTACTTGAAATATATTGAAATAAATTTCTTCCATTTTGTAATCCAAAGTTACCATTTGAGTGATCACATCTTTTTCATAATATTTTAAATTTTGGAATAACTCTTTGATTATTATATTTTTTTCCCTATATGTTGTTTGATTACTAATTGGTTATTCTCTTAATTGATATATCTTGATACTTTCTTGATTTAGTCAATTGTAATCAAATAATAAATGTTCCTTTTATATGGTATTGTTGCTTAAATTAATTAAATACACATTTTGAGTGCTGACATCTTTTTCATAATATTTTTAATTTTGGAAGGACTCATTTGTCATAATAATATTTTTCATATAAGTTACTTGATTATTAATTAGTTATTATCTAATTGATTTTTCTGTAATACTTTTTTGATTTACTAAATTTTGAAATCATAAATATTTTTTAAATAATATTATTATTTAAATTAATTGTGTATATCTTTTTGAGGGATAACATCTTTTTCATAATAATTTTTTATTTTGAAATGACTTTTTGATTATTATAATCTTATTCATATAAGTTACATGATTACTATTTATTGATTGATTTTATTGTTATGATATTAGAACTTCTAAATTAATTACAGTTGGTATAATATTCTTTTCCAGATATATGTATATAATTGTTAATTGATTATTCATATTCTATTTATATTTCTCAATCAATGTTGTCATGCTTCCTTAATTGACTTACATTGAATGAAATTATAAATTATTTTTGTCATATAAATATTCGTTTTATAGTAATACTTCAATTGCATCTATTCTAATTCATTAGTAACTCACACCTACATTTCATCATATAAAATTTATTATAATTTTTTATTGATATTTTTATTATTAATAAATATTTATTCCTAATTCATTTTATTGATCTGGATATTTAAAGTTTTATACAAGATAATTTAATCTTTTTATTATTTTTTGTTCATCAAAACGAAGTGTCTTTATCAAATTTGATTATTTTAAAATCCGAAATTATTCTTACAGGCATATATAAGGTTATATAATTGTTCAATTAAAGAATAACTTTGTAAGGCAAAATTTTATTTGACTTCAAATATTAATCAAGACTATGAAATTTAAGTAATATTCATTTTAATTTTTTTTCAATTTTTTTTTTCAATCTATCCCTTTTTTAAATTCAAGACAATCATTTATTTCATTCCCTAATATAGAATGATAGTTTAATTACTCATTGATAGTTATTCTTAATTATGAAAATCCTTTCATTAAATATGAATGCATATTGTTTTAAATATAGATTACTTAAATTATATCGAATGAAAATTCAATCCAATACAATAAAATGTTTCAATGACTTCAAGTATATAAAAAAATGATTACAACCTTAATTTAAAAGATTTAGATAAACTAACGTAATAGTGATCCATAAGAATATTAAATAACAATTAAATTAAATTAATAGATTGTTCCACTCAGTCCATTTACTTGTCGTGTTTATTATTTACTCGCCCCTTAAAAATATTTTATTCACCCTATTTTAATTATTGATTTATCTTTTTTCATATTCGTTGAAAAAATAATAAGGGCAATGTATTATTTATTATTGATTAAATTGTCCTATTTATTATATATTTTGTAAAGAATTGAACAATATTTACTATAAGGGTGTAGGTGAAACTTATTACTAACTTTGATTTTATATGAAAGTTGTTTTTGAATAATTCTTTTGAGCAAAAGTGGTTATTAATTTAAATGAAGTGAGTTTTAATCAAAAGATAATTTATTAAGTGATAGGAAAAGACCAGTTACAAACACACAAATGAGAATGCCCTTAACAAAAAAAATAAGGGTAAAAATGAAAATATTGAATTAAAGGACATCATCAATAGTCATGTGTATTCTCTTAATTCACGTGGCCAAGGAAGTGAAATATCTAAAATGTCATTGTGAGGACTACCAAAATTTAAGATCCACCTTTATATATAATAGTAATATTCATAATCTTCAAAATAAAATATAATTTTGAGTTACTTTATAAAATAAAAAAGTTAAATTTTTTACAAAGATGTGAAAAAGGTAAAAGCAAAAATAAGTTTTGTTCGTTGCTAAATTTGAGAAACAACTGTAAATAGTATTTGAAATTTTATGATAAAATGCTAATTTTTAAATAAAGTAAAAAAAAGAAAAAATTACAGAAACTAGCATCCTTAAAATTATAATTATAATAAATAGCAACGTTTCTTTAAAATTGCAACTTATAGCAACGTTTCTTCAAAATTGCAACTTATAACAAAAGTAGCAATATTTTACCCATTTCATAGTAATAGAAGAATATGTATTTTTCAGCTGTACATATGTATTTATGAGTAATACATATATATTTGTATATATATTTATATAGCAATATTTTACTTAAATATAAAATACAATTTACTATTTTTTATAATTATGAAACTATTGCTGCAGAACATAAAACATGTCGGCCCATAGCTTGTCGAATTGGTCTCAAATATGCCAGTCAATTCACCTCTCGCCTTTTCACAGCCAAGAAAAAAGCTGTGTACTTTAATACTACTATATTGTTCGTGTGATTGTAACTAAAGGAATATAATACTTTTGTTTATTAATGACAGTCACTTTAGCTATTATCAGTGTTTAAGCTTAGTATAATGATCCTGTAATTATACACAAGATGCACATAGTTATATCGAGTATATCTAGTATTGAGAAAAGAATAAAAAGTTTCATGGTCAAATGGTTCCTATAAAGCTTTGGGCCTCATTTCTAGTGGGTCTGCATTGTCTCATTACCAAAGTCAAAATTTTTACTTCTATTATCAAACTATGTTAAAAATGTGAAGGGTTTTAGAAATGATGTTTGAATTTTTTGCTTTTTATAAAAAGACTCCGCTTTAGATAAAAGTTATTTAATTTCTTTTATAATATTAACTTTTAAAATATACGGTATTGAAACTTTAAAATATATGATAAAAATAAATTTCTCATCTATGTAAATTAGGACTTCAAATGTATCATTAACATAATAAACAAATGAAAAGAATCCTAAATATATGGCAAGATTTCTACCTTAACATCAACTAAAATTTTAATTATTTGCTTTTTATACTAATCTAGGATGGACTTTAATTAATTCCTTTTATGGACTCTTGGATGGGTGAAGCTATATAATTTCATGAATTTTGCATCTTTTGCGGGTACGTTTCGTTCAACTCTTTTTAAATATTATTTATGCAGCTAATCACTAGCAAGCCAAGTACGTAGTAGCATTGAAAATTGTTGTTCTATCTTACATCAATCAGATTTAGCTCATCTTCATATGTATCCAAAGGTTCTAAGAATCTAAGTTGATATCATACTTTATTTCGAAAAATTTGGTACACTTGAGGTGTGCAACCTTTTGTCTGGAATGACATTCAACATACACAAATATGCATACATGTATAGGAGTTTGGGTAACAAAATATATAGTTGTTGTCATTGTTCCAAGTGCGTGCAATTCTTAGTATTCATTATGATTTGTGATGAGAAGTACTTTTTTAGATAATGACAATATAAATTGTAGTTTCTTTATTCAACTTTTTTTTTGCTGTAATGTTTGAATAGTTGTGAACTTTTACTATGTGATTCTTAGTAACTTATATTAAAAAAAGTAAATATTCATGATCTTAAAATCCTAGATCCGCCATTGTCACCTAGAAATTTATTTGAATGTTTAGTTTAATCTTTGTTTCTTCTTTAATTTTAATGTGTTTGTTTTATTTGTAGCAAAAAAAAATGAAGACAAATGTAAGTTAGGTCAAAAAATTTGTTTTTCTTTTTAAATCTAGGCTAGGTGATTCAAAATTAAGTTTT
>NC_061113.1:197895926-198022197 GCF_002878395.1 Capsicum annuum
GATTCAACATACAAGTGCGACTATACTATGACCATTTATTCTAAACATTATAGTGTGTGATAGATATCATATGAATTTTAAGAATTTCTAATATGCCTTAAGGCAATCATGTATCGCTCTATAGATACTTGACTCGACAAGAGTAAAATGAATATTGCGACTTCAATAAATAGACGCATGAAGGATAGAGACAAGTAATTTAAAGTGAAAAGGACACGTGAATATTGTGGCAACATTAGGCATATGATCACGTGTTAGCCTTATAGAAGGTGGGATATTCGTTCTTGTAGGCTATATCAACTCTGTTAGGAGAAATAAATAACTATGGGTTGTGCCTTAACGACGGAGGAGAGTTTAGCTTTACATACCTTTGATGCGTTCCTAGCTAACAGTAAGACCACAAGTCTCAACAATTCAACCCGCGGGCGTGCAACCCAGTGGTGGAGCCACAACCAACGAAGGATGGTTAGATGAACACCCTTTGTCGGATTTTTTTTTAAAGTATATAGGTTAAATATAGATATTTATGGTTATATACATGTTGTTGCACACCCTTGACAAGGTAGAGAAGCATAGTCCAGTGGTCAAGAGTGTGCATTTTCGCATCAACAACCCGAGTTTGAACCTTGGTAGGTCCAACTGTGCTTTATTTTCTTTGTTTTTTAAACAGCTCTTTGCCCAAGAGAAAATATGAACACCCTCAACCAAAAGTCTGGCTTCGCCACTGGTGCAACCTTTATTTTGCCAATCGCTAATTTTCACAATCCGATAGATAACCAATTTACTACAAGACAATACATATATCCATCAATAACACGTAGATTCATCTAAGAATTCATTCAACTAATCTTCACTCAAGCCCGAAGTAATCGAATTTTCTAACACAAATTCCAAATGAATTCTTTATAAAAAAAATTTCAACTTATATAATTCAATATAAATTCGTCAATTAACAAGAGATCATGTAAACTATACTTTTTCGAAATTTCTCCAATTTTTTCCTGTTCTTAAAAACCCTAATTAACCAAATATACTTCAAAAGTTAGTACAATGAGTTGAATAAAATATTTTCAAATACTCATCAAAAATTAAATTCAAGAAAGGGATAGGGAATTTACCTTTGAAGTTCAAATTTCAAATATGAATTTTATAAACTTCTTCTTGAAATCTAGAAATTGCCACAAAATCTTTTAGCCTATATACTTCTTAAGGTCACGTATATCTCTCCTTTGTTATACTCCCCTCGTTGATCCCTTACAATTATTTTTCTTTTATTGACAACAGACTATGAAAGAAAGAAACAGAGATGTAGCGTTCTTGCTCTCTAAAAATCCATTTGCAGTGAAAAGCACAATAGTCCTTTTTTTCTACTTAATGTTATTTAAGGATACATATATATATATATATATATATATATATATATATTACTTATAAGAAAGAGAAAAAACACCTTTCCCCCCCTGAACTTGTCCTCCAAACTCACTTTAGCATTTAAACTTAACTTCCGTTTATTTACCTCCCTTAACAACTTTCAAGTAAATTAAATTCACCCTTATAGCTGACGTGGCAAAAAAACAAAAAAAGGGCCCCTTTATTGCTAAAATTAAAAGAAAATCAAGAAAGGGCATGTCTTCTTCATGAAGACATTTTCATCTTCTTCATCACTCCCCTTCCCCATCCTCACCCCACCCCAACACTCCATTTCTTCATCTTCTTCATATCTCCATCCCATTTCTTCGTAATCCCCTTCCTATCAAGTCCTAATTGCTTCAAAATTTTATTTTTTGACAATCCCATTTCTTCATGTCATGCGAATATCATCTATGCCATTTCTGAATTCGAGACTGTTTATGCCATTTCTGTAGACATTTTGAGTAGAAGATTGAAAATTTGAGAGTTTTGGGATTTTAGATTTAGGTTAATGTGAATGAATTTGAATTTGAGATTTTGTGTATTGATGTGCAATCATGTACTTGTATTTAGTCTATTGTTGAATTTGCTCAAGTTAATTTTTCATTTGATAAAGAAAAAAATTCATTGAAAAGCTTGCAACATGGTTCACCGGAACAGTGAATTTCGATGATAGACGGAGTATTTTGAATGTTGTTTTTGGTGTTCACGGGTGAAATCAAGGGATGTGGGGGTTGATTTTGCGTCAACAGACAAAATAAAGATTATTGTTATTGTTCTTGTTTATCAATTTTTTTTACAAAAATTCAATCTTTTTAGTGTTTCTTGAATTGGATTGTACTTAAATTTACATAATTTATACATTTTAATACATATTTTACCTTTTTTCAAGACTCTTTATGAAATTCTTTAGTGTAATTTTGGTGGTGACAGTCGCCGTGGTGGTGACGGTGGTGGTGGTTGCCGAAAGTTGCCAGCAGAGGTGCTGAGTTTGGAGAGGATTGGTGGGAAAATGGAAGCGGAGGAAGTTAGAGCTAGGTTCGTTCATGGCCCCTCCTCCAATTTCTTGTTCATAGTTTCTCCTCCTATGTGTATATAATCTGCAGGTTTGAAGAAGATGAAAGGGAGGTGGGGGGTGTTATTGTATTTTTTTATTTAAAATATTTAAAAATATTTTTTTTATATATAAAATATTTATATATATTTATTTTTATTTTACATATATTTAAAAAATATTTTACTTGCGTGGCATTGACGTGGCGCTGATGTGTGGGAGAGTGTAACACACTCTCTGGTGTGAGAGTGGTATTCAGTTTTAAAGGGTGAAATTAATACATTTTAAAGATGTTAAGGGAGGTAAATAAACAAGTACTAGTACCCACGTGAGTACTCTAAAACCAAATATTATATGATCCTTAAAAGTTTTTCCTTTTTGCCACTTCATTAAATAGTTAGGCAAAAATTAAAGTGGAACCCACTTTGCACATATAAAATAAAATAGTAAATATAAAATATTTACTTATCCTTTATCTCACCATCTTCAACCATACATATTATATACACTCTATTTACACACATATATATATATTTACTAGCGTAGTGTACGTGCATTGCACGTGTGCTTCACGTCAATCAATAAAACTACATAAATCATAAAAAATAGCAGTTGACTTCAAAATAAATATTATACTCATCTATTTGTGCGCATAATATAGTTTGACAAAAAGCAAGCGATTGAAAATTCAAATTTTCTCTTGAAAATCTTATACTAATGTATTTAGTATTTTACATCAGTAAAAAAATATTTTTTAGAACAATTAATTACATACAATGATAAAATTGATATCTTTTTTCGAAAAAAATTAAAGATTTTGAAACAACATGTGCAATTTAAATAGAATCTACGACATCTTAAACTTGTTGTCGAGCAAGGTATCTTTCAGTTCTTTCTTTCTATTAAGTACAAATAAGGAGGAAGAAACTAAAATTGTGAAATAAAAAAATGTGTGTGGAGTAGGAATTACAAGAGTCTAATTGTAAGTTGAAATAGTAACTAACTTGTTCATCTATGACGACCTTTACTCATAATCTTTGGACTTGCATCTTTCACATGTTTTTTGGGTGCCTCAAGAGCAACATATTTTAGTTTTCAGAAGCTTTCGATAATGAACAAACATTTGTGATGATTTTTCTATTTTTCTCTTACCATATATCGTAGGACTTATCGTTACTGACCAACCCTATCGTGCACATAACTTGACATGTCGAGGAAGTTTCGAGACAAAATTTCCTTTTTATAATCCAAATAAATAAAATTCAATCGACACAGTGTTTACTTATTATATATAAGCAAGATGCAGTAAAAAAATCATTCAATACCTCTAAAGTAACATGTTATATTAGTAGTTAGTACATTAGAATAAACAAAGATTTAGGATATCACTACCTTCTTTCTTGGTCTTACAAGTCTCGAAGCAATTTCAACATCTTTATGCAGCTTTACCAGTAATTGATTTTCTGTGAAAAACATGTATATGTCCAACTACTGCAATAAATCTATCAATGTGACATCGCATATCACTGGATCAAATAAAAACTACATGTACAAATAGTTTATCATATAATAAAAAAGGTTCAAGCAAATTCTTCGAATGCATAAATTATTACAAAAAAGACAAATATTATAAATTTTAAATACTTGAAAGACACTAAATTGTGATTCAATGGATGTGTTTTCCGTTGGTTTCATCTCCTGTATTAAAGCTCCATTTTCCTCTGGAATCAAGAATAATGACAATAATAATTCTCACTTTTTCATATTAAAGGAGTTGATTTTTCGTTCTTTCTTACACGTATTAGAGAAATAAATATTGAAAACGAATAGATACAAAACATTTACGATGGCGTCACAAAAGGAGGAGCTTTAATCGTACTTCCTGTTCACAAAAAAGAAAAATATACAATCAACTAAATATGATACACTACTACACAAATAAAACACAAAATAGATGTAACGAAGAAGAAATAACCCTAAGTGTCTAGTTAAGTGTGATCAAACTATTATTTAAATAGAATTATAGAAATTCTTTTATTATATAAGGTAAAATTCTAATTGATTTAGAAGTATTAAATATTAGAATTTTTTTAACCTAAATTATACAATTAAACCTAAAAAAGTTATAAATTAAATTAAGTGCAAAATTATTTCACCAAAAATTAAAAGGACACATTTTTACTTTATTTTTAATAATGCAAAATCATAGACAAATAAAACAATGTTTTTTACCATTGATTTTCTTAACAATGCCAAAAATATAAAAAACAAAAACAACCCCTTTTTATTAACTAAAATGAATAGCCGAATTACCTAACAGAAATTAAGAAAAAATGAAATTGGAGAAGAATCCTACCCAAATACAAAAAACACCAACCTTGTCTCTATCTAATTCTTCCTCTATATATTTTAGGAATGTTTTTTAATTATAGAAACTAATTCTCCTAATAACTTTTACCATATAATTTCTTCTATCATATATTTTAGAATTATTATTTTATTATTAATTAAAAAATATAGTAAGAAAAATAAAAAAATGACGATTTTGTCTATTACAGAGACTTTTAATGAATGGCAAAAAATTTAATTCATTTTTCTAAGGGTCTTTACACTTTTAATATATTATATAGATATATATACTATACACAAATATATGTTCTTTAAAATATATGTACCACATAATTTTTTATAAGTTAAAGAGTTATATTCATCTAAAGTATTAAAATAACTCAAAATTTACTGAGGTGTTACATAAATAATGCAGTAATTACAGACAAATCAAACATAACCTAACGGAGTCCCTATAAGCTCGCTAGGCACATTGAAGAAGATAATTAACCCAACCGTACCTCCATAATGGGATACACAAGTAGTAATTAAAGAAAATAAACGTAAATAATCTGTAACTGAGCGAATCTTAAGAAATCATGGTAGTCATCCATATGTGCACCGAGCTTGAACCGGCGTCAATGGATAGTAACGAGAGGTCAGACACCGAACTCAAAATGATAGTGATGGATAATAACAAGGGGACACGTACTGAATTCGAACCGAACATAGTGGGAGATAGCTAAAGGTCACATATATAATATACAACATAACTCATAATCAGATGCAAACTCGAATCGAAACTCAGCGGAACCACAACCATAATAAGATGTCGGACTCGAACTAGAACTCAAAGGAACCACAATCATAATCAGATGTCGGACTCGCACTGAAACTCAAAGGAACCATAATCATAATCAGATGTCGAACTCGAACCAAAACTCATAGTAACCATACCATACCAACTGTAATATTAAAGTCCATACCATACTATAACAATATCAACGTGGTACCAAAATTCACAATCAATGACAAAAATAAAGTACATATTGAACCTAAATAGAAGCTAAAATACGTCTAATTACTGTACGTAATGTCTTAATTTAAGAAGGACAAATTTAAGATTTTGCAATTTATTTTCACATCCTAAAGTGATAGACGCTATATTATATTGAAAGACAAAATATCAAAATTTACTAGAAGGGGGTCCTAATCCGGATAAATAAGGCATGTTATATATATTAAATGGTACACAACTACAAGTACTTATCTAGAACTAGAATAATGGTACACAATTTTAGTAAATAAGCTCAATCTAAAGGTAGGGTAAGCCTACCCTACCTGGACGCCAAAGCTAAAATATCTTCCTGCGAAGACTCCAAATAATGTCCCACTAAAACTCGAGCTTGAATAACTTGTCGTGAATAGTCAATTTCGTTTGAGTTAATTATAATGTCAAGAAAACAATTACTTTCCACAGTATAATAATATACATCTGAACACTTATTTAGGTAAGTTAATAGAAACTCCAATGACCTTTAAAGTGCATATCGCCAATGTCCAAAGATAGGGAAAATCTAATAACATATATATAAGTCTCCAAATAGTGAAAGTGTAGAAAATTCATAATATTTCTACCCACCGCATTAAAGTTAGGCCACTTGTTGTACAAGTGGCACCAAATAAATTATTGTTCACTCCTCCCCACTTCCACGTGGGAATGGGTGGTGCCAAATCAAATTATTCTCAACACATTATTTATATATTCGGGTATTATGTAGGTTCATGATAAAATGAATATAATATTTTAAATATACTATAATTAATAAAAAATTATTTCTAATAAAACCTCTATTATATAATGTTAATATTTTAACATATTCACTATCTCCACTTAAAATATTACAGGACTATAAAAATCTATTATAAAGTAATATAAATATATCATCACTTAAAATTTTTTTCTATATCAAAAATATTTTAGAAGGGTACTAAATTATATTTTTACCAAATGACAGTTTAAATCAAATATTCCACAATATATTAGATATTATTAAAATTCTGAAACGAACCATTTGGGAATCGAACTATCAGTCCCAGCAAGTCATAAATAACATGGGGCAGTTATAAAAAATCTCTGGTTATAAAAAATGTATGAAAATATAGAAAAATGACCGTGAGGGTCATTACAACATCCACTACTAAAAGAATTTTCATCCGTGAAAGTAAAGCATAAGGACATACTTGAGGGCTCAAACAGGTAAGGATACTGGGCGTACATATCACGCCTGGGAGGGAGTCTGGTTAGGCCGGTTGAAACCACATCAGGAAACTTGGGAACCACATGGATGGAGTCAAGCGATGGACTCTCAGCACTAACGTCCCGAACATAAGCAAGAAATGATGCACAACCCCTCAATATTAGAATCCTAGCCTGAATGTAAGAAATAATCTTCGTCGGTGCACGGCTAACAGAATCCTGCCACATTACCGGGGGTATGCCAGGCAAGGCAAAAGTAACGGTCTTAGCAAAATAATCCAAGACCGCATGGTAAGGAGATAACTAATCAATGCCTAGAATCTCATCGAAATCTATCATATCTAGGATAATGAGATCAATCTGAGTACCAAACTTCCAAATGATCACCAAACAAAATCTATATACCCGATCCACTACTAAAGAATCACCTATAGGTATAGCTATACGTAGTGGCACATATAAAGACTCCAAACATAAACCCAATTATGATGTAAAATAAGCAGAAACATATGAAAATATGGAACATGGGTCAAATAGAGTAGAAGCTGGCTGATGGCATACAAAAATCATACCTGTGATCACAACATCCGAAGCCTCAACCTCAAATATACTTGGTACAACATTCAAATGACCCTGTCCACTACTGCACTGGGTTCCTATCCGACCACCTCTAGAACCCTGGGGACCATTCTTATGACTCTGCGCATCACCCCTACCTAACGACAATACTGACCTGATCGGTTGTGCAGTCAAAACTGAAGGCTCAATCATCCTACGCTAAGGACATGCACGGGTGAAGTAACCAACAATCCTGCAGTCATAACAAGCCTCAGGCACCCTGCTTTGTTTAGAAAATTTGGCGGATCCAAAATGCTTACCCCGACTCGATGATCCTGACTGAACATCCCTCGGTGGCTGGCTACTGCTCTAACCCACTAAAACCACTAAAACTGGGCTGATCCCTATCTAATATCTGAAGTGATGCCTGGACTAGTCGACTAAGCTGATCCTGATGCTGAGAAGGCTAATTCTGGGGTATGAATCCTCGGACTGTGAACTGTGAATCATTGTAGCTGCCTTGGTAACATGGTCTCTTGTCGCTGCCCTTTTGGGCATGACAATCCATCTTCTCTATAAGACTCCCTCGAAGTTACCAAACTATATGTAACCCTACGAAGTTATAATCTCAATTCCCTGATGAAGCATCAAATTCGCTCATACTCCATAGGCAAAATCATAGTGGCGTATCTAGATAACTCATGGAATCTCGCCTTATACCTAGACATAGAACCCTATCTCAATATTGTAAACTCATTCCAAAAATGCTCAAGCATGCTGCAAGACATATACTTCCCTAAAAAAGCCTAAAAAAATTGAGTCCAAATCATCGATGGAGATCCAACTAGCCTGGAATCAAAATAACCTCTTCTACTCGTTGTCGTGTCTAACTGATAAGCAACAAAGTCCACTCCTCACGCCTCAACCAACCCCAAATTCCACAACCACTCATCGTAACTAGCCAGAAACTCATTAGCATCCTCTCTCAGAGTCTCGACAAACTTGAGTAGAGTCATCTTAAAAATTGACCCAACATCTTCTGCTCCTCTGGAGACATAACTGGCTAGGCTATTACCGGTTGTGGGACTACTGATGCTGGCAAAACCTCTACCCTAGGCGCCGCTGTCGCAGGCTATGCTCCCTCGATCGACAGAACAGTAACTAATCCCAATACCTATACCAATAAATCCCAAAGAATCAATGAAGATATAAAATCGGGTGGAGCCTGGGTTACCCCTTGGCCTACCTGCTGTCGTATAGAAATACCAGGAGCTCTCTTAGTCTCCAGGCTATGACATGATCAGGTAGTGGGTCCCTGGCTTGATCTCAAATTGGGGTTGCTGCTTTATCCAGACCCCGACCCCTAGGTCGGCCTTGACCCCATGCTGTAACTCTAGTAGCAGGCTCGGGGTCTCTATCTCCAGCTCTCGAACCACACATCCTAGCCATCTGCGAAAGAGTGAACCACTAAAAACTACAACTAACTCAGACCCAACGCATGAAAATGGATCAAGAAAATGAGATTTCCCCCTAAAAATGATTTGTAGCCTCCCGAAGATAGGATACAGATGTCTCCGTATCAATCTGCGGGACTCTACTAAACACTGGCTCTAGTACGAACAGTACTGGTGAAACCTAGGCTCTAATACCAAGCTGTCACGACCTAATTTCTCCAGTCATGATGACACCTACCTTATTCCTCCAATAGGCAAGCCAAGCCATAACTTGAAATAATAGGTAACGAGCTAACAAGCAGAAATAAAAAAGATCGCGTGTAATGATAACAATAGTAATAACAAGAGACAAATGGAAAGAAAACATATACCATATGTTAAAATAAGGGAAGGAAAAAGGACCAAATACATAAACGAATCCCTCCCAAGACCTGGTAAGGTCGGTAATAGAGCCACTATTAAAATATACCCAAAGAACTAGACAGAATACAAAATATACCCAATATGTACAAGCAATCTCGAGTACAAAAGAGTAAATGTAGAAGACAGAGAAGGATCAACCTCGGACGACAGTAAGCTCACCTTGCTCTAAATCAGTACTAAACGGTAGGAATCATATCAATATCAATTGCTACTACTCGGATCTGCATCAGGAAAAAGATGCAGAAGTATTGTATGAGTACTAAAGCAATGGGTACTCAGTAGGCATCGTCGACCCACTGAGCTCAATACATAAAAGGTATAACTACAATGTAAGGATGTAATCTAAGTCAACAGTAAACATGGACAGAAATATAAACAACTACCAAGCTAAGCCAATACGATCAAGGAATAAATGTAAGCGATACAAAAAATAAATAATGTAGTACTTACAGACAAATCAAACATAACCTAACCGAGCCCTCATAGGCCCATTAGGCACACTAAAGAATACAATAAACTCAACTGTACCCCTATAAGACAGTGGGACACACAAGTAGTAATTAAATAAAATAAACATAAATAATCCATAACTGAGCCAATCCCAAGAAATCGTGATAGTCATCCAGATGTGCACCGAACTTGAACCGACATCAATGGGTAGTAACGAGAGGCCAAACACCGAACTCAAACTGGTAGTGATGGATAATAATAAGAGGACATGTGCCAGATTCGAACCGTACATAGTGGGTAGTAACAAGGGACCACATATATAATATACAACAGAACTCATAATCTGATGCCGGACTCAAACCGAAACTCAGCAAAACCACAACCATAATTAGATGTTGGACTCAAACTAGAACTCAAAGGAGGCACAACCATAATCAGATGCTGGACTCGAATAGAAACTCAAAGGAACCACAACCATAATCAAATGCCAAACTCAAATCGGAACTCATAGTAACCATACCAACTCTAATATTAAAGTCCATACCATACCATAACAATGTCAACGTGGCATCAAAATTCATAATCAATGACAGAAATAAAGTATATATTAAACCTGAACAGAAGCTCAAATACATCTAATTACGGTATGCAATGTCTTAATTTAAAAGGAATAAATGTAAGGTTTTGCAATTTAATTCCACGTCCTAAAGTGATAGACTCTATATTATATCGGAAGACACAATATCAAAATTTACTAGACCGAGGTCCTAATCTGAATAAATAAGACATGTTATATAAATCAAATGGTACGCAACTATAATTATCTAGAATTAGCATAATAGTATACAATTTCAGTAAATAATCTCAATATATAGGTAGGGTAAGCCTAGCCCACCTGGACACCAAAGCTAAAATGTCTTTCAGTGAAGCCTTCAGATAGTGCCCCACTAGAACCCACACTTGAATAATTTATCGTGAATAGTCAAGTTTCTTTGAGTTAATTATACTGTCATAAAAATGATTACTTTCCACAGTATAATAACGTATATGTGAACACTTATTTAGGTAAGTTACCAAAAACTCCAATGACCTTTAAAGTGCAATCTTCATGTTTTCAAAATTACGACACTTTCATGTGATTTAAAGTACAGTTAGCACAAGAATTTACCTTTGGCCACATTTTTACTTATATAATTATTATTATGAGATGAATTTCCATGAGTTGATAAGTATACATTATTTTCAACTTGATTCAATCAATTTACCAATAATAGAATATGGATTTATCATGATTCCACAGTATAATAACGTATATGTGAACACTTATTTAGGTAAGTTACCAAAAACTCCAATGACCTTTAAAGTGCAATCTTCATGTTTTCAAAATTACGACACTTTCATGTGATTTAAAGTACAGTTAGCACAAGAATTTACCTTTGGCCACATTTTTACTTATATAATTATTATTATGAGATGAATTTCCATGAGTTGATAAGTATACATTATTTTCAACTTGATTCAGTCAATTTACCAATAATAGCGTATGGATTTATCATGATTCTCTTAGTTTACAAGAAGTTCAGATTTACTATTTCAAATTACAAAAATATGATTTCGATTTTAGTTTTGATCTTCTGATCTTAGACATGATATGAAATTCACAAAGTTATTCATGAGTATGATTTACTAACAGAAACATGATTGCTTTTTAGATTTATAAACCCATATGCTTATTTTAAGGTGAATTTCATCAGTATGAGCATAAAGTATATATATTTTGGGAGTAATATTTAGCACCAAGAGGGGAATATAGGTTCAGCGCATCCTATTTTCTAGAAATTATGTGCCATCGTAGGTTTAGAGGCCTCGCCAGAGAGTGTCCCCCTTGCCTAATATGGGCTCAGTTTAGTGATCACTCTAGTTCAGTTCAGGTTCTATTTTGATGGCAAGTGTAAAACAACCCTCCTCAATGTGGGTCAGACGTTGGATTCCATGGAGCTCATACGGTTTCTATCGGTTATAAAAATCTCTCATAAAAGTAAAAATTTTAGAAACTAAGTGTAATGACTCACTAAGCTTATCAGATTATGCTTTATTATTCATGTTTTATGATATTTTAGCTTTCAGTTTTATTCATGATCAAGGTGAGTCCTTTTACACTTAGCATGCATGATTTGAAAGTATGTTTAGCTTTAGTTTTACTTATTTAATTCACACTCACTTCTCAGTATATTCCAGAAGTACTGACCACATATACATATGTGTGGCTATATTGTTTCATAATGTAGGTACCAGTTGTAGCCCATACACCATAATCAGACAGTTCGTAGCTTCCATCTAGTATGTGATGAGTTCTCATGATTCAAGGACTCGAGTCAACTATAGTTCCAGTATTACATATTTTATTCAATTATATTGATTAAAGATAGCCGGGGGTCATGTCCTGGCTACCTATCATCAGTATTACTAGAGGCTTCATAGACAGTCAGTCAGAGTTGATGTATTCAGTTTTAGTTTTGTTTTATATAACTAGTGTTGTAAATTTTCAAATAGTATTGTATTGAACAAATTCAGATAAAGACATATATTTCTCTTATTATTTCTAATTTTATGTATTTTATTCAGCTGCTCATGAATTCTGTCATTATCATGGGTTAGCTTGGATCACTTGTGGTTGTAATCACTGTGTGACGTCCAAGGGATAGTCTTAAGGCATTACAAACTTGGTATCAGAGCACCAGGTTCAAGTTTCCTAGGATGTCTGTGAAGCCGTGTCTAGTATAGTCATGTAGGATGGTACAGTGACGTTCGTACTTTTCTTCGAGAGTCTATTGGGCTTTTAAGAAATGTCTCCTTTCTTTCATACTCTAGATCATAAAGTAAAGTTATCCTCTTAGAAACTTATGTTGATTTGTGTGTTACCCCAAATTCCTTCAACTATGACTTATCTTTCAGTCAGTGTAAGAAGTAAATTTTAATTTCTCTGATGCTCTCAGATTACCTATCAGTAACTTTAGAAATTGCACAAAGGGCTTGAGAGGAGCCTATTAGTGTGTCCTAATTCCCTTCATTCTAAAGCTTTTGACCTCATCCATATGAATCATGTAGTTAAGATGAATATGTCATGTAATTATATTTCTCTTTAGCCGCATTCATAAAATGAGGGAGTACGTGCCTAGAGTATTAAATACAATTTAACCTAGAGTGTTATGATACACAAGTAGTAAAACAACCTTAGAGTTGGAAGTATAGATTTAGACGTGTAGAGACAAAAAAAGTAGAGATAGCGATTGGTTAAGAGTATATTGCGGGATATATGCATGCTATTGAGTTTGTATTGAGATGGTATATTTTTGGGTGTGAGCTAGAGGGTAGTAAGTGAGGTGTAAATTTCATGGTGAAAGGTAGAAAAGGAGTTAGTAGTTAGGGTGACCTAGAGTAAACTTAAAGTAGGAAAGGAGTTCTTGATGGTATTTCATTGTGTTAGAAAAGTATAGGTTACTAGTGAAAGTTTTGGTGGTTAAGGATTGTTAATCTAGGTTTCCCGTTGTGGTTGTGAAAAGAAATTGGTTGATGTTTGTAGAGCTCAGAGTAAAATTTAGATATATGGATGGATAGGTAGTAGTGATGTGTGAAAGGCGGATGTGCTAATGGGTTATACTAAGATAGACCATAAGATTATAATCAATTATTATTATAATGAGGCTCTAGTGGACTAGTATTTCTTGATGTTTTGCCAAGAAAGAATGGTATGTGCATTTGTGGTTAGTCATGTCTAGTTCTAGAATCTAATCTTGAATAGTAGATGATCATCAAGGTGGAAATAACGATTGCTTAGGTTAGCGATTGTAGTTGTACAATAGGTGAGCTAGTAGGCTTGAAGTAATGTATGAAAAAATGTAAGTTTATTCATTCGCAATTAAGTATGATGTTGTAGATATGACGTAGAGGTGTACCCAAGATAGTATGTGGTTGAATTATTTTGTAAGATTATTAAGCATCACGTGTGCTTAGCTAGTACCCTTGAGTTGCTAAGTAGGAAAAAATCTAGTTATATAGTATATGACATTCTTAATAGCTAAGTTAAGGAGTTATGGATTGATAATGTTGAATCTCTTGGTATGATTTTGATTCTCATGGTTTGGGGAAAAATATAAGCTTAGAGGTGTGATATTATTAAGCTAAGAAGAGAAGGATAGATTATGTGTTTAGAGAGACATATATATTTGCGAAGAAGCATGTAAGTCTATGACGATGATTATTGAAGCTATAGAAAGTTGATGATGGTATATATGAAAGGAGTGTCCAAGAATGAAGTTAGTATATTCTAAATATAGCTTATCCTGGTAAGTTGAGCATTTAAGTGTAGATCGTTAAAGTAAAGAAATTATGGCTCGGTCTTAAGGATGTGGAATAGGCCTGTAGGCTTTGAATGTTGGCTTTGTCATGACCCAAACCAAAACCTAGTCATGACGGGTATCTCGAGTCCACCAAGGACCGGAGACTACCCCCATTAACCTAGCCAACCAAAACACAATACAACTATCAGCGGATGAGTTCCGAACATATATAGAGCTGACATATAACAAGATAGATAAATCAACTAAAAAGAATCTAAGAATCCACAATACCAAATCCACCCATAATTTATCCACAAAAGCCTCTAAGAAATCAAACATCAACCAAAGTCGGGACATACCCCCAACCATAGCCAAAAAGCTACTGAAATAGTCTAGGACGTAAGTAAAGACAAGACCCTGAATGAGGGCCTTTCAAAGAATGTCACGTTTAAGAAGTTGGGTTAATTCTTTAGCCTAAAGTCTTAATCCAGATAAAATTGTTAAAATTATAATTATATTGGAACTTTGATAATTAGTTTATTTCATTACTTTGAAATAAAATGAATGGACAAGTTTTAATAAATTTTATTCATTTTATGAGATTTTTGAATAAATTCAAGACTTTATAAAATAATTTCAATATTCTTACAACTTAATTTTTTTTAAAATTAGTCAAATAAGTTTAATCCATCGGGAATCACACTTCGTGCATTTTTAAATGTGCCTAACACCTTCTTTCAAATTTACTTGAACCATTACTTAGACTCTGGTATTTTTAAAAGGTTTTCTTTCAAAAACATATTTTTTAAATGGTTTCATAATTTTTCTAAAATTAAGTGGCGACTCTAAATTATTTTTTCAAAATAAAATCAATAGACCTCTCTCTTTTTATTCACCATGAAGTTATGAAATGTTTTTGACTTTTCAAAAATGGATCGTAACAGAGTGACGACTCTGTTAGGGATTCATCTAGGTTCTAACCATAAGGATTTCATGTGTTTGGCTAATTTTTATATTAATTGATACTTTTGCAATTATGTGTTTAAATTTTAGCAATTATTAACTGTTGCAATCATAACATGCTTCATATTTAATTATTAAGTTGTTTTGGGGTTTCGCTAATGTCACGGCCCCTATTGTTCAATTTAAAATCAAGTATTGAAAATATAATGGTTTATTGACACGTTAGGCGTCCGATGGTTGTTTGTATCTCCAAACCCAAGTTGTTCACTTGGGTACCTGGTCGAAGCCCACTCTAGATACCTAGGATAGATCAAAATCAAAACCATGTTTAGGAATGATCCTAGGATGACCCAATACCTGAGGGGGTATTGGGCCCATTAGAAAGCCTACCTTACGTCTATTTGACCATGAGTCATAACACACAATCATCCCTTATGCGTTAAATTGAAGAATATAATATCGGATTGTATGGACCATTGTTCATTGGGTTTGAGAATTTATTTTGTAGTTTTCTTTATTGTAATCTAGAGGAAATCTTCACCCGAAAGGTCTTCAGCAATTTTATGAAGTTTAAGATCGAAGGACTCTCGAGGAGGTTTAGTTTAGATTTGCTTTCCTGCACGAGACTGATATCATTTATTTCCCCTTTCCCTCATTTTGTATCCTTATTTGATTTATTCATATAGTTTGTATAATATTTTGGGGAAATGGAATTTATTACAAAAAACATGTATATCCTTCAAATGTTAGGCTTTCCTTTGGCTTGAAAGGTCCCATGTATGATAGTACACATTAAAAATTATTTATGTGCTAAAGTGCTTTATTATTTTGCTTTATATATATTTGATTCATTTTTCTCATATATTACTTTGATCAATTATTACAATTTATGAACTAATATTTTTACCTTTTGAGTTTCTTTCCTTTCCTTTTAGAGAAAGACTGATTTGTGTGTTGGTAAAAAAATTTGCTCGCTTTGCAAAATAAAAGCAAACTAATCATTGGCATCATCAGTTGAGAAGAAGAATGAAGTTCCCCCAAGGCGCACTTTTGGCATTCTTCAATCTTGCATCTTAAAGTTATTGTTTTATTTTCTTGTAATCATACTTTCTCGTTTTGATTTCCTTGTAATCGTACTTTATGGTTTGATTTTCTTGTAATCGCACTATGTGATTTTCTTGTAATCGTACTTTTTAGTTGTAATGAACTACGTTTGGCCTAATTTTCCTAGTGGAATATGTAGACGACCTGTATTGGTTTTGGTCATATTATCAAAAGTATTAAATATTTTCTTAATTTACGAACTACGTTTGACCTGAATTTTCAAGAATCGAATATGTAGGCGGCCTATGTCGATTTTGGTCAATCCTTTAGAAAATTTATTTTTTCATCTTATGGTGGAACTACGTTTGGAATGATTCCTACCTAAATGGGTGAGAACCACTAGCTCGATCATATTCTCCACAAGATTTTTATAGAATCCAGGACAAATTTTTGAGAGAATCTAAAAAATTCTTTAGGATGATCTTTTTACAGGTTACATCGAGATGACATTGAAGGGTCTCAAAAATTCTTTAAGAGGATATTTTTACAAGTTACATCGAGCTGACATTGAAGCATGTAACTGGGGCAGAAGCCTCAAGAATTTCCCAAAAAATTTGATATTTGTTAAAAGTTGAACATCAGACGTTGCTAGAGCTGAATCAGAGCATAATTTTGAAAAGTTCTAAAATTTCAAGCTATGCTACGTCAGAAAGAACTCAAGTATTTTTCATTCTAGATTGGGGCAGAATTTTTGAGAAGATCTCAAAAATTTCATACTAAATGATGTCATAAGTTACAAAAAATTTTGAGAGTTTTTAAACCAGGGAAGAATTTTTGAGGAGATCCTAAAAAATTTCACAAAACTACGCTTCAAGATCAAAAGTTTGCAAATTCATGATCAACAAGGAGCATCAGGAGAACAAGGAAAAACCAACACAATTAGTCTCTCAAAATTAATAATTTTTCTTTGGATCCGGGAATAGTGAAGTCACAATATTGACAACGTTAAGCATGACAGAGGGCATTACCAGATCCACCATTGAGAAAACTTCTCTTCTCTCTTTTCCTCTTGATTTATGTTTCTATTACTTTATTATAATCTCTAACACTTTTTCTGATTTTGTAGGAAATGATCATGCATAACGATTGAGATATGGAGATATTATTTAAAACACTATCTCTAAATCATCATGAGTCAAACGACTTTATCTTTAAACTTTATCTTCTGTTACGCTCTTGACTTAGTTACAACAAATTGTTATGTTATTAATAAGTGTTGTTTGAGTTATAAAGGTGACATTATGCAAGATCGCCTCGAAGATTTAACACAACCAATCCTCCCGAGTTTGAGGATGCAATCCAAAAGCTCAGTACATGCACAAGTCCTTTTAAGGATTTCTAATTCAAAGGATGAAGTTCAACAAATTAACTTTTATCTTTTCTTATATGTTAGGGTTTTCTACCCTCCAAGAAAATTATTGGATTGTCAAATTTTTTGAGGTGACACATCTTATTATATTTGGGTCATCCACCCTTTCAAGAAGACATGCCGAATCGTCACTTCATTCGAGGTGACACATCTTATTATATTTGGGCATCCACCATTTCAAAAGGACATATATTATTATATTTGGGAGGATGCATTGGCCCATCACTTTATTTAAGACAACATGTTATTATGTTATGGATTGTCACCTCCTTCAGCGTGACATATTATTTTGTTATGGATCATCACCTCCTTCAGAGTAACATATTATTATGTTATGGATCGTCACCTCCTTCAGAGTGACATGGATCGTCACCTCCTTCAGAGTAACATGTTATTATGTTTGGATCGTCACCTCCTTCAGAGTGGCATGTTATTAGGTTATGGACCTTCACCTCCTTCAGAGTGATATGTTATTATGTTATGGATCATCACTTCCTTCAACATGAAATATTATTATGTTATGGATCGTCACCTCCTTCAAAGTGACATGTTATTATGTTATGGATTGTCACCTCTTTCAACGTGATATATCATTATGTTATGGGTCTTCACCTCATTCAGCGTGATATTTTATTATGTTATGGACTTTCACCTCCTCCAATATGATATATTATTATGTTATAGACTCTCACCTCCTTGAGAGTGACACATTATTATATGGATCGTCACCTCTTTCATCATAATATGTTAGTATGTTATAGATCATCACTTCATTTAGCGTGATATGTTACTATAGTATGGATTTCCACCTTCTTTGGTATGGCGTGCTAAAATAAGGTTTGCACAATTATCCCTATATTGAAGCTGCTACTAATAAGTTCAGTGCAAGGAATTAATAGGCACGTTGGACCGTCATTCCGTTCAAAGTGGCATATTAAATTTTAAATGGATCGTCCGCCTTTCAATGAGATACGTTGGAATGCCACTCGATTCAAAGTGGCATGTTACATTCATAATAGGTCGTTCGCCTTTTAATAAGACATGTTGGACCATCACTCCATTCAAAGTGGCATGTTATATTTTAAATGCATCATCCACCTTTCAATGAGACATGGACCGTTATTCCATTCAAAGTGACATGTTATATTCAAAATGGGTCGTCTGCCTTTCAATGAGACACGTTGGACTATCACTCTATTTAAAATGGCATGTTACATTCAAAATAGGTAGTCCGTCTTTCAATGAGACACGTTAGACAATCACTCCATTCAAAGTGGCATGTTACATAGTTTCAATGAGACACGTTGGACCGTCACTCCGTTCAAAGTGAAATGTTACATTAAATATAAGTTGTTTGCCTTTCAATGAGAGACATTGGAATGTCACTATTCAAAGTGGCATGTTACATTCAAAATAGGTCATCCGCCTTTCAATGAGACACATTGGATCATCACTCCATTCAAATGGGCATGTTACATTCAAGATAAGTTATTCGCCTTTTATTAGTATACATTGGGTTGTCACCCTGTTCAAAGTGACATAATATTTTTAGAATAGGTTGTGCAAATTGGTTCATCAACTATCTCAGCATAGCATATTCAAATAGGTTTTCACCAATTTATGTTTGTGTAATGTTATTGATGTTGGGTGAATTTATGCATTTTAGCGTTTCTATTCTAGCCTTTTTAGCCTTGTTTTGAGGATGATTCATGCATTTAATGTGTTTATAATGATATAAATGTGCCTTTAACTGTCCATGTATGTGTTTACAATGATTAATAGTGTTTCCACACAAGTTTTGATTCAAATTGATCATTTAGAAGTCAACCCAGGAAACTAGTGTGACTAGCTTGAGCTAGGTGTTTGTCTAGTCTATCGTATTGGATATAATGTGTTTAATGAGTTCCTAAGATTGTTATTGTATATTTATATATGAAAAAACTTGTTGGTAATGTTCAATTGGATCAAGATAAGAGTCAAAACAATAAGTTAGAAATCAAAGTGAATTAAGCCTATGCGTAGCTCGGATGTTGTGTTGTTTTGAGCTTTAATTTATTGTGTTTAGTGCTATAGGATGCTTGGTGAATGGATTATGATGATATATTAAGGATATACAAGCTTAAAATCAAGTAGAAATAACTCAAAAAGGCTTGGAATGGATCATGGAAGCACAATATGCAACTTGATGCGAATTTGGACACCTAAAATGTCTTGGGTGAGTGAGGGAGCATGGAGAGGTATCTTGATGCGTAATACACACTAAAAGACTCAGAAGGCACCCAAATCAGTGTGTACCTATGATAACCGTGTGTCTCATGCTCCATTTTTGCGGAATGATGCATGCGTCGCATGCTCCATTGCTATGGAATAAAGGGTGCGACGCATGCTCTCTCCACCCTGCACTTTTTCATTGATTCATTTTCCTACACGACTTGGGCTTACCCTATTGTTATAAATATAACTTGGTAAACATTTTTAATTACTTTTAGACGTCCTTGGAAGATATTGAAGGCTACCACAACTTCTTTTTAGGTTTTATCATTCTTTAATTTAGCTTTCTTTATGATTTGTATCATCAGTTAAAGGAATTGGATGATGAATATTTCCATTGAGGGCTAAACTCCCTATCCGGGGTTAAGGGAAAGATCATAACTACTTTTGTTTTTAACTAAGTTTGTTTGATTTCTTATCATTATTGGTTATTTGTTTATTCTTGTTATAACTATTTTAAGGATTTGCGACCCTTAGAATACATCAACTGTCAACCTTGTGAACTTGGGAGAGGGAATAGGGCAATTGAACATGGGAATAAGCAAAGTATGGTTTATGTTTCTTTTATAAAAAAGGAATTCAAAATTAGTATCTAGGACAGGGATGTACTTAGATGCCTTACTTGATTCACACATCGGATGATAGCTTAAAGAAGTTAAGTGTACTATTATATCCCCCCTCAATGATGTAGTTGTAAGGTTTAACTTAGGTAAACAATTAGAGGTTAGGAAACCATAATCATGTGATTAACCCTACGAATTAATAACCACGATAAGTAATTTAACGAATAAAGTTCAATAACATAGTATGATTGTTCGTAAGCCTTAACCATGGGCTTCTATCCATTGATTGTCCTAAGTCATTACTTTTTTGCATTAGTTTAGTTTCTTTTTAGTTTACAATTCTAAAACCTTTTTGTTTACTTTTTCTCAATTGTTGGACTAGAATTGCATAGTTGGCAAATGAAAGTCCTTGAGAGATCGATATTGGGATTTTTTGAAGCCACTTTATTACTTGATAAGATCACGTACACTTGCATGTGCGCTTAGGTGCTGTCAAGTTTTTGGTGCCGTTGCCAGGGACTTGTAATTAGGCAATTATCTTATTTTTAGTTTTTCTATATTGAGTTGTAAATAGTTTTTTTTCCTTTTTAGTTTCTTTTATTTTTGTTTTTATCATATTCTTCTTGAGATGTCTGTCTTGGATAGATGGTTTTTGAGGGATGATGATTCTTGTCATTATTGTAGAGGACCCCACTATGAGGTTTCTTGTCCAGATTTTAATCCAAGTATTTGGAGGGGACCTGTTTGTTTCCAACCTGTGGAGCAACCCATAAGTTGGTGTGTGGTTTGTTACAGTCTGTAGCACTCTACAGATATATGTGTTTTTAATCTTGATTCAGTCATGTTTGGGGGTAATACTCAAAAGACAACTACAAAGGTAGATACAAAGTTGACTCTCCAACTAGATGTAGACAAAGTTGCTGACAATTCGAGAAAGTCTGAGTACTCAAAAATTGAAATTGTTGAATAGGTTAAGGAGATA
Organism: Capsicum annuum; assembly: GCF_002878395.1. NCBI lineage: Eukaryota > Viridiplantae > Streptophyta > Magnoliopsida > Solanales > Solanaceae > Capsicum > Capsicum annuum. The sequence continues at coordinate 197,917,456 of NC_061113.1, forward strand.
CCACCACCACCATAAGAATCGCAGCCACTCGACTGTCATCTTTCTTTTGAGACTGGAATTGAGAAGACGAATATAAGTAAAGGTATTGAGGATAGTGTAAATTTTGAAGTAGGATTTGTTGGGCCACACTCAAAGAACTTTTCTACATTATGTTTAGATGATATCTTGTCTGTGGAATCATTTAAAATAGTGGAAGAGTGTGAAGATAAGGAACAAGAATCCTATATTCTTGATTTTGCACAGGTTAATCAATATAAAAACACACCTCACTTTTAGGCCGAATGGTTTACCATGCACATTCCATTACTCGGTTCCTTAATTTTTGTACCACCACCTTATGAGAGAGGCAAAAATATGGATGCAAAGTTGGGGGTGAAATTCATATCCTCAAGGTGGAGGAAAAACATGATTAGGTCGTGCCACAACACTAAATCAAGCGCTGCTTGGGAGGCAACCCAAGTTAATTATGTATGTTTTCTTTTTAATCTTTTTTAGTTTTTTCACATAGTTTTTATTTTTGGTTGAGTCACAGGTTAATGGAAAGTATGAGTACCATAAACTTGAGCTAAGGAGCATGGCAAAGAATGAGTGTGGGGTCCCACAGATCTCCTTTATGCAAAAAAAATGCTACTAGCTAGGCCTAGAGGCCTCAGGAAGTATTTCTATCTCTGACTTTTAAATTCACTTTGAGGACAAAGAGATTTTTAAGTGTGGGGTGAGGAAATTTCTAAATTTTGGCTCAATTTTTTTTTTGTGTAAGATATTCTTGTTGGTGCTATTTTTTATTACATGGTGCAAGTATTTTGTTTGGTAAAAGCATGTGGAATAAGTAAATTACTACTTTTGAGACTCTTAGGCTTATTTTTTGTCTCTTGTACTATTGGGCTTAAATTTGAATTTATGCTATTGTTTGGTTGGGAGTTTATGATGATCCTATTGAGTTGAACATGCGCCATGTGCGTGTGAGAATTTTTGTATATTTCTTGTTGAATATGATGTTTATAACTTACCTGGTGTGTGTGTAAAGCAAAATAAAGAGTGTGGGTTTAGGAGATGATTTAGGCATTTCTATGATAGCCTTGTTTTATACCTTCTATTTGTCCTACTCTTTGTACATTATCCTAGTTAATCCTCATTGAGCCTTTAGCCTTTTCTTTGGTAGCCACATAAGTAGCCTAATCCCTTCTTTTATGGATCTTAGTTTGATTCAAAAAGGCTCCTAAGTGCTTTAATAAAAAATTGATTTAGTAAGGAGTTTGAGAAATTGAAGAAGAAAAAGGTGAAATTGATGCCCTAAGGTAAGAGTTGTTGGTGTTTATATTTGATGTGTGGTGGTTGGGAGTGTTATATATGGTGTTATAAATATTCCCATGGTTGTGAAAAAAGAAAAAAAATTGAATCTTGAAGGAATAAACAACACGCCCACCATGTGTTTGTGAAAATGCTTAAAAGAGATGGTGCAAAAACAAAAAAAATGGGAAAGTAAAAAAAAAAGGTGTAATTTGGTTGTTGGAAATTGGTTTTAAATATATAATGTAGGGTGTTAAAGCTCTTAGAGAGGTTAGTCACTATTCTTGGTCAAAATAGTTCCTACCCGTCCCTTAGCCTACATTACAACCCGAAAAATTCCTAATTGATCCTAAGATTCGCATTCTAATATTAGTGGAGTATGATACTAAGGGCAAGACTATGGTTCATTATGTGTAATTTGTGAATTCTTTGTGAGAGTGAGCGTAACTTGATTTGTATACCCATTATGATAATTACATTATTGTGAGTGTTTATGGTAACTCCCTTGTTGAGAGGGCATATGTTTGATGAATGTGGGTGATTTGTATGATGTCTTATATTGATCAATATTCATGAGTTTGCCATGTATTGAGTCAATTCTTGAGGCTAGGATATTTTGGAGTAGGATTCTTGAGCTTTCAATTGTGTATAACATGTGCAGTATTGTAAACTTGTATTACATGTAGTCATTGTAGTACTAGCTTAAGTTTCTTGTATGTAGTAAAAGTGTGGAGTTTCTTAAGCTCATCATGCTTATAGTTAAGAATTGTTTGAGGACGAACAAGGCTTTAAGTGTGGGGTGGTGATGTTGGGTGAATTTATGCATTTTAGCGTTGCTATTCTAGCCTTTTTAGTCTTTTTTTGAGGATGATTCAGGCGCTTAATGTGTTTATAATGATATAAATATGCATATAAGTATCCATGTATATTTTTACAATGATTAATAGTGTTTTCACACAAGTTTTGATTCAAATTGATCATTTAGAAGTCAATCGATAAAACTACTGTGACTAGCTTGAGCTAGGTGATTGTCTAGTCTATCGTATTGGGTTCTAACATGTTTAATGAGTTCCTAAGGTTGTTATTATGTATTTATATGTGAAAAAACTTATTGTTAATTTTCAAGGGTCAATTGGATCAAGATAAGAGTCAAAACAATAAGTTAGAAATCAAAGTGAATGAAGCCTATGCTTAGCTCGTGTTTCTAGTTCTCCGTCTTGATTGTTGTGGAGTTTGATGCTATATCATGCTTGGTGAATGGATTATGATGATATATAAAGGATATACAAGATTAAAATCAGGTGTAAACAACTCAAAAAGGCTTGGAATGGATCATGGAAGTACAATACGCAACTTGATGCAAATTTGGACACCTGAAATATCTTGGGCAAGTGAGGGAGCGTGGAGAGTTATATTGGAAGGTTATACACACCAAAATACTCATAATGCACCCTAAATAGTATGTACTTGCGATAAGCGTGTGTCTTATTCTTCATTTCGGCGGAATGATGCGCGCGTCTCATATTCCATTGCTATGGAATGAAGGGTGCGGCGCATGCTCTCTCCACCCCAGACTTTTTCGTTGATTCCTTCTTCTACACGACTTGGGCTTACCCTATTGTTATAAATACAACTTTTAAACATTTTTAATTACTTTTGGACGTCCTTGGAAGATATTGGAGGCTACCACAACTTCTTTTTAGGCTTTATCATTCTTTGATTTAGTTTTATTTATGGTTTGTGTCATTAATCCAAGGGATTGGATGATGAATATTTCCATTGAGGGCTAAACTCCCTATCCGGGGTTAAGGCCAAGATCATGACTACTTTTGTTTTGAATTAAGTTTGTTTGATTTGCTTATCATTATTGGTTGTTTGTTTATTCTTGTATAACTATTTTAAGGATTCGCGATCCTTAAATACATCAATTGTTAACCTTGTGAACTCGGGAGAGGGAATAGGGCGATATAACATGGGAATAAGCAAAATATGGTTTATGTTTCTTTATGAAATAATGAATTCAAATTAGTATCTAGGATAGGGATGTACCTAGATGCCTTACTTGATTCACATGTCGGATGATAGCTTAAAGAACTTAAGTGGACTATTACATCCCGCTCAACGCTGTAGTTGTAAGGTTCAACTTAGAATAAGGATTAGAGGTTGGGAAACCATAATAATGCAATTAACCTTATGAATCAACAACCATATAAGCAATTTAACGAATGAAGTTCAATAATGTAGTATGATTGTTCGTAAGCCTTAACCCTGGGGTCCTATCCATTGATTGTCCTAAGTCATACTTTTCTGCATTAGTTTAGTGTCTTTTTAGTTTTCAATTCTAAAACCTTTTTGTTTACTTTTTCTCAATTATTGAACTAGAATTGGATAGTTGGTGAACACAAGTCCCTGAGAGATCGATACTTGGGCTTTCTTGAAGCCACTTTATTACTTGATAAGACCACGTACACTTGCATGTGCACTTGGGCGCTGTCAATTACCTTTACAACTAATCATTTGTTTGAGTTGTTGTTGAGAATATCCAAAGGGATGAAATTCTCAAATCAAAACCACAGATGGGTGACTCCAAAGAGGACGCAGCACAACGTGGAACTTTTTCTTAGCAGCGAACTGGGACATAGTCCAAAGAGGAATATCAAACTCTTTGGACGCAAGCTGAAGGGCGACTTCTACCACCATTAAACCACGCCCTTTTTAGAAGGCATGTGGGGTATTTCGGGATATTATAGTTTCTATTTCACTTTTAGGATATTTCTAAACTCAAACTGAAAGTAACCTTCTCTTTTCTACAAATTTAAGTAACGCACTCCGAGTTTCTAAAATTATGTCTAGGTAATTTCTTCCCTATGAATGTGAAAGATCCTACATTCATGGTTACGAGGCTACACGCCTTTTTTTTTAACTCGGTTGACTTGTCACTCATCCTAAGCGAAAGATCGTCTAAAATAAAAGACTATCTTTATTACTGATCGAGTCAAACTACTAGCAGTCTGATTCTCTGAACATTGGGATATGTAGGCTGGGCTTTATGTAGAAAACTCGACTGCATTCCAACCTTTCCCCAATCCTCTTATTCCCTTGCTTTCCACTGTCACCAAAATTTAAAAATTGAGATAGCTTGTGAAATCTTTAAAAATCGTGCTTAAAAATCAAGTTTTATGTACTACAAGTGGATTGAGTTATCATGTAACCTGAGATATGTAGGAAACCCGATATCAGGGTCCGACCATAACACCGTAAAACTCATGCGAAAATCAATCTTTTCCAAGAAATGAATTTTTGATCGGACAAAAATTAGGGAAGTCAAACTCCCTTTGCCCAGTTACTTGCATCCACCCTACACAAAGGGAGGAAACAGTTGTTGACACCTAATTTTTTCCCTCAACGACTAAGTTTAATTTTGAGTTTCTTTAGTTTTAAATAAAATTGCAGTATTTATTTTATTCAAATAAAAAATTTTCAAGGTAATTTTGTCATTTTAAGTAGCGATTATATATTCTCATATTTGTATATACGAGATAGTATAATTCTGTTGCTTAAATAATTATTTTATTGAAATTTGATTTTAATCAAGGGTCATCTCTAAAATTAATTCAAATGGATAAAATGTTGATCTAAATATAATTTGTTCTAAAAAATAATTTATTTAAAAAATGTGTTTGATTTTACTAAACAAAGAAACTTAGTATTAAATTAGTTGATAATTCATTTCAAATTTTTATTCAATTTAGTCAATTTATTAAATTTGACTTTAATTGAAATCAACTTGGCCACATTTGCAATGCAATTGGCCAATTGATTTTCAACATGATTAAAATTTAAACAAAATTGACTAAAATTTCAACCTAGGGCTATTTATTGATTAATCTAATTTTACCCCTTTTATTCCATTAAAACCAACCCATCCTTTTTTAATTTTTGACCCGCGCCCAATTGCCCGATCCTATTTTCCTTTTTTTCATGCTTAACATATAACATCAGCCCGCTCCTTAAAATCCCAAACATCTTAACCCAATAACCCCATACCCGAACAGGACCAACTCTTTCCCCATTTCTTTTACCCGATAATAACAAATAACAACGAACAACAACCCAGTTTCCAACAAAAGTCGCATCCAACAACTTCAGACAAACAACAACGATTTCAATGCAAATCCTAACCCATCAATAACCTAGTAACCCAAAAATCAGCGACCCAAACCAGAGAACAGAAAATCCAGAAATAGCAAAAACATAAAAATTTTTGAAATTCAAAATTCATACAGAATAGTACTATTTCAGCTCACTCAAAAAACTTTATCCATTCTTGAATTTGTAGTTCCCAAATTATCCTTGACAAGAATTAAGATTTTTGGGTTTCTCGATAAACTCCTCTCTTTCACTGAAGTAGGAGGTCTTTTTGGGAACAAAAAGAGGGGCTAACAATTCTCTACACGGTTAGGATTTAGACTTTTGTGCCTAACCTGAAGTTGTGAGAATTTGGGTTCAAGTTTCATTTTCCTTGTCGTTGTTAAATCGGAAGCAAGTTGGTGAGGTCGTCGTCAACTCTTCCTCCTATTTCGCTGCTTGGCAAAAGGTAATTAAACACATTTTTTTCTTTTTAATTTTTTTGTTATTTATTTCGCTTCTTCTTCGTACTAGTAGCAATTTTATAATAATGGTGGAATTATTTGATGTAGAAGGCTTTGAAGCCATGAGTGATTTTATGTGATGAAAATGGTGTGTTTTTCTATTATTTTTTTCTCTCTGAGTTATTGTCTTGTAGTAATTAAAAAATTCATTGTTGTTGAATGTTATCGCAAAATGTCAACAAAAAAGGGCTTGAATTAGTGTGTGTTTCATGTTAGAATATAATTTATTGTTTGTTTGAGAGCGGTCATTTCTCTCGGTTAGAGAATTTCTACTTCTTAGACCTAAAACTCTTAAGATTTTTGTAAGACCATCGAGTAATTAGTTATTTTATTTCTTCATTCCCATGTCCTGTGGTATAGTAGGTCCGATATATCTTGTTTCTTTTGAATTTGTCATTACTCATATGGTTGTGTTGAATAAACAAGAATGTTGGATATCTTGTTCCTTTAGTGTTCGTTTCTTCTGTTTTGTTATCGTTTTTTTTGTGTTTTTTGATCAAGTTTGATAGTTACGTGTTTGAATTTCCTAGTGGCTTGTTTTTGTTTGGATTGTTAAATATTGAGATGTTTTTTAGTGATCTCTTTATTAATATATGTTCTTTTTTTATTTATAGACTTTGGGGTTAGAATTGGATTGTTGTTATATGTAGCTTTGACCCAGGCCAATATTCGTGCACTTTATGAATATCGTTGTACTTAGTTTTAGTCTTTTCTTTCATTTCAATCTTGCTTTTGTTTTAATTTTCATACATCTTTTCTCCTAAGCTATCGTATCTATCTATGCTTGTTTCCATAAACACATGTATGTATTGTCTGAAATTTGTTTAAATTCATTATGGAAATTGCATAGGAAGTTTACTAATTTGTAAATTTTCTTCTAGAAATCCCTTGGTTGGGAAGTTCCTCTTTGAAACTACTTTGGTATTGTTTTCTCTACTTGATTGAATTAATTAGTTTTTGGTGAACATTCATGGATTTCTTAACCTATTGCTTTGGGTTGTTATTTATATTTATCTCCAGTTAATTCTTATCTTTGTTTTTCTTGCATCTAAAATTCTGCTTGAGTCCCAACGAACTTCATTCCCTGCATGTCTCATTGGGCCAAAGAGACCTACATCATCTTTGAGTCAAAGCCTCAATCAAAGTCCAAAATGGACTAAATTCATGAAGAAACAAGGATGTATATAAAGATATACAACAAATATACGTGGCATACAGGTTATATACGAGAAAAAGAGTGCTAATATTCAGCTGGAGAAATCAAAGGATGTATGTACGACTAGTTTTGGGTGATGTATACACAAAAATGCAGAGATTTAAGCCTTTGATATACAACTGATATACAAATAGGAAAGAGGATCCAAAGTCCATTAAAATGGGCACAAGGCTGTCAAGATTTAAACATGGGCTAAAAATGGGCCGAATCTCGACTTCTCTTTATTTATTTCCTTGTAATCGATACTTGATTATTTATTTATAGTTTATTTTAATCTAGATGAATCCTTAGGGAGCAAATTACATTGTTATTATTCATTTATGTTGGTTATTTGATATTTTTTTTTGATTCGTTTATTTTAGGAAAATTTAAGCTCGAAGACTAACTTGTGGATTTACTTATATCATTTCATAGTTATTATTGACTCTAAATCCACATTTAATAAGTTGGGCTAATTCTTTAGCCTAAAGTCTTAATCCGGATAAAATTGTTAAAATTAAATTATATTGGAACTTCGACATTTAGTTTATTTCATTACTTTAAAATAAAATGAATGGACAGATTTTAATAAATTTATTTATTTTTAAATGAGAATTTTGAATAAATTCAAAAATTTATAAAATAATTTTAAGATTTTTACAACTTAAATTTTTTAAAAATTAGCCAAATAAGTTTAATCCGTCGGAAATCACACTTTGTGAATTTTCGAAAGTGCCTAACACCTTCTTTCGAATTTACTTAAATCCTTACCTAGACTCTAGTTATTATTAAAAGATTTTCTTTCAAAATCATCTTTTTAAATGGTTTCTTAATTTTTCTAAAATTACGTGGCGACTTTAAATTATTTTTTCAAAATAAAATCAATAGACCTCTCTCTTTTTATTCTCCACGGAATTATGAAATATTTTTGACTTTTCAAAATGGATCGTAACAACATTGACAGGCATTTTGAAACCTCTAATGTACTGACTAACACAATATTCAGAAATTATGAATCTCATGCCCTTATTCAAGCTTAACCACTATTTTTCAACCGACCGATGTCATTTAAAGAAAAAAAATCATAGATAGTGGTGTATGTAATTAACTTCATCACATTATACTTTTATCTTTTTTTTTTTTGCAAATAATACATAATCATATCAATATGCTAGTTTTAAAAAAATAGAATTAAAAATGGTATATACACAATAATACCAAGTGTTAATACATATTTAGCAATATATGTTAGAAAACATAAATAATTATATAATGACAGATCAAAGGGGTTGTAATACTGCTTTTGAAAATATTCTCTATCAACAGTAATAATTTTGTAGTTCACAAATAAATAAGAATTCAAAAAGCACTCAAAGATGGGTATAATTAATACTTGATTTATTTTATTTGAAAACATGCAAATTGTAAGAATAAAAAAATTGAAATCCAACACAATACATCAAGGAAACATCAGTTACAAAAGATAAATTTTTAAAAAATATTTGCAGACTAAAAATATACCTCGTCATTACATGATCGTTCTATATAAATTAAAGTGTGAAATATTTTTTTTTTGTAATTTTAATATCAACTAGAATAAATTCAAAAATTATCTGTTTTTTTTTTAAAATAGTAATTGTGATATTTCTACATACATTTTGAAACATAATTATTATTGTAATAGTGTTTTTTGAGAAAATATTCATTATCCTTTACAGTTTTGATGTCAAAGTAATACGTTGTTAACTAACTAAATTGTTTGAGTTAAAAAATCAGAATAAACAAATATATTTATTATGTAATTGAAACGTAACTCATATAATAAATTTAAATATTGAAACATCACTTACTTGTTCCGTTTGTACTTCATGTCTGGATAACAATAATCTGTGAAATGATTAATCAACACTATTGAAAAATCAAACTCAATATGATCCTCAAATAGGCGCTTGTTTTTGAAGTACAAAGAGTACTTTTTAGAGCTGAAACCATATTCATTATGGCATCTTATTAGATATTTATCATAAATCACTAAAAAAGTGATGATGATTTATTTTTGACGTTTCTAACTCTTTAAAAGTAAATTTTAAAACTATTAATTGAGTCTAAGTGAAAAAAGACAATTCATTCAATGATGGTTGATTGTAAATAGAGTTGTTTTCAACCTCAATGTTACAAACTATGAATGACTAGAAAAATACATTTCAAAATCTATTATATTTCATCAATAAAACACACAATAAAAAAGATATTAAGTCATTTAATACTATACAAATTACTTATAAGAAAATAAAATTTTGATATGAAAGCATTAAAATTCTATCATCCAATTGTACTGAAAAACATCATCACTGAATGCATCTTTCTCCTTAATTGGATCAACAAAAACTTCATCAATATTTTTGACTGCAGTCGGTGTTTCTAGTACAACCTCCACATTCACAGAGTAAAATCTCTATTAATAAAAATAAATCATAAATTATAATAAAAATAAATTAAAAACAGTTATATAATATGACCATAATGAACAATATATAAGAAATGTTAAAATCATAAATCATGAAGAAGAAGTAGAAATAATTAGTGACGGAGAACATCATTATATATACTTGAATACAAAAATATTAAATCTCTCTTTCATAAAATTCAAAGGACTGTTATTTAGCGGATATTAATTTATTCGTAATCAAATTCACGAATTCAACGCCATATTTCTTTATCTCCTTGAATTGATTGTTAACCTGAACATATAACATATAAAAATTGCCTCAAATATTGAACATTAAATTTCATAAAATTTATTAATGATAAATGCTGTTAAAATATAATATTATATGAAGACAAGATTATAAAAGTAAAGAAGATTTTGACTCTTATATCATTTTCAATAAGATAATTTTAGTTCATGCTTAGATACATGCTCAATAATTTGAGAACACTTTAACACATTATCATTTAATGTTGATGTACAAAAATAAAATAATTATTTCAAATAATTCTAAATTTTTTTATCAGTATCACGTGTTAATGAATAAAACTAGTCTTCAAAATAATTTATCATTATACAAAAAAAATTGATATCATTCGAAATATAGTCAGAGAAAATTTAGCTTCCTAAGCAGAACAATGACCAAGATTCAACTAACATCAACGAACAATCATTAAAATTCTAAATAATATGAATTTGATAGTTTCATAAATACAAATTTCAAAATCAGTAATTGAATATATTTCATGATACTTATACATTATATGCATGAACATGTAAAGTTAATCATTACAAAATAAAAATATAATTAAATTATATTCTTTTTAGCCCTATATATCTTATTCCTAAAAGGTGTTTCTCCGCTATCAGATTTTTCAAAAAATTTATTTATTCTGGTGCGAATGATAGACAACTTATATTTTTTAATTTTTATAGGATTCCTTACTAACGTTGTTTAATGTAAAGATTGTGGACACACCTTTTTCATGAAACCTAATATTTCTCTGAAAAGTTGTATATACGTATTTGTAAAAATCTTAAATAAAGTAAAAAAAAAAATTCAATGATACAAAAGTAATATAAAAATTTGATATAATGAATGATTTGATGTATTATAATAGTACACATATAAATGAAAATAATTTTTTTCTAAAAAGTCAAATATCAGCACGAACCTAAACATACACATTACAAAAGTAACCACATTATTACTAATATACTACATATGATGAAAAAGATAGTTAATAGAAGCATAATTTATATTGATAAAATACATTAGCTATTTTCTTCTTTAATTCAAGAAATATATCTTTATTTATGGCTGGTTTAGAATGTGTTGAACTATGAGGATCTTCTTGATTGAAGTGTCCTGATGAATAGCTCCCGATTGAATTTATCAATTTTTTCATCGATAAACACAAGGTCTTTGAACTCATACTACTATATAAATAAAATTTAAGTTAAAAGTTTAACACTTACAATTATATTGGTATGTACTAAACTATTTTATTGCATACAAAAATATATATAAACTTGTTGTGCATAGTAGAATATTATCAAAATAACTACAAACATATAAGCATTACCTCGCAGCTGTTACGTTTGAACATTGTAATATGCAAATAGTCATTATAAATGAGATTTTTACATGATTTTCAGTTTAAAAGTTTGGGAGTTTCAACTCCAACACGAGTAGCAATAAATTTATTAATGTTCAAACAACACTCATAAAATTAAATTTAAACTGCCAGATGAAAGCCACGAAATATAAAATTGATGAATTCATTTTTAAATCTTGACTACACAATTTTTTAAAACATTAGAATACTTATTGCCCTAATCATAAAACATTTGAATACTTATTTCCCTAGTGTGACTGATTACAATATGTTTGAATAATTATTTTTTTCCTAATTGTCATTCATTGTGAATGTGATTAAATTATAACCTTCAGATATTATTATGATGGGGTTTTGAATACTAAAAGTCAAAAATCAGAATATGAGGATGGTGAAGTCACAGATATTTTTGATTTGGATGTGGATAAGTTATCTTAATTTGAGCTAACTAGTTTTTTAAAAGAGTTAGGATATGCTACAACAAGTTACACATTTTATGTTACGCCACGTAAAAAAGGACTTTCTGTTAGATACTCAAAGGATGGGACTTTTATGAACTTTCACAATTTTTTAAAAATGGAGATATTGTGGAGGTGTATGTTTCTTAGATGATTAATCAACTTTATCAAGTTGATAGTTTCATTGGTTTGCTAGAATACACTAGTACTAATGAGGAATCTTTTGTTGCTTTTAATAAAGAAAGGGACAAGGGGGTCCATGAAGGGGATGGAGTTGCTAAAAAAAAAGTGAGGATGGTCATTTAAATGAAGCACCAACTACTGCAGGATATGTTGAGCTTGAAAATGAGGCTACACCCGCTCAACTAGTAACTAATGAACTTGCTGCATTTGCTGGTGAGGCCTCATCTGCTGGTGAGGCTGCAACTGTTGATACTTCTGACCGCTTAACCGAAAATAGTTTAGATTCAGACCATCAAGATCTATTTGTTAAAGATGATGTTGAATTTGAAACTGATGTGCACGAGGAGGACATAACCTTGAGGGCTAAAAAAAGAACATACCAGAGGAGGAAGAGAAGAGAAAGAATACGTAATGACCCTGAAGAAGTTCCTCTTGATAAAGTTGGTTTTATGTATTATAGTTCTGATAAATACAGTGTGGAATATGATTCAGAAGATGGGTTTGGGAGGATAGATAGTAGAAAGATAATGTATGATAAATCTGTAAAATAAGTTGTGTGGAAATCGAGCATGATTTTTGAGGATGTGAATGAGTTTAGAGATGTTGTTACAAAATATGCACTTCAAAGAGGTGTTCAATTAGAGAAGTATATTAATGAGTCTAAAAAGGTTAGGATTAGATGTAGGGAAGGGTGTCCTTGGTTGGTATATGCAAGTCTTAATATGTCTAGCAATGATTTCAAATTAAAACCTACAATCCTAAGCGTAGGTGTATCAAAACCACTAGAAATATCATTGTTACACTCCTTTTCGCCCAAAGGGTCGAAGGATTTTTCCAATTGAAAGGATGGTTTTGAATAGGGATTATTGTATTTACAGAGTCGCCACTTAGAATTGAGTTATGGTATTTCAAGTCACCTTATTAAATCCATAATCAAAAGGAAATGAATCTTCATTGGTCTGCGAAAATAAAAGATCGGGTAAAAAATTCTGTTGATCGAGAGAAAGGTATGAGGCACCCCTCGAGTCCTGTGGTTCTAGCACAGTCGCTTTTATCATCTTATGCTTGATTTAAACTATTTTGGATAAATTATATTTGCAGGCTTAAATTCACTCAATTTTAATTTCTAATATCTGTCTATACCTTCTGTATTAAGTTAGTGAAAAATAATTTTTAGGGACGATATTTACCGAGGTGAAATATTGCATTTATTTTTAAACATCTTAGAAAGATACGTTCACCGTATTCTTAATTGAGATAAATATATTAAACATGCCTAAAGCTTATCTACCGTTAAAAGGAATTCGTTCATATCTTATAAACTTGAGACAATTTTTTTTATTAATTATTCTCTTTTGTCACTCTTTTCTTTTCAAATTTGCAATGAACCTCGAATTAATCCACACTTCATCTCGCTCCCTTGCAAATGAATTTTTCCTCTCTTATATTTTATCAATAACAAACGATTTTGAACAAATTCGCAATCTACCTTGCTCTTCTTCACATTAAATTAATAAAGTACTTTAGATCTTTTATTTTAATCTATACCAAAGAGAGTTCTTATATATTCCTAAAGAAACAAAATAATAGATGACTTGAGAGTTATGAAAACACCTATAAACACGATAAATATTAACAATAGATTAATCTAAACACACATAACCAAAATAACTATGTAACGTAAGTTTTGTTTACTTTATTTAACTCAAAACAAATTCTAAACTAGATTAAAGCTGACTAATATTTGATCGATGCATCTTCTTGAATTAAAATCAAGTTGTTTTACTGCCTACCATATATATTTCAAATATCATGTCCCAAATATGAATTCCAAGTAAAAAATTATGCAATATAACAATGATGTTATGAAATTATTGTTAAGTTTTAGGATCTTTATCCTTGCATTTTATGCACTTTTGAGGTGAAAATTTTTCATAAGAATCATGTGAATATAAGTTTTATGATCTTTATCCTCGTGTTTTATGTGCTTTCAAGGTGAAAAATGTTCATAAGAATCACTTAGAACAAAGTTGAGCTAAGAGCCTTTGATTCGTCCAAAATTTGGTATTTGATTCTATAAGGGTAGACTTTGAACATGTATAACTTTTTATATACATATAATTTTGCATCTCAAGATCCCCAAATTGGAGACAATTGAGTCAACTTTCCAACGATACCAATTTTACCTTAATCCGATACCCGAGTGAAAAGTTATAGCATTTTTTGTGAGAGGCAATAAGCCAATGAAATTAGGACACGACGCGCTGGTTTTTCGACATGATAAGAGATGCGACGCGTTGCTCTCCCAACGCTATATCTGATGTGACGCAAAGCTTATTCCCTCTCTGTTTCAACTCCTTAAGGGTCAAGGGGCACTTTGGTCCTTTCCGCTCAACCCCAAAGGACAATTTATAGAATCCAAAAGGGCATTATTTGCTCATCTTCTTCAAATTAACTCCTAAAAAAACCCTTCTCTTTCCACCATGAACAAGGTTCAAGCTTTTCCTCTCAAGAACACAAAGAATCAAGCTTCAAATTCATGATTTCTTAAGGAATCCATAGAATTAAGGTATGTGGGAGTTCATCCATAGGTCCCCTTTCACCCATGAAGCCCAAAACCCTTTTTCTTCCAACTAAAGAATGAATTTTCTATCATTATGGTATTTTACATATTCATGAAAGATTTAATTTCATGTTTTCGTGGTGTTTTTAATTTAATTCAGCCCATGTGTGATTCTATGTAAGATGTTGAATTCCTCATACCATGAATTTGAATTTCCCATGCTTTATTCAAGTGAATATCATGGTAGATCCTAAATTCATGATTTTTAGCGACATTTCCATGTTTTAAATTCATGCTTTCCACATGTATGATGAAATTCCATTATTATGTTCAATTAATTTCAGGATGAAAACCAAGTTATGAATCTAGCCATGTTATCCTATTGTTTTTCCATGTTTAAGATATTCCTATGTTTAAGTTCATGATACCCATGTGTTTGATGAAATGCCCAAGTGATGGGTTCTTTGAATAATGTTTTCTTATTATGGTTTTGAAGCTTTAGTATGTTCGAGTCCTGGGGGTTATGAATACCCAAAATTTAGCTTTTTACTTAGTCTCAGTAATTTTAGAATGGTTTCAGATATGTATGAGCATTACTAATTCAGTCAGTTATCATAATCAGTTAAACTTAGATCAATTCAGTAATTCGAGTTAGTTCTATTGGGAGTAGGATTTAGCACCGAGCGAACCCAGGGATGGGGGTTCACTTTCCAGTAGAGGGTGTGACTCTTAGTAGCAATCCCTGTATTCCAGAACTATGTAGCCAGCGTAGGTTTGATATGTTAACCTGCCAGTTGAGGGTTGACACATATCTCACCAGGCACCTTCTAGTAGAGGGTGACTCTTTAGTCCTTCGGTACTTCACTTTAGTAGATCCATACAAACAATGTTAGTACTCGTGACATAGTACTGATACCCTTCCAACTGGGGTTACAGGTTGGACCCCGATTAGCTCAGATTGGGGCATGTTGATTAGATGATACCTCCCACAGTTTTAACCAGTATTTAGTATATTTTTAGTTCAAGTTTTCTTGACTAAGTTTACAGACTTTCAGATATTTAGTTATACAAATTTCAATTTTTTAGAATTACAGATTGTCTCAATGACATAATACATATACACTTAGTATTGAATTCTTGGATATTATAGTTTTCATGTATTCATGCTTAGTTATCTCATCATGTTCAGTTAGTCCTTACCTCATATGTATAGTACTCCATAGTTTTAGTCCAGTTATCAGTTAATTAGTATTCCAGATACCAGTTATTCAGTATTTTAGTGTCAGTTATTTAGTATTCATCTATCAGTCATTCAGTTAATCAGATCAGCTTAGTATATGATATGTATTGTTTTGTATGTTTATGCCTTTGTACTCAATAAAATTATATATTTAGATCCTCGAGTTATGTCAGTTTCCATCACGTAGTTTCAGATCCAGTATTCATACAATATCTATGTTTTTACTATTTTTCGACTTCAGTTCTATTTATATTATAAACGTAAAGTTTTAAGAAACTAATTGTAGTGATTCACCAACTTATAAAATTATGTTTGTTACTCATGTTTTAAGATATTTCAGATTTCAGTCTATTTCAGTCTCTTGGTGAGTCTACTTACACCTAGTCATGCATGTTTTAAGATTACGTATGAAACCAGTTTTACTTATTGAATTCACCCTCTCTTACTCACTACGTTACAGAAGTACTGATCCACTTATATGTCTATGTGCTACATTGTCTCATAATGTAGGTACCAGCTATAGCCTACGCATCATAATCTGACAGTTGCAGTTCCAGCTAGCAGGTGTTGAGTTCTCCTATTTCGGGGACTTCAGTCAGATGTTGTTCATGCACTTTACTATATTATTCATATGTATTGATTAGTGATAGCTGGGGTCATGTCCTAGCTATCTATAGTCAGTAAAGTAGAGGCTTCATAGATGTCAGTCAGAGTCAGTTATGTAATTTCAATTCTTTCCTCAATTTTATCAGGTTGTAAATTATATTAGTGTTATAATTCTTCTTGATTTTGTCATGATTATATTTCTGCATAGTAGAACCAACTATTTAATATATTATAATTCAGTTTCTTAATAGTATGCCAGTTTATGGATTAGCTTGGGATCACTTGTTGTTTCAAGCACCGTGTTACGACTAGGGGGTAGTCTCGGGTCATGAAAGACATATATAGAGATCTTTTTACGTCCTATTTCACTATCCATAAAGAGAGTTTTCAGCAGCCAAAAGAGAGAGTGTAGATTTTTCATCCAACAATTCCAGCTACATCTGTCAACTTCAAATTGCGATTTCTGCTTCATTTCTTATTCGATTGAGCTAATTTTTGGACAGATTATTTCTATTATCTCAATAATTGATTAGTAACTGACGGATTTGGATTTGGTATCCTATAGATCATGTTTTCATTTTCGAACAGTAGCTACACTTTTGGTATTTTTGATCCTTTTTATTTTCTAGTTTTGGTGCTATCTTATTGAGTTGTTGCTCGTTGTTTGACACTTTTTTGGTGGTTTATAGTGGCAATTTTGGTTCCGTAGTTTTTAGTCTTCACACCGAAGGGCTTTCCACGTAAATTTGGTGTTTTGTTATTCTTGTCTTGTCGTATTTGTGTAGTTGATTTATTTGATACCATATTACTTTGTTTTTCTTGTGTTTGCTTGTATCCTCTTGGTTCAAATTAAAAGTAAAATTTTAGACTTGGGTATTCTTCCGTTGCTACCCTGTCGGCACTTTGTTAGTGCTATCCTGCCTTTCCCAACAAAAGGTATCAGAGCCAGGTTGTTATTGATTGTTGATTTGAATGATGAAGGAAAATGTAAGAAAAATAGTGTGTTTGAATAGTAGGAATTATCATACTTGGAAAGGCAAGATGAAAGATCTTCTCTTTGTTTAGAAAATGCATTTACCTGTGTTTGCGTCTATGAAACCTCAATCTATGACAAATGAGGATTGGAAATTTGAGCACCTACAAATTTGTGGTTATATTAGACAATGGGTTGAAGATAATGTTAGAAACCATATTGTGAATGAGACACATGTTAAAAGTTTGTGAGACAAGCCCGAGACACTTTATGCTTTAAAGACTAGCAATAACAAGTTGTTCCTGCTTAAGCAATTGATGAGTATTAGATATAAAGAGGGCAGTCCTATTTCTGATCATATAAATAATTTTTAGGGTGTCCTTTACCAACTGTCAGAAATAGGTACAAAGTTTGATAAGAAATTCAGGGGACTTTGCCTTCTTAATACTCCACCTGACTCTTGGGAAACTCTCTGAGTGTAACGCCCCAAAATCGGGTCCCGAGATGTCACACGGTGCTTAGGATCACAAGTGACCCCAAGCTAACCCTTCTACTAGCATAACTCATAAGCAACTGAACAAAAAGTATAAATCTATACAAATCTGTGGAAAATAACTCTTTTCTGAATATGATAGATACAAAACTAAATTTACAAGATTACAACTCTGCTTTTACAACCAAAACTGAAACGAAATGCATCAACTTCTACTGACTGTCTATGAATCCTTTACTAGTATTGACTATAGGTAGATGGTTCATGACTCCCGACTATCCCAACTCAATATGGCTGGATAAATAAAATAAAATACTTCTCGAACTGTACAACTAACTCAAGCCCTTGAATCAAAAGGACTCATCACCTGCTAACTGGATGCCGCGAACTGACTGGATCTGAAGATGTACACTATACCTTGTACCTACATTCCAAGAAAATGTAGCCCACATACGAATATGTGGGTCAGTACCATGGAAAGGTGCTGAGCATATGGGGGTGCAATGCATATATAAAATAATATTTTAATATCATCACAGTTTATAAAATTATGCATGCTAATATAAATGACTCACTTAGCTCGAATTAAAATCATCATAATCGTAAGAGAGTAAAATATATCGGGTGAAACATGTGAGTCATTATATTAAATCTCAATTCACTTCCATCTCGATTTCAAATCATCAAAGCAATCAAATCTCATAACAATTCTCTTTGGAATATATGTTCATTCAATCTTTCGAAAATAATGACTTTCTCAAACTCAGTCTTTCAAACAAATATGTTTTCATCTCAGATAGAAGAATAAGACTTTTCATATTAGATAGGAGAATGAACACACACACACATTGAGAGTCTCTTAGAACCGACATAAACCATGTGAGCTGCATGGAGTCCAATGTCCAACCCACGTTGGAGAGAGCTGTCCTATCCTTGCCATCGGAGTAGGACCTTAAGTCATCAATCCAAACACTAGTGATCACTTTATAAATCAGCCTCAGGCTCACATCCTACAGGGGCACGTAGTTCTAGGGAAGTACCAAAATAACTATACCTCCCGCTCGGTGCTAAAGACTACTCCCGGACTTAGCTCAGATCTTTTTAAAATAAAATTCACTAATAAACAGTTCAACAATTCACAACGGGAGCCATCTTGCTACCATTTTCATAATAATCAATAAAAATGGATTTCTTTTCTCATCTCGGGTTCAAAAACACCCCTTTTTACGATCGAAAGGTCAAAGCTTCTTCATCATCTCAAATCATTCAAACTCAAGGTGTTTATAACACATGATTTCTCAAAAACAACAATCTTAAATAGAGTTCAAAACTCATGTCTCAACATCATATGAAAATTTATCAAGGTTCGAGCTTTACATCATAAACATATATAAATTCCTTCAAAATCTGAAAATTTATCCATAAGGCACAAAATATCATCATTCTCATATAATTTCACTTCTAAAATATCAAAAACATCATAATCTAATGATAATCAATATAGGATATAAATTCATGCTTCAAAATCATAGTAAAACATATAAAATCCATAACTTCGTAAAAGAAAGTATTTTTGGGCACAAGAACGAAAGGGTGTTCTTGTTGAAAACTCCCACACACCTTAAACTTGAAGTTTTGAATGACTTTTTAAATGATTTAATGCTATTTACGAACTTTTGGGTGTCCCTCGTAGCCTTCGTAAAGGGGATTCCGAATATGTAAAAATTATAGAATTTTCATGGCTGAATCTCTAGCTATTGAGATTTTTATGTTGAAATCCTAAAGGTTGTTCTTGGTGATTTTGAGAGAAAGTAAACTTATTTTGATGTTGTGGGAGTTTAATCCCGTGTTATAGACATATATAGGGGTGTTTTTGGCATTTGAAAGTGAGGTATGCGGCGCACAACCCATGGCAGATCTTAAGGTGTGCGTCTCACACCTTATGGCAGACATTTAAGTGTGCCTCGCACTCCCAATCTCACACATTTGAAGGGGAGGCGCATTGCCCATCGCACACCCTTACTGCCTCTCACAAAAATGGGCATAACTCTTCGCTTGGGTATCGTGTTTTTGCGAAATCGGTATCATTGGAAAGCTAATTCAATTATATACAATTTGATAGGTCTTGGAATGAAAAATTCCACGTATATTAAGAGATGTACGCATTTGAATTTGACCCTTGTAGAGTCGAATGTCAAACTTTGGATGAATAAATTAGTCTTAGCTCAACTTTGTTCTAGGTCATTGATATGAACATTTTTCACCTCTAAACTACTCTATAGACTAGGATAATGATCATGAACCTTGTATTCATGTGAGAATCACTTGGATTAGAGCTTATCCGCATAGGAACGACGGTTAGAATTCCAGCACAAAAATACAGGGTATTACATTATCTCCCCCTTGGGAACATTCATCCTCGAATGTGGATAATTAACCTGAAACACAGAGGAATATTAGTCTTCAAGCTATCATATGTAACTGATAGAACTGAATCACTGGATCTCAAGAATAATGCGCTACTAAATTGGTCTGCAAGTGCATGAATCCTCAAGAAAAATAACTATATGGCTAAGATAGAAACGAGAGTGTCAACTTATGAGTAACCATTAATTTGCACTGGATCTGATCTCATGAGAAAGGATGAGAGGTTTATGATATGAAAACTTGGGGTATTACAACATCCCCCTCTTGGGATTGTTCGTCCCCGAATGATAATAATTTGATGAAAATACAAGGAAGAGACTGTGATACTACACAGGATACTTAAGAACTGAATCATGACTTAATATCTGAAACTGAAATTGATGCATGAACTGAACTAAATTCATAGTTTAATTGGACACAAACACATTGCCTCTTGGAATGTACATACGTATAAGATTGTGGATAGTAAGACTAGCTGGAAAATTAAGAATCTATAGGAGCTTATCTCCTTGCTTGCTAAACTAGACTGTAGGCTATATGGACTGGATCATACTGACTACCCATACTCAAATGAAGTATTTCTTCAACACTTCTCTACTAAATTCTATTGACATTAGGGAGCAAAGAATTTTGGGCATGCTCTGAACAAGACATTTGACTAAGGAATTACAACATTGATGTAACTCTATAGCATAGAATATAATTATATAACTCATAAACTAGGATAGGATTGCTAGGCCGTAGACAACACAACTTCTTACTTTCAAGCTTAGCATCACTTCTCAAATTCTCTCTCAACTATACTATTCCCCTTAAATACCATACTCATTTGATTCAACTTATAATTCTCATATTGGCACTGCGAAATCTTTCTACTAAGGTCTAAAAAAAACTAAGTTCTCTCACCATGATCAAGCCTAACACTAAATCACAAGATACAACATGTCAAACCACAATACTAGTCTAAACCACAAGGTTCAATATTCTATATCATCTTAGAGCTCACACCCTAAGCATAACATGCCTTACCACTTCAATGACTAGTTTAAAACTCTTGATATGGATTCACTAGTGCATATTGCATTCGTCATCTTACATCCAACATGACATTCAAGCCTATCATTAAAAATCACATATAACTTTAAGGCAAATTCCCTAAAGGCATACTTCGCATATTCTCTAAACTTTTATCAATAACAATTTTCTTGCACTATTCTTCAAAACATACACACAATTTCTAACTAACCATGACATGTATCAAAGACTTGGCCTCCATCTTACTTCACACTTTAGCCTTAGATAAAAAAACATAAATAATCTTTCTTAATGAGGGTCATTTACTCTCTCACATCTAAACCATTGCTTATCCACTATGATCACCACTATCTTAACATAGGAAGAGGTCACCGAAAGGCTAACACATATGAGCTAGAAGCATAAAAACTACAATACATAACATTAACACTTATCTTTGTCCTGAGGAATAAAATATCAAAGGAATGGATTCATTAAAGAAATCTAAGCTGAGGACATGCATGATATAATGCGAACTTCACTAGTATCATGAGTTTAAAAACTGGTCATACCCTGAAACATGAGTTTATACTTATCATGAGCTATTCAACATAAGACTGGAGTTCATAGATTCATGAGAGATAACTCGTATAACAGAGTAAAGCTATTACATGCTTGATAAAAGTTGAGAATGGGCTTGAGCATGCATGATGGGTATAAGCATAGGCTTGTGGCATGGATTTATCACGCAAGTGATGGATTTGGTGTTGTAATGACTGAAATCCAAGGAATACTCTAGAGTAAGAAGGGATCACTATCTCATCATAACTCATTATTGACTTGTATCACAATCTAATTCTCAAAACTTGGTTTGGTTCTTCACTAACCATCTCCCACTTAGGTCGAAGCTAGTATTCTAAGTATGTTGGTCTACTCTATATCCTCGAGATTAAGACATAATTTCATCATTCTAATATCTATATATAAATGCTAAACTCACAAGAGTAAACTAATTTCGAACTTACCGACTTCATTCTTGAACAACCCATCCATATGCCATCCTTAACTTTCTAGCTTCAATAATCATCATCAAAGACTTACACTCTCATTTGCAACCATACCTACATCTCTAATCACATAATCATAACCTACCAAGATCACACCTCTATTCTTACATTTTTTTCCAAACCATGAGAATAATAATCATACTAAAAAGGCTCAACATCTTCAATCATAACTCCTTAACTTAGCTAATAAGAACATCATAAATTATCTAACTAGCCTTTCTCCTCCTAGAAACTCAACGTTACTACTAACCCCACAATATGCAATAATCCTCAAAAAATAATGTAGCTCCATAGCACCTTGGGCACACCTCTACACCATACTTAATTATGAACAAATGATCTTACACTCTTCCATACACTGTTTAGGCCTACAAGATCACCTCCATATAACTGCATCAACAACCAAACTATCAACTGGTCAAACTTAATGTCTAGAGCTAAACATGATTTTCAACCCAATATCAGGCACAATTTTCACTTCAAAACTATAGAACATAGCATTAAGAAAAACTAGTACACAATGACAATCGATCATAATCATATGGCCTATCTTATTCATAATCTGTTAACACATCCTCCTTTTTCACATCATTACTATTTACCATCTTCACACCTAAATTACTTTCATAGATCTATAAATTTCAACTAAACTTCCTCTTGCAATCTCAGGAAAGCCTAAATTAACAATACTCAACCACCAAATACTTTCATCAAAACCTATACTTTTATAGAACAACAAATACCATCAATAAATTTTTTCATACTTCAAGCAAACAATAATCCACCTTAACTAATAATCTCCTTCTCTAACTTCACTAAACTAACAAACAAGGGTATATCACTTCATTACTAATTCAATCATAAGCAAAAGTTCAGCTATATATATTCAATAAATTGCCCTTACCACTATTCTTGCCACTACACTTCTAAACCCATAAGTTCAACTAACACAAGACTTTCAACTAAACGTTACTACTTCTGTCACTACACAAAAACCCATACTTTCAACTAACACCAGAACAACAAGATAAATAACAAATTTTTAGTGAATAGAAATAGGCCTCACACGGCTTAACTAGACTTTGGTTTTGTGTTTTAATTAAGAAAATTATATGAATAACAAAGCAACTATGCTAGTGAATTAAATAGGCCTCACACGGCTTCACTAGACTTTAATTTTTCACAAACATAATGATAACAAGATTACATAATACAAAAGATAGAAACTTGACACACAATATTCAACGATCTAAGAGTACACCTTACTCTGTCTTAATTAAATAACTCATAAGAACAAGGGTATAACTTCAAATATGATGGACTTATAACATACTAAAAGGCTCCTCTCAAGCTGCTTTAGAAAACTTTTGAAACTTCTGCTAGCAATTATAAAAGCATTATCTGGGGAGGAACTCGAACTTGTCGAACATGTTACTTTAAGAACATAGATAGAGAAGTATAGATTATCATTATGGATTATGAGGAGAAATTCAAGAGCATATCTGACTCAGGCTTTGTGAATGATTTCTACAGGCCTGATAAAGCACTTCAGTTTTTAAAACTCAAAAGTACTGACAGGATACTTTCTAGCTCTCTTACCGTCCCATAAATATCTATGGAGAATTAAGCTCAACTGTTTTTGATACCTTGGAAAT
The DNA here is from genome assembly GCF_002878395.1 of Capsicum annuum. NCBI lineage: Eukaryota > Viridiplantae > Streptophyta > Magnoliopsida > Solanales > Solanaceae > Capsicum > Capsicum annuum. The sequence continues at coordinate 197,941,379 of NC_061113.1, forward strand.
AAGGCAGAGATGGCCTGACTAGAGTAGGATGAGAATCTGTATAAGTTTATTGGAGAACTTTTCTATAGCACGATTTAAGACTTAAAAGAATGGAGACATTTCCTAAATGCCCTGTAGCCTCTTGAAGAAAAGTACAGACGTCTCTGTACTATTCTGTGAGACTCTACTAGACATACTTCATAGACACCCTAGGAAACTTGAACTTTGTGCTCTGATACCAAGTTTGTAACACCCCAAAATCGGGTCCCAAGATGTCACACGGTGCTTAGGATCACAAGTCACCCCAAGCTAACCCTTTTACTGGCATAACTCACAAGCAACTGAATAAAAAGTATAAATCTCTACAAATCTATAGAAAATAACTCTTTTCTGAATATGATAGATACAAAAATAAATTTATAAGATTACAACTCTGCTTTTACAACCAAAACTGAAATGAAATACATCAACTTCTACTGACTGTCTATGAAGCCTCTACTAGTACTGACTATAGGTAGCTGGGTCATGACTCCCGACTATCCCAACTCAATACTACTGGATAACGAAAATACAACACTTCTCGAACTATATAACTAACTCAAGCCCTTGAATCAAAAGGACTCATCACCTGCTGACTGGATGGCGCGAACTGACTGGATCTAAAGATGTACACTATAACTTGTACCTACATTCCGAGAAATGTATCCCACATATGAATATGTGGACCAGTACCATGGAAACGTACCGAGCATATGGGGGTGCAATGCATATATAAAATAATATCTTAATATCATCACAGTTTATAAAATTATGCATGCTGATATAAATGACTCACTTAGCTCGAATTAAAATCATCATAATCATAAGAGAGTAAAATATATTGGGTGAAACATGTAAGTCATCATAATAAATCTCAATTCGCTTCCATTTCAATTCCAAATCATCAAAGCAATCAAATCTCATAACAATTCTCTTTGGAATATATGTTCATTAAATCTTTCAAAAACAATGACTTTCTCAAACTCAGTCTATCAAACAAATACGTTTTCATCTCAGATAGAAGAATAAGACTTTTCATATTAGATAGGAGAATACACACACACATTGGGAGTCTCTTAGAACCGACATAAACCACCCATATTGGGGAGAGCTGTCCTATCCTTACCATCGGAGTAGGACCTTAAGTCATCAATCTAAACACTAGTGATCACTATATAAATCAGCCTCAGGCTCACATCCTATGGGGGCACGTAGTTCTAGGGAAGTACCAAAATAGCTATACCTCCCGCTCGGTGCTAAAGGCTACTCCCGAACTTAGCTCAGATCTTTTCAAAAGAAAATCCACTAATAAACAGTTCAACAATTCACAACGGGATCCATCTTCCTACCCTTTTCATAATAATCAATAAAAGTGGATTTTTTTTCTCATCTCGGGTTCAAAAACACTCTTTTTTACGACCGAAAGGTCAAAGCTTCTCCAACATCTCAAATCATTCAAAATCAAGGTATTTATAATACATGATTTCTCAAAAACAACAATCTTAAATATAGTTTAAAACTCATGTCTCAACATCATATGAAAGTTTATCAAGGTTCAAGCTTTACATCATAAACATATATAAATTCCTTCAAAATCTAGAAATATAGCCATAACACACAAAATATCATCATTCTCATATAATTTCACTTCTAAAATATCAATAACATCATAATTTAATGATAATCAATATAGGATATAAATTCATGCTTTAAAATAATAGTAAAACATATAAAATCCATAACTTCATAAAAGAAAGTATTTTTGGGCACAAGAACGAAAGGGTATTCTTGTTGGAAAACCCCACATACCTTAAACTTGAAGCTTTGAATGACTTTTCGAATGACGTAAAGCTATTCATGAACTTTTGGGTGTCCCTCGTAGCCTTCGTAATGGGGATTCCAAATATGTAAAAATTATAAAATTCTCATGGTTGAATCTCTAGCTATTGGGATTTTTATGTTGAAATTCTAAAGGTTGTTCTTGGTGATTTTGAGAGAAAGTAAACTTATTTTGATGTTGTGGGATTTTAATCCCGTGTTATCGACATATATAGGGGTGTTTTTGGCACTTAGAAGTGAGGTATGCGGCGCACAACCCATGGCAGAACTTAAGGTATGTGTTGCACACCTTATGGAAGACATTGACATTTAAGTGTACCTCTCACTCCCAATCACACACATTTGATTGGGCGGCGCATTGCCCATCGCACACCCTTACTGCTTCTCACAAAAATGGGCATAACTCTTTATCCGGGTATCAGATTTTTGCGAAATTAGTATTATTGGAAAGATAATTCAATTATATACAATTTTATAGGTCTTGGGATGAAAAATTTCATGTATATTAATAGATATAAATATTTGAATTTGACTCTTGTAGAATCGAATGTCAAACTTTGGATGAATTAATTGGTCTTAGCTCAACTTTGTTCTAGGTCATTGTTATGAGCATTTTTCACCTCTAAACTACTCCATAGACTATGATAATGATCATGAAACTTGTATTCATGTGAGAATCACTTGGATTAGAGCTTAGATTCATAGGAACGATGGTTAGAATTCTAGCACATAAATATGGGGTATTACACCGAGTTTCTTTGACTAATTCTGTTTCTGGTGGTGTTGTAACCATAGAGTATGTTAAGAGTGGTGTCTTGAATGAAGAGATGAGAAAAAGATCTCTCATCTTCTTTATCTTCTCACTCTGATGTCTTAGTTACTGAATAGAGGGGGAGAAATAAGTCCAAAGGTCCAAATGATAGAGATAAAAGTAGAAGCAAGTCTTAGTCCAAATTCAAGAATGTTACATATGACTATTGCAACAAAAAGAAGATGATAATGAAAATCGTGTTACTATTGTTGCTAATGATGATCTTCTTGTTTCTTGTGGTGATAATGCCATTAATCTTGTTCGTGATGAGTCTAGTTAGTTTATGGATTCTGGTGCTACTTCTCATGTTACACTAAAGAAGGAATTATTTTTTTCTTATACTCCAGGCAATTTTGGGATATTAAAAAGGGGCAATAATGATGAAGTTAAAGTACTTGGCATTGTCATTGTTTGTTTAGAAAGTAACAGTGGTTCTAAACTAGTTCTCAATAATGTCAAGAATGCTCCAGATGTTTGCTTGAATTTAATTTTTTTAGGGAACATTGATGATGAGTGTTATGTTAACACCCTTGGTGCTGGCCAGTGGAAGCTTACTAGAGGTTTGATGATTGTGGCTCGAGGTGACAAGTTGTCTAACTTATACGTATTTCTGGGATCTACTTCTAGAGGCTTGATAAACTTGGCTGAGAATGATACTTCATCAGAGTTATGACATAGAAGTTAAGTTATATGACTGAAAAGGGGATTGATAGTTTGGCTAAGAAAAATTTACTTTTTGGAGTGAAACAAGAAAAGTTAAAGAGTGTGCTCATTGCTTAGCCGGTAAATAGAAAAGAGTTTCTTTTCAAAGTCATCCGCCTTTAATAAAGCTTGATTTGCTTAAGTTGGTGCATTCTGATTTGTGTGGTCCTTTTAAAGTAAGGTCTCATGGTGATGCACTTTACTTTGTGACTTTTATTGATGATCATTCTCTCAAACTCTGGGTATTTTCTTTGAATTCCAAGTATCATGTGCTTGATTGGTTCAAGGATTTTCAGTCCTTGGTTGAGAGACAGATAGGGACAAAATTAAGATATATCCGCTTGGATAATGGTGGTAAGTATATTGGTCTTTTTGATAGATATTGTAGAGAACAGGGTATTTGGCATAAAAAAACTCCTCCAAAGACTTCTCAATTAAATGATTTAGCGGAGATAATAAATAGAACTTTAGTTAAGAGAGTTAGATGTATGCTTTTAGATGCTAAGCTTCCAAATTCCTTTTGGGAAAAAGCACTCAATACTGCTGCTTATGTTATTAATTTATCTCCTACTGTTGCTTTAGATTGTCTTTTTGTGCAATTCTCTTATGAAAACTTTATTATTGTGTTGCTTTATGTTGATGACATGATTGTTGTTGGTCATAATACTTGCAGGATTCAAAAGTTGAAGCGAGAGTTGAGTAAGTCTTTTTCTATAAAAGACTTAGGACCATCAAGATAGATTCTTGGCATGCAGATTGTCCGTGACAGAAAGGCCAAGAAGTTGTGGTTATCACAAGAGAAGTACATTCAAAATTTACTTCGAAGGTTCAACATGGATAAGGCTAAGGTTGTCAGTACACCTTTAGCTATGCACTTTAAATTGAGCATGAAACTGTGTTCTTCTAGTGATGATGAGAATGAAGATATAAAGAGAGTTCCTTATGCTTCAACTATTGGTAGTTTGATGTATACAATGGTTTGTACAAGATCGAACATTGCTCATACTATTGGTATTGTTAGCCATTTTTTTTCTAATCTGGGAAGAGAACATTGGAATGTTGTGAAGTAGATTATGAGATATCTTTGTGGCACTTCTTGTCTGAGTTTGTGTTTTGGTACAAGAAAGCCTATTCTTTGTTGTTATATAGATTCAGACATGGCTGGTGATGTTAATACTCACAAGTCCACTACAGGGTATTTAGTTACTTTTGTAGGGGGAGCTGTGTCTTAAAAATCCAGGTTGCCAAAATGTGTTGCTCTATCTACTACAAAACTTAAGCTTATTGCTGCTGTTGAAGCTTGTCAAGAATTTCTTTGGATGAAGAGATTCTTGGGGGAACTTGGTGTTGCTTAAGAGAGGTATGTGCTTTATTGCAACAGTCAAAGTGCCATACATATTGGCAAGAATTCTACATTTGATGATCGGTCTAAATACATTGATGTGAGATACCATTGGATTTAGCATGTGTTGAATTCTAAGTTGCTTAAAATTGAGAAGATTCATACGAAAGATAATGGTTCCGACATGATAACTAAAGCTTTGCCAAGAGGAAAATTTGAAGATTATTGCATGATCATTGGGATGGCGGTCTCCTCCACATAGTTGGGAGGGGGAGAATTGTTGGGATATGGTCCTTTTCCCTTCCTATGTGGATAAATAAAACCCAATTTAGACCAACCAACTTTTTTTCATAGGCCCATTACTATGGGGAATATATATAGATCTTTTTACGTCTTATTTCACTATCCACAAAGAGAGTTTTCAGCAGCCAAAAGAAAGAGTGCAGATTTTTTGTCCAAAAATTCCAGCCACAGCTGTCAACTTGAAATTGCGATTTCTGCTTCGTTTCTTGTCCAATTGAGCTAATTTTTGGATAGATTATTTTTCTAATCTCAAAATTTTATTATGAACCAATGAAGTTTCATTTGGTGACCTATAGTTTCTATTTTTTTATTTTCGAATAGTAGCTACATTTTTGGTGTTTTTGCTCCTTTTTATTCTCTAGTTTTGGTGCTATCTTGTTGTGCTGTTGATCATTTTTTGGCACTTGTTTGGTGTCCATTTTGGAGAACAGTATTGTCTCTTAGTAATTATAGTGGAGATTTTAGTTCCGTGATTTTTACTCTTCACACCGAAGGATTTTCCATGTAAATTTGATGTCTTATTATTCTTGTCTTATTGTATTTGTGTGGTTGATTTATTTGCTGCCATATTACTTTATTTTACTTGGGTTTGCTTTTCTCCTCTTTGTTCAAATTAAAAGAGAAAGTTTGAACTTGGATATTCTTCCGCTGCTACCTTGTCAGGCACTTTTTTAGTGCTATCCAACCTTTCCCAACACATTGTTATATTGCATGACTTTTTACTTGGAATTCATATTTGGGAAATAATATTTGAAATATATATGGTAGGCAATAAAACAATTTGGTTTTAATTCTTGAAGATGCATCGATTAAATATTAGTTAGCTTTAATCTAGTTTGGAATTTGTTTTGAGCTAAATAAACTAAACACCACTTACGTTTTATAGTCATTTTGTTTATGTGTGTGTAGATTGATATATTGCTACTATTTTTTGTGTTTTTAGTTGTTCTAATAACGCTCAAGTCATCTATTATTTTGTTTCTTTAGGAATATATAAGAACTCTCTTTGGTCTAGATCAAAATAAATGATCCAAAGTATTTTATTAATTTAATGTGAAGAAGAGCAAGGTAGATTGCAGTTTTGTTCAAGACGGTTATTATTGATAAAAGATAAGATAGGAAAAATTAATTTGTAAGGGAGCGAGATGAAGTGCGGATTATTTAAAGGTTCATTGCAAATTTGAAAAGAAAAGAGTGACAAAAAAGAATAATTAATAAGAAAAATTGTCTCGAGTTTATAAGAGACGAAGGAATGCCTTTTAACGCTAGATAAGCTTTAGGCACGTTTAATATATTTGCCTCAATTAAGAATGTGGAGAACATATCTTTCTAAGACATTTAAAAATAATTCGAGGATGCAATATTACACCTCGGTAAAGATTGTCCCTAAAAATTAATTTTCACTAACTTAATACAAGAGGTATAGACAAATATTAGAAATTAAAATTGCGCAAATTAAGGCCTGCAAACATAATTTATCCAAATTTCTTAAGTCAAGTATAAGTTGATAAAAGCGAACATGCTAGAACCGTGGGACTCGAGGGGTGCGCCATACCTTCCTCTCAGTCAACAGAATTCCTTGCCTGGTGTTCTATTTTCATAAACCAATGAAGAGTCATTTTCTTTCGATTACGGATTCAATAAGGTGACTTGGAACATAATAAATCAATTCCAAGTGGTGACTCTATAAATAAAATAATCTCTATTTAAAATCGTCACTTTAACTGGAAAAACTCTTTGACCCTTCAGGCGAAAAAGGGGTGTGACATCTCTGGCGCCTCTTTTGGGGAATAACCTGAAATTGAGCTTTTGTTATTGGCTATTACTTGCTTTAATATTTAGATATTGTGTTTGCTCGAGTAATATAGTACTTATCTCTTATTTATCGCTTTGATACTGTTGAATTGTATTATAAACTGTCTTCTCTTGCGCATCCTCTCTGAGTCTCTGAAATATAGGATAGATTTCACGACCCAAGACTACCCCCTAGTCGCAACACAGTGCTTGGAACCACAAGTGATCCTAGCTAACCCATTAACTGACATACTGTTGAGAAATTATTTAGAATATATTACAAATCTTAATTTTCTGAGCAGAAGCATACTTATGAAAAGTCTAAATAAAGTTAATGCTTATACAGTTTTCATCATGATAAAACTAAAGAAAGAAACTTAAATTTCATGACTGACTCTGACTAGCGTCTATAAAGCCTATACTATACTAACAATAGATAGATGGAACATGCCTTCAACTACCACTAATCTATACATATGGAAAATCAAAATAAAGTGCATGGTCCACAACTGTTTAGAATCCTAGAAAAGGAGAACTCATCACCTACTGGCTAAAAGCTACAAAATGTATGACCCTGGTGTGAGAGCTATAGATGGTACCTACATTATGAAGAATACAACCATAAATACATATGTGTGGTCAGTACGTTAGAATGTACTGAGTATATGGAGACATGCACTAAATCATGGAAATATTTCAAACATGCTATAAAAATGAGGACATAGGTTGTTTGCTGAAATGTACATTTGAAATATAACTATACGTGAAAACTATAAATCATAAAAACTTTATACCTCATGAGCTGAAAACAGCTCTATAAGCTAGGAGGTACAAGGAGCATAAATGTAACACCCCGAGTCTGTACCTTGGATGCCACACAGTGCTTACAATCCTGAAGAACCACAAGTTAACCCATGACTGGTACCTGCTGTGAGCACTGTATAGTAATATTAAAATGATGCAGAAAATAGGCTGAAATTCCATAAGGTTCATAATCTGAATACTGATAAATATATGAATGAAATAACATATGAAAACTGAATACTATCTGAACTAGTCTAGTCTGAAAAGCCTCTAACTGAACTATCTGAAAGTGGATTTGATGGAACAAGCCCCCAAATAACTCCAAATACTGAGTAATGAAAATGAAAATACTAAAATAAAAGCATATCCTCGATAGATGAGGACTCACTACTAAATCTACTGCTACTATCTAAATCTGCCTATGCGCGGTCAGGAACCTGAGCGTCCGAACCTATGATATGAGACATCATAGTGTAAAAAGAAAGTATGCATCAGTATGTGGAATATACTGGTCTACTAGATAAGGTAAGGCTGAATGCAGGGGTTCATATGCATGAACAGTAACTGACTGAATGGTATAAAGTAATTGAATAAGAATACATGGATAACTGATTGAGTATGCAATACTATGCATATACATATATACTGTATCTGAGCTTTTACTAAAGTTAAGTACTTATTTCTGATACTGAGTAACTGATATATGAGATTACTGATAACTAAATTACTGAAAATGAGTGGCTATTTTTGACAGTCCTGATTTTGTAGAACTGAACTGATTTCTGTACTGAGACTGAAAGTGAAACTATGGGAAGTAATCATCTAACCGACATGACCCTCTCTAAATGGATTGGGGTCCAACTTGCAACCGTAGCTGGTAGGGTGTCAGTACCGTGCCACGGGTAAAGACAAGCTGAAGGGTTACCCTCATCTGGCAGGTGCCCTGAGTGAGAACAGTGGTACCCTCAACTGGAAGGTAAGACACCTCATCAACCCTTAACTGGCAGGTTAATGTCTCAACCTATACTGGCTATGTAGTTCTAGAATGCAAGGACTACTTCTAAGGATCACACCCTCTACTGGTAGGTGAGCCCCCATCCTTAGGTTCACTTGGTGCTGAATCCTACTCCCAACTGAAGACACTGATTAATATACTGAGCTGAAGTGGATTGATGTTGAGTTTCACTGAGTTCTATATTTGACTGAGTACTACTATTTATGACATTACTGAGACTATTCTGTAACTACTGTAGCTCTAGTAAACAACTAGATTTTTTGGGTATTGAATACCCTTAGGAATCGATAGCATAAAAAGTAAAGCATGGCATGATCTTGAAAGTACAATAATACACAATTGTTAACAATACATTCACCTAGGCATTTTGTCAAACACTTGAGATGCATGGGTTTGTACATGAATGGGATCACATGATAATATGTCATGAGAGCACTATCCAATTCACATGAGCATTTTACCAATACTTGGGGAACATGATTATTTCACATAGCAATAAACATATAATAATATAATTGCTACTACATTCAACTCGTAGTTCTAGAGTTCAACATGAAGATCACATAAATCAACCCACAAACTATCTAGTTTTTATGAAACTTGTAATTAATCATGGAATTAAACCCTAAACAACATCATAAACATGAATACACTTTAGTTTAAACATGTAAATTATGAATTAATAAGCTTGTGGTTTTAAGAAAGGTTCTTGGACTTCATGGGTGAAAGGAACCCATGAATGAACACCTAAGATACCTGAAAAGATCAATTCTTGAAGGTTCTTGAAAGGATTCTTGAGAATTGTTCTTGATTTCTTGAAGCTAGGGTTTTGTATTTTGAGAGAAAGCTCTTGATTTTGGAAAACTTTAATAAAATAATGACTAATTAGGTTATTTTTGGCATAAATTTTGTGTTTAGGTTGATTAGGGGTTTTGGGAATTAACCAAACGGTCCCTGAAATAATATGACCGAAACTGCAAATCTCGATCTTTCACTCCAGTGCAATACGGTACAATTATGCTGGCTCACTGGAATATGGACAACTGGGAAACTGGATTGATGGTGCGATGTGGTGGTATCGCGTTGCCTTACTGGAAAATGATAATTGAGAAAATGGCTAGTGGCGCGATGCAGTGGGATCGCGGTCCCCCACTGGAAAATGATAATTTTGGACTGGAACATTGGTACAACATACTATTATCATGAATCTTCACTGGAAACTGACGAATGCCATTTGAATTGGCTCCGCGATGCGGTGCTGCACCAGGTGGCACACTGTTTTACAAAAATTGCCATAACTCTTCACCCGGGTATTGGATTTGGGCAAATTTTATATCGTTGGAAAGCTGACTGAATTTTCTACACAATGGTAAGCTTTAAACTTAAAAATTCTGAGTATTTTGAAAAAAATTATATAGAGATAATCAAGTATTGAGAGTTAAACTGAGCTAGGAAAATACGGGGTATTACAATATCTCCCTCTTAGGAACATTCGTCCTTGAATTAGACTGATTAAGCTGAGAAATACTGATAGACTAAGTTTACACACTGAACATGCACAACTAAAAAATAGAATACATGACTTAAACTACTGATAAAATGAGTTTTCTTACAGAACATGCATATCTGATGCATGAGTACATGGCTGAACCGATTCATGAATACATGACTGTCGTTAAGATGATATTGGCGGAAATGAGTACCAAATTTATAACTGTATCTGAACATAGAACTGAGTAAATCTAAGGAAAACTATTACCTTAAGATGAATCTGAGTTTACGGAGATGAGGTGAGGATACTTGGTACACATATCTGCTTCTGCTTCCTAAATAGCTCCCTCAATGGACTGGTTCTGCCAAAGAGCCTCAGTATGCGAATTTGACGATCGAGGATTTGGACTAGAAACTCTTTGAAAGAGAAATCATTTTGAATATCTATGCCCTCTAAGGGAACTATGACTACTGGGTCACCAATGCATTTCATTAGTAAGGAGACGTAGAATACTGGGTGCACTAAATCTAGATCTGAAGGCAACTCAAGCTCGTAAGCTACCTTTTTGAAATGGTTGAGAATTCTGTAAGGACCGACATATTGAGGACTGAGCTTTCCCTTCTTGCCGAACCCTTCACCCCTTTCATGGGAGAGATTTTCAAGAACACAAAATTGCCAACCTTAAACTCGAGATCCTTTCTTCTCATATCTGCGTACGACTTTTGTTGGCTATGGGCTGCCCTAAGCTTTTCTCTAACCAACTGAACCTTCTCTAAGGCATCAAACACTAAGTAAGGCCCTACAACTTTGGCCTCACCTAGCTCGAACCAACTAATTGGAGATCTACATCTCCTACCATAAAGAGTCTCAAATGGATCCATTTGAATACTGGAATGATAGTTGTTATTATATGTGAATTCAATCACAGGCAAGTCATTATCCCAACTACCTTTAAAATAAAAAAACGCATGCTCTTAATACATCTTTTAGAGTCTGAATGGTCCTTTCTGCTTGACCATATGTCTGAGGGTGAAAAGCTGTACTGAGGTGAACTTGGGTACCAAGACCCTTCTGGAATGCTTTCTAAAAATGAAAGGTAAATTGGGTACCTCTATCTGAAATGATGGATACTGGGACTCGGTGTAATCTAACCAACTCCCTGATATAGAGTTTGGCGTATTCCTTGGCTGAATAGGAAGTTGGACTGGCAAAAAATGAGTGGATTTGGTTATCCTGTCTATGATAATCCAAATCAAATCATACTAATGACGAGTACGAGGCAAACCCATCATAAAGTCCATGTTCACTTCTTTCCATTTCCATATTGGAATACTAAACTCCTACATGGACCCACCGGGCTTCTGGTGCTCAATTTTAACCTGCTGACACGTAGAGAACTTAGCTACAAACACTACAGTATCCCTATTTATCTCACTCCCCCAATAGATCTCCCGCAAATCACGATACATCTTAGTAGCCCCTGGATGAATAGAGTAATGCGCACCATGCACTTCTACAAGAATTCATTACCTCAATTTATCAACACATTGCACACATAAACGACCCTAGCAATGAAACACACAATCTCCCCCTTGTGAGAAAACCTCTACTTTCTGATCTTTTACTGACTCTTTCAACTTAACTAGACTGGGATCTCTGTCCTGATTTTCCTTTACTTTGAAAACTAGAGATGGTTCTGAACTATTCTGCTCCCACACACTACCCTCTGCTGAATCGACTAAGCGGACACCTAGTCGGGCAAGCTGATAAACTTCCTGAACTAACTTCTTCTCCCTTCTTAACATGAGCAATACTACCCATAGATAACCTACTGAGAGCATCTTCCACTACATTGGCCTTGCCCAGATGATACAGAACACTCATATCATAATCTTTCAACAACTCTAACCACCTTTTCTGACGTAAATTAAAATCTTTTTGAGAGAACACATACTGTAAGGTTTTGTGATCTGTGAACACATCAACATGAATACCATACAAATAGTTCCTCCAAATCTTTAAGGAAAATACTACATCTACTAACTCAAGATCATGGGTAGGGTAATTCTTCTCATAGGGCTTAAACTGTCCAGAGGAATAGGCTATGACCTTACCTCTCTGGATTAGGACACAACCCAAACCTACTCTGGATACATCACAGTACACAACAAACCCATTTGAACCATTTGGTAACTTCAAAACTAGGCCTGTAGTGAGTCGAGTCTTCAACTCCTGAAAACTCTTCTCACAAGAATCTGACCACTGAAACTTAGCTTTCTTCTGAGTCAATCTGGACATGGGGGATGCAATAGATGAAAACCCTTTAACAAACCAATGGTAATAACTATCTAAACCTAAGAAAATCCTAATATCTGATAGAGAAATAGGTGTAGGCTAGTTTCTCACTGCCTTGGTCTTTTGAGGATTGACTCTAATGCCATCACCAGAAATAATATGACCAAGGAATGCCACTGACCTTAGCCAAAATTTACACTTATTGAATTTGGCAAACAACGAATGGGCTCTGAGAGTCTGAAGTATAATTCTGAGGTATTCTCTCTTCGAGAATAGACAAGAATGTCATCGATGAAGACTATAACAAATTTTCCAAGTACTACTTGAACACGTCGTTCATTAAGTCTATGAAGGCTGATGGGGCATTGGTAAGACCAAATGACATGAATAGTAATATAAAGTGACCATACAAGTTTGAAAAGCTGTGTTCGGAATGTCACATTCTCTGACTCTGAGCTGATGATTGCCTGATTTGAGGTTTATCTTAGAAAAGTAACTGGCGCCCTAAAGTAGGTCAAAAAGTCATCGATTCTAGGAAGTGGGTATTTATTCTTGACTGTGACTTGGTTCAACTAATGTTAGTCTATACACATTCTAAGAGAACCATCTTTCTTATGCACGAATAAGACTAGTGCGTCCCACGAGGAAATATTAGGTCTGATGAATCCTTTATCTCGGATATCCTTTAACTATTCTTTTAACTTTTTAAGTTCTACTGGGGCTATTCTATATGGAGGAATAAATATGGGCTGAGTGTTGGGAAGAAGGTGTACTTCAAAGTTAATTTCCCTTACGAAAGGAACTCCGAAAAGATCTTTAGGGAACACATCTAGGAATTCTTTTACTACGGTAACTGACTCAAGACTAGGAGTCTTTGAACTAGAGTCTTTGACTCGCACAAGATGATAGACACATCCATTAGATATCATTTTTCTCACACTAAGGTAGGAAATGAACTAAACCTTAAGAACCGTGGTACTACCCCTCCATTTAAGGATTGGTTCATTTGGAAACTGAAAATGAACAACTCTGTTTCTACAATCAACTGAGGCATAGCATCAATGGAGCCAATCCATGCCAAGAATAACGTCAAAATCTGTTATCTCTAACTCTACTAAGTCTTCTAAAGTGACTTTTTGAGATATCATAACCAGACAGTTCCTGTACACCCATCGGGCTATGATAGACTGACCCACTAGGGTAAAGACTGAGAAAGGTTCTGTTAAGATTTTTAGTTTGACCTTAAAATTGACTTCAAGGTAAGGAGTTACAAAAGATAGAAACTCCTCGATCTAATAAGGCATAAATATGTAAATAGAAGATCTATAACATATAAGTGACCACATCAGGAGAACTTTCCTGATCTTGTCTGAACTGAAGTGCATAAAGCCTATTTGGGCATTGCCCACTGGTGGCGCTGGAAGTAGCACCCTGCTGATTCGGGCAACCGTACTGAGCTCAGGAACGATTGTACTGACCCTGAGAACCTGACTGAGGATAATCTCTGATTCTATGGCCAGGCTTGCCATACCCGAAACATATATCACTGCCAGCTCTGCAAACACCCTAATGGTTTTTACCATATTTCTGACAAAGAGGATTTGTATGAGCATTGCTGATACTACCCTGAGAATTTAAGCCTAGCACCCTATCTTTGTTACTATTTTTGAACTTAGGTATTGGAGCATTGCCTAAGGACGGAGCTGGAACTGAAGATTTTGGGCAAAAATGGGAACGGTTACCGCCCTCTGACTTAGACTGAGTGAAATTGAAGCTATCTATTCTAGCTCTCTTATTCTCCCTATTTATCTCTTTATTCTTAGCATCTTTTATCTATTGAGCGTAGACCATGAGCCTGGATATGTCTATCTCCTTAATCAACATCACAGTTCTGCACTCTTTAACCACACTATCTAACACCCCAGACACGAACTTGCTCATTCTGGACCTATTGTTTGCTACTACATGGGGAGCATACCTGGATAACTAAGTAAACTTTAGGGAATACTTTTTAACACTCATGTTTCATTGACTGATATTGATGAGCTCTAACACCTTGGATTCTCTCAGCTTTAAGAAAAAGAATCTATCTAGAAAAGCAGTAACAAACTCTTCCTACTCTATAGGCTCTGCATCTGTGCCCCTGTCTACCTTTCACTGCTTAAACCACGTATGGGCTACATCTTGTTGCTGATAGGCAGCTAACTCAACACTCTCACTGAAAGTTACTCCCATAACATCTGTGACTTTTTGAACCTGATCAAGGAACTCCTGTGGATTTTTTTCAGACTTAGATCCTGAGAATAGGGAAGAAATCATTTAGGCGAAGTCCTGAATCCTGACTGCAGTAGTATTGGCCACTTGGTTGTCCTGAACAGTAACTAGCCATTCATTCTGAGATTCTACAGTATTGGCTAGAGTGGTGAACGTAGCTCTGAATTTTGCATGGGAGACATGCTCATCTAGGGGATCTTCCTGAACGGGCTGAGGTGTTGACTAGTTTTCTATTCTTTTTCTATTGTTGTTTTTGCGAGGCATGTTCTATAAATGGAAGTGAGAAAAGAATTATACTGAGAGTTTAACTTGAGTTAAAGCTCACTCGTATGACATGAATACTGAAAGAAGGGAAACTTTTTCCTAGAAACGTCTTATAGCTTCTTACCCATAAGTGTAGCGCGCTACACATCCATGCACAAGACTCTAATTGACATGAATTTCAGACTCCCTGTGACTTTATTGAACTTGGCTCTAATACTAAGTTTGTAATGCCCCAAGTCTTTAACTCGGATGCCACACGGTGCTTACGACTCCGAAAGACCACAAGCTAACCCATGACTGGTACATGCTGTGAGCACTATATAATAATATTAAAATGATACAGAAAATAGGCTAAAATTTCATAAGGTTCATAATCTGAATACTGATAAATATAGTTCTAAAATAACATCTAAAAACTGAATACTGTCCGAACTAGTCCAGTCTGAAAAGTTTATAACTGAATTGTTTGAAAGTGGAGTTGATGAGACAAGCCCCCAACTAACTTCGAATGCTGAATACTGAAGCTAATGAAAATACTAAAATAAAAGCATATCGTTGATAGATAAGGACTCACTACAGAATCTATTTCTGCTATCTAAATTTGTCTATGCATGGTCAGGAACTCGAGTATCCGAACCTATGATATGAGACATCATTGTGCAAAGAAAAAGTATGCATCAGTATATGAAATGTACTGGTATGATAGACAAGGTAAGGCTGAATGCAGGGGTTCATATGCATGGACAATAACTGACTGAATGATATAGAGTAACTAATTAAGAATACATGGATAACTAAAACTACTATAAAATACTGAGTATGCAATACTGTGCATATACATGTATAATGTATCTGAGATTTTACTGAAGCTGAGTACTAATTTTTGATACTGAGTAAATGATATCTAAGATTACTGATAATTGAATTACTGATACTAAGTGACTATTTCTGATAGTCCTAATTCTATAGAACTGAACTGAGTTCTGTACTGAGATAAAACTGAAACTGTGAGAAGTAATCATCTAACTGACATGCCCCTCTCTAAATAGATTGGGGTCTAATCTGTAACCCCAGCTGGAAAGGTGTCAGTACCGTGCCATGGGTAAAGACAAGCTGAAAAGTCATCCTCATCTGGCAGGTGCACTGAGTGAGAATGGTGGTACCCTCAACTGGCAGGTAAGACACCTCATGAACCCTCAATTGGCAGGTTGATGTCTCAATATATGCTGGCTACATAGTTTTGGAATGTAAGGACTACTTCTAAGGATCACACCCTCTACAAGCAGGTGAGGCCCCATCCTTGGGTTCACTCGGTGCTGAATCCTACTCCCAACTGAAGACACTGATTACTATACTGAGATGAACTGAACTGATACTGAGTTTCACTGAGTTTTATAATTGACTGAGTACTACTGTTCGTGACATTACTGAGACTATTCTGTAACTACTGTAGCTCTAGGCAAACAACTAGATTTTTTGGATATTCAATACCCCCAGGACTCGATAGCATGAAAAGTAAAGCATGACATGATCTTGAAAGCAAAACAATAGATACTTGTTAACAATACATTCACCTAGGCATTTTGTCAAACACTTGAGATGCATAGGTTTGTACATAAATGGGATCATATGATAACATGTCATGATAACACTATCCAATTCACATGAGCATTTTATCAAACACTTGGGGAGCATGATTATTTCACATAGAAATAAACATATAATAATATCATGGCTACTACATTAAACTTGTAGTTCAAGAGTTCAACATGAAGATAACATAAACCAACCCACAAACTATCTAGTTTCCATGAAACTTGTAATTAATAATGGAATTAAACCCCAAACAATATCATAAATATAAATACACTTTAGTTTCAAACATTCAAATCATGAATCAATAAGCATGTGGTTTTAGAAAAGGTGCTTGGACTTATGGATGAAAGGAACCCATGAATGAACATCTAACATACCTGAGAAGATTAATTCTTGAAGGTTCTTGAAGGGATTCTTGACAATTGTTCTTGATTTCTTGAAGCTAGGGTTTTATATTTTGAGAGAAAACTCTTGATTTTGGGGAAACTTTAATAAAATAATGACTAGTTAGGTTAATTTTTGCATAAATCTCGTGTTTAAGCCGATTAGGGGTTTTGAAAATTGACCAATCGATCCCCGAAATAAAATCATGAAAACTGAAAATCCTGATCTTTCAACTAGGAACTAGGTAGAATCACATCGACTCACTGGAAAATGGACAACTGGGAACTAGACTGATGGCGCGTGTGGTGGTATCGCGTTGCTTTACTGGAAAATGACAATTGGGAAAATAGCTAGTGGCGTGACGCGATGGGATTGTGGTCCCTCATTGGAAAATAACAATTATGAATTGAAACATTGGCGTGATGCACTATTATCACGGAGCTTCACTGGAAACTGACAAATACCATTTGAACTAGCTCTGCGACACGGTGCTATAACAGGTGACACACTGTTTTACAAAAACTACCATAACTCTTCACCCAGTTATCAAATTTGGGCAAATTTTATATCGTTGGAAAGATGACTGAATTTCCTATTTAATGGTAAGCCTTAAACTTAAAAATTCTGGGTATTTTGAAAAATTTATATAGAGATACTCGAGTATTGAGAGTTAAATAGAGGTAGGAAAATATGGGGTATTACAATAAATATTGTAAGCAATTTTTTGTAAGGGTGAATATGCTGTAAAAACTGTACTGAGTATGATGTATGAATACTGAGACTGAAACTATGTGGTGGAAACTAACTTAACTCAAGGGTATGAATATACACATATATTGAGCATGAACAAATAAACATACAAAACCAACATAACATGTACTAAGTAGATCTGATCAACTAAATGATTGATGTTTGTGAGATCGAACAAATGAAATTTAAGTAAGGGATAACTAACATTAGTATGCTGAGTAACGGATGTATTAATACTAATCATGTAAAACTAAACTGTACTTAGTCTGAATAACTGAACTGAAACTATGGGGTACTATGCATATGAGATAAGGACTAACTAAACAACATGAGATAACTGATCATGAATTCATAAAAACTATAATATCTGAGAATGCAAGACCAAGCATAAGCATATTTCTTAAATAATCTGTAAACTGAAAGACTGAAATCTTATAACTAAATAACTGAGAATCTGTATACTTGGTCAAGCAAACCTGAACTAAAAATATACTGAATACTATACTGAAACCGTGGGAGCTATCATGTAACTGACATAAACTATGCGAGCTATCATGGAGTCTAATATCCGACTCACGTTTAGAAGGGCTGTTCTATCCTTGCCATTGGAGTAGAACCTGAACTGGCATGATCACTAAAATGATGTCCTAAGGAATAGGGAGTCCGTCTTAACTGGCGGTGACCCCTAAGAGAGTGTCAGTTCTAAACTGGCAGGTGACATCTCATAATCCTACGCTGGCTACGTAGTTCTAGAATTTAAGGACTGCTGCTAAGGATCCAGTCCTAACTGGTGGGGGAGCCCTCATCCCTAGGTTCGCTCGATGCTAAATTCTACTCCCAACTGAAAGAAACTAAAATACTAACCGGTGCATGCACTGATAACTAATAATTGATAAGCTCAGTTCATGGTATTCTTAAAATAATAGTGCATACGGATTCTGAGAAAATCATAAACATATAAACTGATAATTCTTAACATGATCACGGTGTTCTGAATGTGATATTAAAACCATGGTCTAAATGACTTGTTAATTGAAAAATGAAAATCAGGTAAAACACATAGGCATCGAGTGTTCATAACCCACCAACACTGAATGATCATAAAACATGACGTTTAAACTTAAGATTGTAGTATTGAATCATGGTTCAACCCAATACATGGGCGA
Source organism: Capsicum annuum (assembly GCF_002878395.1). Classification (NCBI taxonomy): domain Eukaryota; kingdom Viridiplantae; phylum Streptophyta; class Magnoliopsida; order Solanales; family Solanaceae; genus Capsicum; species Capsicum annuum. Next base: position 197,960,228 of record NC_061113.1, read on the forward strand.
TTCATCAAACATGTGGAAAGCATGGACTTGTACATGGGGATACTCTAAACATGAGCATTTAATAACATGAAATTTACTTGAATAAGACATGGGAAACTAAAATTCATAGCATGAGGAAATCAATTCTTGCATGGGATCATACATGGGCTGAATTAATTTAAATCACCATGAAAATATGAAAGTCAATCTTTCTTGAACATATAAAATACCATAATGATAGAAAATTCATTTTTTAATTGAAATAAAATGGTTTTTGGGCTCCATGGGTGAAAGGGACCCATGAATGAATACCTCACATACCTTAAGCTTTTAACTTGAGAGGAAAACACAATTCTTGATGTTTTTTGAAGGTTCTTGAACTTGGGAAACTTGGATTCTTGATTCATTAGGGAAAAAGGAATTGAATTTGTTCTTGGGGGATGGAGACGGTTTTCTTGAGAGGAAAATTGGAGAAGAAGAGCAAAATTATGCCCTAACTGATGCCCAAGTCATGTTATGGACGAATGGGTTAAAGGGGAAAAAGACCCAATTGCCCCTCAATTATTTAAATTTAAAAAATTGGATGCAACTATGTCACCGTGATGCAGTATTATCGAGATAGCTTATTGGTTCTGACAAAAATGATCATAACTTTCTGCTCGGGTACCAGATTAAGGTAAAATTGGCATGGTTGGAAAGCCAAATAAATTATATACAATTTAGTGGGTCTTGAGATGAAAATTTCATATATGTAAGAAGTTATAAGCATTCAAAGTTGACCTTTGTAAAATCGAATACCAAAATTTGGCCGAATTAAAGGCTCTTAGCTCAACTTTGTTCTAAGTGATTCCTATGAACATTTTTCACCTTTAAAGCATTTCACACACTAGGATAAAGATCATAACATATGTATAAATTTATAAATCATGAATTGGTCACAACACCTTCACTGATACATGGTCAGCATGCGATCGAGACTAAAGTTGCGTCGCAGGTCTATCGCAGTGGCCCACTAGTTTCATGATCCAAACATGCTCCAAACCTCATCCAAAAAATCTGAAACTCCTTTGAGACACACTTCTTACAGCCTTGAGCATGAATTAACTCAAAAACTAACATCTTGGGGTCGGGTAGACCAAAATGAAAATCCTTGAAGTTTAGGGGTCTTGAAAATGGACAAGTTCCCAACACTAGTGAAAATTTCAAGCCTTAAGCCACTTAAGCATGCAACAAAGATCTGAATCGAAATAAGATTAGTATGGGGTATTATAATATTTTCCCCTTGGGAATATTCGTCCTTGAATGAGATTGGTTAGACTGAGAGTACTTTACTAAGGTAACTGAGATCATATACTGAATATGCATGACTTGGAACATGAGTGCATAACTGAGTCTGTGCATGATACATGAACTGAACTAATTTTGTAAATACATACAATGACATGAGAATGGTTATAAGGCTGAGATAGAAATGAGAGAGTCAACTTATGAGTAACCATTACCTCAAGATGGACCTGGTTTCATGAACAAAAGATGAGAGGTTTAGGACATGAAAACTCAGGATATTACAACATCTCCCCCTTGGGATCATTTATCCCTCAAATGATACTGACTTGGCTAAAACATTAAGAAAAGACTAAGATGATGCACAGGACACTTACGAACTGAATCATGACTGAATATCTGAATATCTGAATCTGAAACATGATGCATGAACTGAACTGAATTTACAATTTACGTGGATGTGAACAAATTACCTCTTGGAATGGCTATACTCAAGAAGCTTTAGATAGTAAGACTAGATCGAAAGATGAAAAAATAATAGAAACTTGTCTGTCTAACTGCTAAATTGAATTGCTGGCTATACGGACTGAATTATACTGAAAGATTATACTCAACGGGAGTATTTCTTCAACACTCTTTCTAAGAAGTTCTAATAGCTGTAGGGAGCAAAGAAAATGATATGAATAAGGTATATGAGTAAGGAATCTTAATATAGCTTTAACTCTGTAACATGGAACATAGGCCTATGAAACATAAGATGGAATAGAATTACTAGGCCTTAGGCAGTGCAACTATCCAATTCAAACTTATCCTCACTCCTTAAATTTAAATACTTGCATGGGTACACATAACTACTCTAACCAAGGTCTGAGTTGAGCTACATACCCCCACCATGTTCAAGCCTAACTTGAAATTATAAAGTACTGCACATAACACTATAACACTAGTTTGTGCCATGAAAATAAGAAACACTTACTCTCTCCCATCTAAATAATTGTTCATCATCACTATCTTGACCTAAGAAGGGGTCACTGAAAGGTTAGAACATGAGGACCTGAAGCATGAAAGAATACTATGCATAACTTGGATACTTAACCGAGGCCTAAGGAATAGAGTATCCATGACATGGATTCATTACAGATATTAAAACTGTGGATATACATGACCTAATCTGAATTTTGCTGATCATTAAAAGTGTAGCATGAGTAACTGAAACTGAACTTATTGTAAAGCATAAATACATGAGTCATGAGCTGCATGACCAGAGTTTGGAGTTCATAAAGTCATGGAATAAGATTTGTACTGCTGTGTGAACTGGAACTCCTCATACTAGGAATTAGGAGTGTACATGATTCCCTATTATGTGCATGAACATGAACTATGATCATAGAGATGATATGTAAGGCATGAGTGGATATCGTGATGACTGAAGTACAAACTTTGTACTGAGATAAGAATGGGACGGACATCTTCCTCCCCTGCTGATGTTCTGCAGTATACTGGCATCACTACGAGAATCTGAGAGCCTGACTTGGTTACTTATCCTATCATCTCTCCCTTAGCTTTAAGCTATTATTCTAAGTATGCAGCCCCCTTTAATAAACTCTAAACTAAACTGCAACCACTTTACTCTAGAGCTCGAGATATATCAATACATATAAATAATAAACTCATCCTGTAAAACTACACCTGAAAGTGTAAAACCCATTGCTAATACTTCTTTCTGAGACACAACTCTTATTTTTTTTATCACCTCAATAGTCATTATACAAAAACACTTACACTTAGAATCTTCATGAGTATCACCATACCTTGAGTTTACACTATCTAGAGCTTCAACTCTTCTTTCTATTAGCTCAATCTTCAAAGATTCAAACTTAGATTCTAGCACTTAACATGGATATCTCCAAACCTTCAATGGACGATACTAACATCCTTTGTAGCCTACTAATATCACATCTAAAACACGAGAATTAAAATTACACCAACATACCCAACATCAACAACATCTAATTTTTAATTAACAAACTTAAATTCTTGCATACACTATTTCAAGCCTACCGATTCACCTTTCGTACAACTATCCCCATGGATACATAATCCACCAAATTTAGATAACACTATCTCCACTTTACTGCTGCTAAACTTCTGGGTTCATGCTTCTAACTCTAGGTCATATGTTATTATAGGATTCTGGGAAAGGATCTAAAAACACATCTGACTTTATCTTAATACATAATTTTTCATGATCATGAATAAAATCATTCAAACTTCAGAACTTAAAAGCACTGATGAGATACTTTTGAGCCTGCGTGCAATCCCATAACTGTCTGTAGGGACTATCTGAGAAAACTCTATCCGTAAGAATTTAAGCTGGCTATTTCTGTTGCCTTAAGAATAAGGCAGAGATAGCACAAATGGATTAACATAAGAATTTGCATAAGTTCCTTAGAGAAAACTTTTACTGCATGAGCTGAGACATGAAAGAAGGGTCACATTTCTTAAATGCCATATAGCCTCTTAAAGAAAAGTACAGATGTCTCTATACTATTTCGCAAGACTTTACTAGACACAACTTCATATACACCCTAGGACACTTAAAATCTGGGCTCTGATACCAAGTTTGTCTCAACCCGAGAATATCCCTAGTCGTAATACGGTGCTTGAAACCACAAATGATCCTAGGCTAACACATGAACTGGCATACTATTGAGTAACTGATTTAGAATATATTACAAAATTTAATTTGCTGAGTGGAATCATAATCATGAAAAGTCTGAATAAAGTTAATGTTGATTCATTTTACATCATGATTAAACTGAAGAAAGAAACTTAAATTTCATGACTGACTCTAACTGACATCTATGAAGCCTCTACTATACTAACTATAGAAAGCTAGGACATGCCTCCAACTACTGCTAATTAATACATATGGAAGATCAAAATAAAGTACATGGTCCACAACTGTCTAGAGTTCTCAAAATAGGAGAGCTCATCACCTGCTGACTGAAAGCTACAAACTGTCTGACCCTGGTGTGAGAGCTATATATGGTACCTATATTATGAAGGATGTAGACACTAATGCATATGTGTGGTTAGTATTTTAGAATGTACTGAGTATATAGAGATATGCACTCAATCATGGAAATATTTCAAACATGTTGTAAAACTTAGGACATAAGTTAATTGCTGAAATATACATTTGAAACATGACTATACGTGAGAATAGTAAATCATAGAAAATTTATAAATCATGAGCTAGACACAACACCTTCACCGCGATGCGGTCAACATGCGATCGGGACTAGATCTGCTTTGCGATCCTATCGTAGTGGACCACTGGTTTCATGACCCAAATATACCCCAAACCTTGTACAAAAAATTTAAAACTCCTTCGAGACACACTTCTTACATCCCTGAACGTGAATTAACTCAAAAACTAATGTCTCAAGGTCGAAAAGACCCAAATAAAAATCCTCGAAGTTTAGGGGTCTAGAAAATGGCTAAGTCCCCAGCACTTAGTGAAAATTTCAAGCCTTAATCCCCTTAAGCATACAGCTAAGAGCTGACTCAAGCTAAGATTAATATGGGGTAATACAATAAAAGGAATGCAAAGTATGATCCTACTTTATTTTCGTAACATGGATACATAAAAAATTGAGTGAATGGAAGCCATACTAGAGGGAAAATCCAACTCATATTCAACATTACCAACCCTTCTCAATACCAAATATGGGCCAACGTAACAGGGACTGAGTTTACCCTTCTTTAAAAATTGCACCAGTCCCTTCATGGGAGATACCTTCAAGAACACTTAATCTCCAACATCAAATTCCAAGTCCCAAATTCCAAGTCCCTTTACCTCACGTCTGCATAAGACTTTTGGAGACTTTGAACAGTCTTAATACTATCCCAAATCACCCTTACCTTTTCTATAACTTGGTGAACCAAATTCGGGCCAAATATCGCAACCTCACTAACTTTGAACCACCCAATAAAATATCTATACCTTCTACCATACAACACCTCAAATGGGGCCATACCAATGCTAGAATGGTAACTATTGTTATCATCAAATTCAATAAGAGGAAAGTGGTCAACCCAGCTACCACTAAAATCGATCACATAAGCTTGGAGCATATCTTTCATTGTCTAAATGCTTCTTTTTGCTTGCCCATCCACCTACGGGTGAAAGGCGATACTAAAGCTCACTTTAGTCCCCAAACTACTCTGAATGTGCACCAAAAATATGATGAGAACTGAGTACCACGATAAAAAATATTAGAAACAGGTGCACCAAGCAACTTTACGATCTCCTAAAGGAACAACCTCACATAGTTCTTGATAGAATAATTAGTCCTCACAAGCAAGAAGTATCCTGACTTGGACATCCTATCCACCATGACCTAGATAAAATCAAATCAGTTCTGCAATTGTGAAAGACCGATAATGAAATCCATATTTATTACTTCCCATTTCCATACTAGCAACTTGATTTCTTGAAATAACCCATCAGGCCTCATGTGCTCCACCTTCACTTGCTGACATACCAGACACTTAGCCACAAAGTTGGCTACATCCCACTTCATATTGTTCCACCAATATATTTCCTTAAGATTATGATACATTTTTATAGAACTGAGATGAATGTTATACCATGACTCATGGGCCGCGGCTAAGATCCTACATCACAATCCATCAATATCAGGAACACACAACCTCCCTTGGTACCTTAAGATACCATCACCACTGATCTCAAAAGCCATCACCTTATGCCTTCCCAAATCATTCTTGATTTGTATCAAGATAGGATCCAACAACTGTTTCTTCTTTACTTTTGTACCAAGAAATGACTGGGCCACCTTTTGCACAACCACACCACTATTCTTAAAGTCCAAGAGACTAACTCCAAGGTTTGATAGATGATGAATATCCTTCACCAAGTCTCACTTTTGTAATACTCCATAGTTCTACCTAGCTTGAAATCGTCCCAAGAATATTAGAAACTTACTTTGAAAAATGAATCTATTTTTGTACACATAGAATTTTTAAGCTTTTTACTTCTTATCGTGTGGGAAATTTAAATAGCTTTCCAATAATACCAATTTTGTCCAAATTTGATATCAGAGTAAAAAGTTATGGACGATTTACTCAGAGCTGTCAGAATCGCCCAAGTGCGACAGCCAGGTTGATGGACCATCGATTTAGTGATGGACCGTCGTCTAGACTATCGTAGCCAAGGTAGTGAGTCAACCTTATGGATAAGGTGTAATGGACAGGTTGACGGACTGTTGAACTTGTGATGGACCGTCGCCCAAGCCATTGCTATAAGGCAGTGAGTTTTTTTTTTTGGTCCACATACGACGGTCAAAATGATGGATCATCGAGCCAGCGATGGACCATCGCATGAGCCATCGCAGGTCCTATTCAGCGAATTTCAAGTTATATTTAAAGGGTATTTGGGTCTTTTTCTGCCCGTTTTAACTCCAAATTATATCAGACCAAGGCTCATAAGTTTATTATTCATCTGTAACATCAAATTAGGGTTTCTCTCAAAGATCAATCTCCAAGAACAAGAAAACCTTAGGTGTTTAATTCCAAGTCAAGAATTCCAGTTTTCCCCCATCAATCTTTAGGAAATCATCCACCCAGGTATGTCATGTGTTGATTCATAGGTCCCTTTCACCCATGAAGCTCAAGAATCTCTTTTCAAAATTCAAGATTTATGTATTTATGAATGTTCATGATTTAAATTGAATTGAAATTTATGTTCATGATGTTGTGGGGATTTTGATTCATATTTTAAATTACATATTCCAAAGATTGACTCTAGAATATGGTGATTTGCATAATAATCATGATAAACCCCCTTCAATTTACAAGTTGATTAATGTATCTATAATTATTAGATGTGTTTATAATTGTATAACCAAAGCTTGTTTACCATGTGTTTAATTAAATGCCTATGTGAAGGAAAAATGCTATTCTAGTACGATAATATGAAATCCCCATTCATGTACAAGTTCATTCTGTTAAGCACTTAATGAAATTTCTTAGTCAATGAATTATGGATATATGTGCAGCCATTGTAGTGTTTTAGCACTTGTACTTTATGAAATCCCCATCTTATTATAATATGGATTGTCGATATCGGTCATGTATTCAAGAAAGTCATGCTTTGTTAATTTTTATGCTATCGAATCCTGGGGTACTTGTACCCGACAATTAGCTGTGTGCCTAGAGCCAGTGTCATATTTTTAAGATACTCTCAGTCGTACCATGTTCATAGAAATTCAGTCAGTTATGTGACTCAAGAAAACTCAGTAATCTCAGAAACCTTAGAAATCAATAATCTCAGTAGGATTCCGTCAGTCAACAAAACTCAGTTAACTTAATCTAGTTAGTTCAGTTAATCATGTTCAGTGTGTATCCAAATAGGAGTAGAAATTAGCACTGAGAGAACCCAAGGATGGGAACCCACCTATTATATGAGGGTATGATTCTTAGAAGCAATCTTTGTATTCTAGAACTACGTAGACAGCGTAGGTTGAGATATCATAGCCTGTTATATAAGGGTAGATGAGGTGGATTAACCTATTATATAAGGGTTCCCACTATTCTCACGAGAGTTACCTGTTATGTGAGGGTTACTCACAGATTATTCTTACCAGTGGTGCGGTATTAATACCTTTCTAATTGGGGTTATAGATTGGACCCCAACTCAGCTATATTAGGTTATTTGGGGTATGTCAATTAGATAAATACATCCCACAGTTCCAGTTACAGAATCAGGGCTGTTTGATACAGTCATTCAGTCTCAGTAATAGAACTCAGATAGTTCTATATAATTCAAGACTGTCAGATAGTCAACTTAGAATAGTACAAAACTCATCTAGTTCCCTCAGAACCTAAACTGTTAGATACAGTCACTCAGAATTAGTTATTTTAGTTATACAAATATCAGTATCTCATGTTATCAGTACTCAGACTCAATAATCATGTTATCACGAACTCAGTTATAGTTATTATGTATTCATGCATGTATTCAAATGCTCATGTTATTCAGTCAGTTAGTATAGTTTATGCATGTGAACCCTTTGCATTCATCCTACCTCACATGCATACCAGTACATTCAAATATACTAATGCATTTGCGCTATAGTGTTTTATACCATAGGTTCAGGAGCACGAGCTCCAGAGCATTAATAATATTCCAGTCTCAGCAGCATCCTTTGAGGACATGACTATTACTTTATTATCTCATTAATTAATTTATTAGTTGGAGTTAGTTGGGGACATATCCCATCAACTCCTTATTTAGATAGTTCAGTCAGTTAGAGGCTTTTCAGACTATCATGTTCAGACAGTTATTTAAGTTATTTTGGGTATTTTGTACCCCTTCCAGATGTTATATTTTTATCAGTTATGTTATAGTTTTGAACCTTATGGCCTTTCAGCCTTTATTTTTGCATTCATATAGTATATTATGCAGTGTTCAATTAAAGATATCAGTCATGGATTAGCTTGTGGTCTTTTGGAGTCATGAGCACCGTGTAGTGTTTCGAGTACTAGATTCAGGGCGTTACAAATTTAGTATCAGATCCTGAGGTTCAAAAGTATCCTAGGAAGTCTAAAAGCCACATCTAGTAGATTCTTGTGCATGGGTGTGTTGCGCGCCACATTTATGTTCAAGAGGCTATAAGATGTTTTGGGAACAATTTGCCTTCTTTCAGTATTCATTTCATGCCAGTGAGCATAATCTCCAGTCTCTTAGTGTAATCCGTTTCTCCTTTTTTTCTATAAAACATGCCTCCAAAAAGAAAAATGGGAATCAGCCAGCCCCTCTGCTCGAAAATCCTTTGGGCAAACACGTCTCTCATATAGAGTTCAGAGTTGCATTCACTACTCTTATTCAGTCAGTTGCTGTTCAGAATTAACGACCAACTGTCATTTCGGCCAACCAAGTGGCCAATTCAGCTACAGTCAGGATTCAGGACTTCACCCGAATGAATCCTTTATCCCTTTTTGGGTCTAAGTCAGATGAGCACACTCAGCAATTTCTTGATCAAGTTTAGAAAGTTACAGATATCATGGGGGTTACTTATAGTGAGAGTGCAGAGCTAGATGTATATCAGTTGCAAGATATTGCTCACACTTGGTATAAGTAGTGGAAGTCAGAAAGATCAGTTGATGCAAGACCCATAGAGTGGGAGGAGTTTGCTACTGTATTCTTAGATAGATTCTTTTTCCTAGAGATAAGAAAAGCTAAGGTGGTAGAATTTATCAACCTCAGGAAGGGAAACATGACGGTGAAAGAGTATTCTCTTAAGTTTACTCAATTAGCTGGATATTCTCCTCATGTGGTTGCAGATAGCAGGGCTAAGATGAGTTAGTTTGTTTTTGGGGTGAATGATAGTGTAGTTAATAAGTTCAGGTCTATGATGTTGAATAGTCACATGAATATAGCTAGGCTTATGACCCATGCTTAGCAAATAGAAGAGCAAAATATTAATATGAGGGAGAAGTAGAATAAGAGAGAGAGGACAGGTAGTTTCAACTTTTCTCAACCCAAATTAGAAAGAGGAAACCGTTCCCAGTTTCATCCTAAGTCAGTAGTTCCAGCTCCTTCTTCAGATAGTGCTCCAGCTCCTAAGTCTCAGGGTAGTGTTAGCAGTGCCCGTACCTATCCTCTTTGCCAGACTTGTGGCAAGCACCATCAAGGTATTTGCAAATTTGGTAGTGGTATTTGTTTTGGATGTGGCAAGCCAGGCCACAGAGTCAGAGACTGTCCTCAACCAGGTCCTCAAGGTCAGCAGAACTATTCCCCAGCTCAATCCAGTCGTCCAAATCAGCAAGGTTCCACCTCTAGTGCTACTAGTGGGAAATGCCCAAATCAACTTTACGCTTTCTAGTCCCAACAATATCAGGAAAATTCTCCTGATATGGTTACTGGTACGTTACAGATCTTTTATGTGCATGTTTACGCTTTGCTAGATCTAGGAGATTCTTTGTCTTTTGTTACTCCCTATATAGCAGTTGATTTTGGAGTCAGTTCCAAAATTCTAGCAGAGACCTTTTCAGTCTCCACCCTAGTGGGTAAAACCATCATAGCCCGACGGGTATACAGGAACTGTCCGATTAATGTATCTTAGAAAGTCACTTTAGCAGACTTAGTCGAATTAGAGATGAGTGATTTTGATGTCATTCTCAGCATGGATTGGCTTCATTCCTGCTATGCCATAGTCGACTGCAGAAATAGAATAGTCCAGTTTTAGTTTTCGAATGAACCTATCCTAGAGTGGAAGTGTAGTACTTTTGCGTTCAGAGGTCAAGGAAAATGATATCTAAAGGATGTGTCTATCATCTTGTTCGAGTTAAGGAAACTAGTTCTAAAACTCTCAGTATCAAATCATTCCCTGTCGTAAATGAATATACAGATGTCTTTTCTAAAGATCTTTCAAAAATTCCTCCCGAAAGGTAAATATACTTCGGCATCAATCTTCTTCCAGATACTTAGCCTATATCTATTCTACCATACAGAATGGCACCAATAGAACTTAATGAATTGAAAGAGCAGTTGAAAGATCTCTTAGATAAGGGATTCATCAAACCCAATGTTTCCTCGTGGGGCGCACCAATCTTATTCATGCAAAAGAAAGATGGTTCTCTCAGAATGTGCATTGATTATCGTCAACTCAATAAAGTCACATTCAAGAATAAGTATCTTCTTCCCAGAATCGAGGACTTGTTCGATCAACTTTAGGGTGCTAGCTATTTCTCTAAGATAGACCTCAGATTAGGCTATCATCATCTCAGAGTCAGAGAATGTGACATTCTAAAAATAGCTTTCCATACTCGGTATGGTCGCTTTAAATTACTAGTTATGTCCTTTGGTCTTACCAATGCCCCAACAGGTTTCATGGACTTGATGAACCGGGTGTCAAGCAGTACTTAGACATGTTCATCATAGTCTTCATAGATGATATTCTGGTCTATTTCCACACTGAGTGTGGTTATGTAGATCATCTCAGAATCGTACATTAGACTCTAAAAAATCATCAAATGTTCGCCAAATTTAGTAAGTACAAATTTTGGCTAAGGTTAGTAGCATTCCTTGGTCATATCATTTCTGGTGATGGAATTAGGGTTGATCCTCAAAAGACCGAAGCGGTAAGAAATTGGCCTAGACCTGTCTCTCCATTAGATATCAAGATTTTCTTGGGTTTGGCTGGCTATTATAGATGGTTTGTTGAGGAATTTACTTCTATTGTATCCCCTATTTTTAGATTAACTCAGCAGAAAGTTATGTTTCAGTGGTCAAATCCTTGTGAGAAGAGTTTTCAGGAGTTGAAGACTCGACTCACCTCAGCTCCAGTCTTAGCTCTTCCAGATAGTCTAGATGGGTTTGTAGTGTATTGTGATGCATCTAGAGTAGGTTTGGGTTGTATACTCATGTAGCATAGTAAGGTCATAGCCTACGCCTCCAGACAGCTTAAACCTCATAAGAAGAATTATCCGACTCATAATCTTGAGTTAGAAGCCATAGTTTTTGCCTTAAAGATTTGAAGGAATTATTGATATGGAGTTTATGTAGATGTGTTCACAGATCATAAGAGCCTTCGGTATGTTTTTTATCAGAAAAATCTCAATCTTCATTAGAGAAGGTGGTTAGAGCTCTTGAAAGATTATGACATGAGTGTCCTTTATCATTCGGGCAAGGACAACGTCATGGACGATGCTCTCAGTCTGTCTTTGGGTAGTGTTACTCATGTTGAGGACAGTAAAAAGAAGTTAGCTCAAGAAATCCATCAGCTTGCTAGACTAAGTGTTTGATTAGTCTATTTGGAGGAGGGTGACATATGGGTTCAAAGTAGTTCAGAATCATCTCTAGTTTTCGTGGTAAAAGAAAAGCAAGATAGAAATCCTAGACTAGTCAAGTTAAAAGAGTTCGACAAGGATTAAAAAGTAGAGGTTTTCTCCCAAGGGGGAGATGGTCTATTGCGTTGTCAGGGTCGTCTGTGTGTTCTAGGTTTAGACGACTTAAGGTAGCGAATTCTTACAGAAGTGCATGGTGCAAGCTACTCTATTCATCTAAGGGCCATAAAGATATATTGCCACTTACGGGAAATCTATTGGTAGAGTGGGATGAAGAAAGATATTGCAGAGTTTGTGGCTAAGTGCTCTACATGTCATCAGGTTAAGATAAAGCATCAGAAACCTAGTGGGTCCATACAGGAGTTTAGTATTCCTACTTGGAAGTGGGATGAAATGAACATAGACATTGTGATGGGTTTGCCTCGTACTCATCGCCAACATAATTCAGTTTGGCTCATTGTAGACAGAATGACCAAATCAGATCTTTTTTTTCCAGTCCATACCTCTTATTCAGTCGAGGATTACGTCAAACTCTACATCAGAGAATTGGTTAGATTGCACCGTGTTCCGTTATCTATTATCTCAAACAGAGGTACCCAGTTCACCTCTTATTTTTGTAAAGCATTCCAAAAAGGTCTTGGAACCCAAGTTCATCTCAGTACCACCTTTTTTCCTCAGACAAATGGTCAAGCAAAAAAGACCATTCAGACTTTAGAAGATATGCTGCGAGTGTGTGCAATTGATTTCAAGGGTAGTTGGGATGACCACTTGCCTTTGATTGAGTTTGCATACAACAACAACTATCATTCCAGTATTAAGATGGCTCCATTTGAAGCTATCTATGGTAGGAGGTGTGGATCTCCAATCGGTTGGTTCAAAGTTAGTGAGGCCTCAGTTATAGGGCCTGACTTAGTATTCAATACCTTAGAAAAAGTCCAGTTGATAAGAGAAAGACTTCGGGCTGTTCAGAGTCGATCGAAGTCTTATGCAGATGTGCACAAAAAGGATCTCGAGTTCGAGATGAGTGACTATGTCTATCTAAAGATCTCTCCCATGAAGGAAGTGAAGAGATTCAGCAAGAAGGGCAAACTCAGTCTCCGATATGTCGGTTCCTTCAAAATTCTTAGTCATTTTGGCAAGGTAGCTTATGAGCTCAAATTGCATTCAGACCTAGCCTCAGTTCATCCAGTCTTCCATGTCTCTTTGCTCAAGAAGTGCATAAGTGGCCCAACCTTGTAGTCCCTATTCAAAGCATAAATGTTCAGAATATCCTCTCTTATGAAAATATTTCAGTCAAAATTCTTGACTACCAGACTCTTAGATTGAGGAACAAAGAAGTCCCTCTAGTCAAAGTTATTTGGCAAAATCAGTCAGTTGAGGGAGCTACTTGGGAAGCAGAAGTAGATATGCAGACCAGGTATTCTCACTTCTTCTCCGCAAACTCAGATATAGCTCAAGGTAACAGTTCTCTTTAAGCTTTTCAGTTTCATGTTCAGGTTTTAGTTACAAGCTTGGTATCCATTTCATGTTCAAAATTCTATCTAAAATGTGGTATTAAATACCATTGTATATTTAGTCATGCATTCAACACCAGTTCAGTCATATAATCATGTGTCATATTTGCATTCTCATTGTGAGAACCTTAGTTTATCAGAACACTCAATCATGCATTCATGAATCAGTTATATATGCATCAAATATGTATGATCAGTATAATATATTCAGTTATCAGTCATGTCAGTCATGAGATCATGTTTCAATAGTTCATATTCAGTATGTACATCAGTTTATATTCTTCCCTCTCACTTAGTCTCATTCAAGGATGAATGTTCTCAAGGGGGAGATATTGTAATACCCCATACTTCTACCTAGCTTGAAATCATCCCAAGAATGTTAGAAACTTACTTTTAAATATGAATCCAATTTTGTACATGTGAAATTTTTAAGATTTTCACTTTTTAACATGTGGGAAATTGAATTATCTTTCCAACGATACCAATTTCATCCAAATCCGGTATCGGAGTAAAAAGTTATGGACGATTTACTCAGAGCTGTTAGAATTGCCCAGGTGCGACGACCAGGTTGACGAACCATCGATCTAGCGATGGACCGTCGCCTAGATTGTCGCAACCAAGACAGTGAGTCAACCTTCTGGATAAGGTACGATAGACAGGTTGATGGACCATCGAACTTGCGATGGACTATCGCCCAAGCCGTCGCTATAAGGCAGTGAGTCTTTTTTTGGTCAACGAACGGTGGGAAAAATGATGGATCGTCGAGCCAGCGATGGACCGTCGCACAAGCCATCGTAGGTCCCGTTCAGCGAATTTCAAGTCATTTTTAAAGGGTATTTTGGTATTTTTTACCCGTTTTAACCTCTAATTATATCAAACCAAGGCTCATAAGTTTATTATTCAGCTATAACATCAAATTAGGGTTTCTCTCAAAGATCAATCCCCAAGAACAAAAAAGCCCTAGGTGTTTAATTCCAAGTCAAGAATTTAAGTTTTCCCCCATCAATCTTCAGGAAATCATCCACCCAGGTATGCCATGTGTTGATTCATGGGCCCCTTTCACCCATGAAGCTCAAGCATCTCTTTTCAAAATCCAAGATTTGTGTATTCATGAATGTTCATAATTTAATTGAATTGAAATTCATGTTCATGATGTTGTAGGGTTTTGATTCACGTTTTAAATTATATATTCCAATGATTAACCCTAGAATGTGGTAATTTGCATAATAATCATAATAAATCCCCTTCAATTTTCAAGTTGATTGATGTATCCATGATTATTAGATGTGTTGATGATTGTATAACCAAAGTATGCTTCCCATGTGTTTGATTAAATGCCGTTGTGAAGGAAAAGTTCCATTCTAGTATTATAATATGAAATCCCCATTCATGTACAAGTTCATGCATGTTAAGTGTTTGATGAAATGTCTTAGTCAATGAATTATGGATATATGCGTAGCCATTGTGGTGCTTTAGCACTTGTACTTCATGAAATCCCCATCTTATTATATTATGGATTGTCGATGTTTGTCATGTATTCAAGAAAGTCATGCTTTGTCAGTTTTCATGCTATCGAGTCCTGGGGGTACTTATACCCGACAATCAGCTGTGTGCCTAGAGCTAGTGTTATGTTTTCAAGATACTCTCAGTCGAGCCATGTTCATATAAATTCAGTCAGTTATGTGACTCAGGAAAACTCATTAAACTCAGAAACCTTAGAAATTTTGTAATCTCAGTAGTATTCCATCAGTCAACGGAACTCAGTTAACTTAGTCCAGTCAGTTCAGTTAATCATGTTCAGTGTTTATCTAGATGAGAGTAGAAATTAGCACCGAGAGAACCCAAGGATGGGAACCCACCTGTTATATGCGTGTGTGATTCTTAGAAGCAATCCTTGCCTTCCAGAACTACGTAGCCAATGTAGGTTGAGACATCGTAGCCTGTTATATGAGGGTATATGAGATGTCTTAACTTGTTATATGAGGGTTCCCACCGTTCTCACGAGAGTTACCTGTTATATGAGGGTTACTTATAAATTTTTCTTACAAGTGGCGCGGTATTGACACCCTTCCAATTAGGGTTACAGATTGGACCCCAACTCAGCTATATTGCGTTATTTGGGGCATGTCGGTTAGATAACTACATCCCACAGTTCCCTTTACAGAATCAGGACTGTCAGATATAGTCATTCAGTCTCAGTAATAGAACTCAAATAGTTCTACAGAATTCAGGACTATCAGATATAATCAACTCAGAATAGTGTGGAACTCAGCTAGTTCCCTCGAAACCTAGACTGCCAGACAGAGTCACTCAGTATCAATTATTTTAGTAACACAAATATCAGTATCTTATATTATCAGTACTCAGACTCAGTAATCATGTTATCACGAACTAAGTTATAGTTATTATGTATTCATGTATGTATTCTCATGTTCATGTTATTCAGTCAGTTAGTATAGTTCATGTATGTGAACCCTTTGTATTCAGCCTACCTCACATGCATACCTGTATATTCAAACATACTAACGTATTTGTGCTATGGTGTTTTATACCATAGGTTCAGAAGAACGAGCTCCAGAGCATCAGTAGCATTCCAGTCTCAGCAGTCAGAGTTAGCAGTGAGACCTCATCCTTCGAGGACATGACTATTACTTTATTATCTCATTAATTAATTTATTAGTTGGAGTTAGTTGGGGACATTCCCATTAACTCCTTATTCAGAAAGTTCAGTCAGTTAGAGGCTTTTCAGACTATCATGTTCAGACAGTTATTTCAGTTGTTTTGGGTATTTTATACCCCTTCCAGATGTTATACTTTTATCAGTTATGTTATAATTTTGAACCTTATGGCCTTTCAGCCTTTATTTCCGCATTCATACAATATATTATGCAGTGTTCAGGTACAGATATTAGTCATGGGTTAGCTTGTGGTCCTTCGGGGTCATGAGCACCGTGTAGCATTCCGAGTACTAGATTCGGGGTGTTACAGCTTCTTCTCATCTACATGTGAAAAGCTACCCATAGACAACTTGCTAAGGGCATCAACAACCATGTTAGATTTACCTGAGTGGTAGTGAAGACACATGTTATAGTCCTTCAACAACTCAAGCCACATCTTCTGCCTGAGATTAAGCTCTTTCTGGGTGAACACATATTGCAGGCTCTTGTGATCAGAAAAGATATCAACATAAACCCAGATAAGTCACAACATTCAACTAGAACTTACACTTAGAGAACTTAGCATACAACTACCGATCTTTCAAGGTCCGTAACACAATGCGGAGGTGATCATCATGATCTGCCTCACTCTTTGAATACACTAGAATATCATTGATAAATAAAATTATAAAAAAATCCAAGAATTGAAGAGAAGCCCGATTCATAAGGTCTATAAATATGTCTGGGGCATTGGTCAAACCAAAGGACATCACCAAAATCTCAAAATATCCGTACCGGATTTGAAAAACAGTCTTAGGGATAATCGTCTCCCTAATTTTCAACTGATGTACCCAAATAAAGATTGGTCTTAGAGAAAAATTTAGCACCCTGAAGTTGATCAAAGAGATCATCAATCCTCAGAAGATGGTACTTATTATTTACGGTTACTTTATTCAATTGCTGGTAATCAATACACATTCAAAGTGAGCCATCATTATTACACAAGAACAAAATAGGTGCACCCCATGGGGATACACTAGGACTGATAAAATCCTTGTCTAGAAGATCCTTTAACTGCTCTTTAAACTCCTTTAACTCCGCTGGAGCCATCCTATACGGGGAAATAAAGATTTGACGAGTGTTCGGAATAAGACCAATCCCAAAATCAATCTCTTTATCAGGAGGAATACCAGGAAGATCATCAGGGAAAACCTCAGAGAATTCATTTACCATGGGGATGAAATATAAGAAAGAACCTCCGAGTTAGAATCTTTAACCCAGACCAAATGATAGAGACATCCCTTGGAAATTAAATTTTGGGCTTTAAGATACAATATAAACCTTTCTTTAGGTACCAGGGAACTCTCCTCTTATTCAGTAACCAACTCATTAGGGAATTTAAAAATAACCTTATGAGTCTGACAATCTAAAGAAGAATAGCACGAGTCCACCCAATCCATCCCCAATATGACATCAAATTTAACCATGTCTAACTCTATCAGATCTACCAGAGTTTCTCTACCACCTACAGACACCATACAACCCCTATAGACTCTTTTAGCAACCATAGAGTCACCCACTAGGGTAGAAACAGAGAAGGGGTCTGGAATACATTCAGGACAAACCAAAATGCACAACTACAAATAGGGTCACATAATAAAGAGTGGACCCCGAATCAAGTAAATAGTACATATCATGAAAAAAAGTTTTAACATACCAGTAATGATATTTGAAGATGCCTCGGACTCCTGATGAGTAGTGTCAGAGCAATAAGGGGCACCCTGTGGTATAGGAGCTGATGATGAGGCAATAAAAACCTTGTTAACTCCAAAACCAACCTTACCCATGGGATAATTTGTCAGCATATACCCTGGATATGACGAAGCTGACTAAGCCCCACTAGCTTGAGATTGGGTAACCTGTGGCCTAGAACCATTGCTACCCTGCAAACATCGATCATCGAATGGCTTAGGATAAGGAGCACTAGCCGTCGAATAGGACCCATAATTACCCCACTTATTTTTAGACCACTTTCTACCTTCCCTACCCCTTGTTGCTGACCTTTACCCTAGTTTGAATAATGGAACTTCTTACCCTGCCTCTCCCCAAATTCAACTTGCTTCTTCTTCTCTTTTTTGACTTGCTGTATATAAATCACAAGCCGAGAAATTTCCATATCCTTGTTTAACAAGGAAGCCTTACTCTCCATATTCAAGTCTCGGTACAACCCAGAAGCAAACTTTCTTATTCTATCCCTCATGATAGACACCAACTCCGAAGTATACTGAGATAACTGATAAAACTTCAAGGTATATTTCCTTATTGACATCTTGCGTTGCTTCAGATTAACAAACTCTTCCACTTTTGCCTCCCTTATTTCTTGAGGAAAGAAGTAGTCTAGAAAAGTACTAGAGAAATTGTCCCGTAAAGTGGACTCAGCATTATCGCCCCCAGACTGGTCCCATTCCTCATAACATTGGTACACTAAATCTTTTAATTGGTAAGCGGTGAACTCCATGCCCTTCACATTAGTCTCATGCATCATACGAAAGATGTTTTTCATCTCATTAATGAAGTATTGAGGGTCTTCCTCAACTTCAGAACCAGTGAAAGTAGGAGGACTCAATCTCATAAATTGTCCAACTCTAGTGGCCTCAGAGGATGGAGTAAATGAAGCAACACACTCAGTCTGAGATTCTACCAAATGGGTAAGCAAGTGAATCGACTGGCGAAACTCAGCATTAGACACATCAGCCCAAGGTGCCTGAGAAGGAATATGAGGAACCAGTGGAGCTCCCTCGGGGCAATTAGAAGCAGAGACTTAGACTGGGTCTAAACTCCTTGAGTAGGATGAGATCCGTACATATTGTCCTCAGAATGGATAAAAGAGTTCCCACAGACATCAGATCTTATTGGAGGCATGATTTGAAAGGCAAACAAATGAGAATTAGAGAGATTCAAGATCTTAGACTCTATAGCTCAAAATTGAACAATAAGAATGGGAAACATTCCTAAATGCCTCATAGCCTCTCCTTTATAAGTGTGGTGCGCTACATACCTATTAAAGAGATTTTACTTGACATGGATTTGTCGACACCCAATTGACCATGAACCTAGGCTCTAATACCAATCTGACATGACCCAAACTAGGTCCTAGCCTTTTCAAGTATCTCAAGTCAAACCAGGATCGGAGAGCACCACTAATACCCAAATCATTAACCTCCTAACATCTCATATCGAATGAATTTCAAATATATAACAAGATAAGAGAATATACCAAATAACCAACCAATACCACCCATGTCCATAGTCACCTGACAAAGCCTCTAATCAAAATCAAAGAATACCCAGTTAGGACATGCCCCTGACCATAGCCAAAACCAAATTCAAGGAAATAGTCAAAACATAAAGTAAAACCAAAGTATAAAATGGGGTCTTCCAAAGTATGGATGCTCACCACTTCAGTCTAACTCACGAGCTGATCCCGAATCCTAGTCAATGTGTAGAAGAAGTAGAAGTATGTCCAATTCCTGCATCGTGTGGGGTTACAATATCTGAAGATCTTAGCTGGGAAAATGCTAGCATGTAACTTAGGGATAAGATAACATAATGTCATCAATTCAAAACCAAGTCAAACTAAAACACATGTACACATACATGAATATCCACGTATATACCTATATATAATGCTAGGATAGGGAACGAGCTTAGTGTGAATTTTAAAACCTTAACTTGAGTTTGTGTAGCTTTACCATCATAATCCACCCACAGGCTATATGGGTGCAGTGTTACCTCCTGAATGGGGCCCCAATGCATATAAGCTGCACGAACCGGTGATATCAAAGATGACTAGAGATTTCCTTGTACCCTTTGCCCTCCATGATACATATATACGAATCTATACTTGGGGGATTCCCTTGTACCCCACAAGTACATGGTCATCAAGAACAACCCTCTGTAGCAAACATAAGATTCTAGTATCAGTTTTTCAAAAGCTAAAACAACTCCCATTATTGCCCAATTAAAACATTTAAGACATACTCCAACCACCTATTTCAGGATTCAAATATTACAGCATTAAGTGGTATCATCATACCGACCATAACTTACACACGACGTCATTTATCCAACCTTAGGAGATTCTTATGTACCCCACAGACTTCATTATTATAATCACTTAGTGGATTCCGATGTACCCAACAAGGTTTTCATAACCCTTATTATTATCCAATTAGCCAATTATACCATGCGTTAATTCTAAGAAACAAGACAAACCAAGTGACTAGTGCAAGAATAATTCAATTCCCATATTTCTCATAACTAAAACAAATTTCACAATGTGGGGTTGAGGTCATAACCACTTTAAAAGTCACAAGTTTGGGAAAATTCATAATTCCCTAGTTTATTCACCATACCCATGAACCCATAAGTTCAGAGCCATGTTTAAAGCATGAATGATAAAAAACAGACCTGGGAAAATATTATTCAACAACAAGCATTCAAAATCCTCAACCCTTGATTCAAAACCCATATCAATAATCCATGAACAAAGTTTCAAAATATGTGTTCTTATAAATTACCAATGAGGGAAGAGTAACATGCCTGAAATACCAAGAAATTTGGAAGAGATAACAGCCTTAGAACCTTAGATGACCACTTTCTTTGAAACCCTAGCCTTAACTTGAACAGAGAGTTTGAGAGAGAATTTTAGGAGTATTTTATTGGGAATGATATGATAATGAAGTCCTAATAAAGATTTTAAGTCGTGGAGTCCAAGGGGTCAAAGAGGGAAATCTCCAGAGTGCCCTCAAATTAAAAGCTGAAAAAGTATCATCTTTGACTATGAGTCAACCATCTACGCATAACCATACCTTATGACTAGTTACCATGAGTTGTAATCGAGACAGTGACTAGGACCCCATACACTTTCGACCTTACGACTCGACCAACCCTTTCGTAATGAGACCCTATGACTTGTAGGGTCCAGTCATAGCCAACATAAAACCCAAATTTAGGTATACACTAGACACTGTATGATTGCACCTAATGCTCGTAACAAATCCTTATGGCTCTTAGTGGTCCACTCATACTCAGAATATAGTCAAACCACGAACTTACTGATTTGGTTAGGACTCATCCCAACGAGTCATCAAGACACCTTACGACCCTGAGGTCTAGTTGTAACCAAGAAAGTGAGCTGAAGGCTCAAGAAATTTCCAAAGGCCAAAAATCTGAGGTGTTTCAACCCTCTTGGATAATGGGATTTTATTTTCAACTTAGGACCTTCTTGAATAATAGGACTTTACTTCTCTGCTCAAGACCCTTCTGGATAATAGGACTTTAATTTTTACCTTAGGACCCTCCTGGATAATCGAAAAGCTTAGGACCCTCTTGGATAATGAGACTTTATTTTCAGCTTAGGACCCTCATGATAACGAGACTTTAATTTATAGCTCAGGACCCTCTTGGATAATGGTACTTTGCTTTTTAGCTCAGGACCCTCCTGGATAATGGAATTTAATTTTCAGCTCAAGACCCTCCTGGATAATTGGACTTTACTTTTCAGCTCAGGACCCTTCTAGATAATGGAATTTTACTTTTCATCTCAGGATCCTCCTGGATAATGGGATTTTACTTTTTAGCTCAGGATCTTCCTGGATAATGAGACTTTAATTTTTAGTTCAGGACTCTCTGTATACTGGACTTTACTTTTCAGCTCAGGACCCTCATGAATAATGGGATTTTATTTTCACCTCAGGACTCTCTTAGATAATGAGATTTTATTTTTAGCTCAAGACCCTTATGGATAATGAGATTTTATTTTCAACTCAGGACTCTCCTGAACATTGGGACTTTACTTTTCCACTCAAGACACTCCTGGATAATGAGACTTTACTTTTTAGCTCAGGACCCTCCTAGATAATAGAATTTTATTTTTAGCTCAGGACCTTCCTGGATAATGGCATTTTATTTTCAACTCAGGACCCTCTTGAATAATGGGACTTTACTTTTCTGCTCAGGACCCTCCTGGATAATGAGACTTTACTTTTTAGCTTAGGACCCTCCTGGATAATGGGACTTTACTTTTCATCTCATGACCCTCCTAGATAATGGAATTTTATTTTTAGTTCAGGACCCTTCTGGATATTGTAACTTTACTTTTTTAGTTCACTATTTACTTTGAGTTTAAGAATGCATTTGAAGAATAGGAATTACTTTTAATTTTGAAGCTTAGGGAGCTTGCCTGGAGAATAGGATGAAGAAATAACAAGTTAGGAGCTTACTTGAAGAATAGGGTAAAGAAATCGTAAGTCAAGAGCTTGCCTGAAGAATAGGGTAAGAAATAACAAGTCAGGAGCCCACCTGAAGAATAGGGCAAAGAAATAGCAAGTAAGGAGCCCACCTAAAAAATAGAGCAAAAAAATAGCAAATTAGGAGCCCACCTAGAGAATAGGGTGAAGATTTTCAAGTTCAGTACAAAGTAATGAGTATCTCACCACTTGAGAAGTAATGAAGATTCAAGTCAAGATTTCAGAAAACTCTATAGATAGGATCTTTCACTTGTATCTTCATTTTCAATTTTTGTTTTTTATTTGAATGTAAAAGCAGAAGCTGCAAACTGAAGACTCGATGAAAACTCTCTCGACTTCTAACTTATCATCTCACTATTTTACCTTATTGAACTACACGTGACTTGATTCCTTTATAACTCGGGATATGTAGGCGGTCCAAAATCAGGACTCAGTAACATCTCTTTTTATTTTCTTTCTTTTATTCTTTTAAATAATCTGTAATGCTCCGAGAGTAAACCCTGGATGCCATACGGTGCTTAAAATCACAAGTGAACCCAAGATAACCCATGAACTAGTATACTGTTAAGCAACTGGTTTAATATGTATAAAATAGTTGAATCTACTGTGCAAAAACATAATCATGGCATAATATGGATAAATACAATACTAATAAATTTTATAATCTGATAAAACTGATAAAGAACTCAAGTTACATGACTGACTCTGACTGACATCTATGAAGCCCTTACTATACTGACTATAGATAGCTGGGACATGGCTTCAACTACCATTGATCAATACATATAAAAAATAAATAAACTATACATGAACTAAAACTGTCTGGAGTTTCTGAAATAAGAGAATGCATCACCTGCTAGCTAAAAATTGCAACTTTCTAATCAAGATGTGTGGGCTACAAATGGTACCTACATTATAAAACAATGTAGCCACACAAATGTATCTGTAGATCAGTACTTTTATAATATACTGAGTAAGCGGGGCTGAATGCATTAAGTAAAACTGATTATGTATGAAATATTAAAACATGTATGCTAAGTGTAAGTAGACTCACCAATGGGCTAGAATAAACTGAAAGCTGAAATATCTTAAAAAATGAGTAACAAACATGATTTGATAAGCTAGGAAATCATTATACTTAGTTTCTTAAATATTTACTTTTATAATATAAGTACAACTAAAGCTGGGATATGATAAAACATGGATACATGAACATGTGAGACCAAACATACTTTTACTTAGCTGATCTGATTGACTGAATAACTGATGTCTGGGTTACGGAATGATTAAACTCTAAGTAAAGGGGATAACTAGTACCTATATACTGAGTAGTTGATATATGAATATGAACTACCGATATTCGTACATTGAATAGCTGATGAATGAATACTGATTACGTAATACTGAACTATAGTTAGCCTGAATAACTGGATGAAACTATGGGTACTGTGCATATGGGATAAGGAATAATGGAACAACATGAGATAATTAAGTAGGAATGCATAAAAACTATATTATCTGAGAATACAAGACTAAGTGTATATCTGTTATGGTACTGAGATGTAATACTCCGAACTTTTTCTTAAGCCTAATTTCATCTCTAGAGGGTTAATGAATGACTTCCAAAGTGATTAACATTTAAACCATATGGATTTTCCCTAATTTCGACTTTTTATCATGTGGGAAATTTAATTAGCTTTTCAACGATATAAGATCCGCCCAAATCCGATAACCAGGCAAGAAGTTATGGCTAATCTAAGTTTAGTCGTAAAACACCATCATTTTAGTGTTTGGGCATCGCGGAGAGGGTCTATTTAACAATTGTCAAATTACAGTGGAACTCCATGATAGTGGCGCATCGTGGAGGACCCCAATTTTCCAATAGTCAATTTCCAGTGGCCTAGCGCGATCGTAACGCATCACATTGAAGTTCCAAGTTCCAACCAGTGGGACAACGCGATGGCTCCACATTGCGGTGACTCCCAAATTCCCATTTGTCAATTTCCAGTGAGCCACCACGATAGTGGCGCATCGCGGTGGCCCATAAAATTGGGTTTCTAGTTTAATTTTTCCAGCTTCGTACAGAAGTTAAAAAGGGCACTTTGGACTTTTTTCCAAGCCTTTTAAATGGTACAAACATCAGAATTTAAGGCCACTACAAGCATCATATGATATTTTCTCAAAATTTCCCTCAACCAAAAACCCTAAGTATCCAAATCCTCTTCTAAGAATCTTAAGGGTTCACCATAGATTTTCTAAATTGAATCAAGATTCAAGGTTCTCAAGTCAAAGGCTTCAAGAACCCTTATTCAAGAGTACGAATAGAGTCCCAAAAGTGAGAGTTCATCCAAAGCTCCTAATTCAAGGTATGTGGGGTTTGAACAAGAATACACTTTTCGTTCTTGTGCCCAAAATTATTATTTTCTATTAAAGAATTTCATATTTTTGCAGGTGGGTTTATACCCAAATTACTTTATTTTGAGATTATGAGATTACGAGTTGTTCAAGTCTTGATTTGCATGATTATTTTACTATTTTGTGATATAAGTTGAGAAATTATGCTATGAGTTGCACATCCTCATATTGATTTGATGTTTCCAAGATTGATCTCATGATTTAACCTTTATTATGAAACTGAGATTATTTGAGCATGAGTATAAGTTTTAAACTAAGTATGAGTTTTGATGTTTCTTGAAGAGTATGTTGTTTAGTTTGATTCAATCAACAAGTACTTGGATTTTAAAGAAATATTATTTTTAAGCCTGAGTTAAGACAAGAACCCACATTATTCAGTCTTTATGATTTAAAGCTAAGAGAATTATAATTTGGTCTTCACTATAGACCCTTGAGTTATTTTGAGGTGGATTTTCTAAAAATTCTGAGCTTGAGTACGGGAGTAGTATTTAGCACTGAGCGGGCAGTCTGGGTTTAGCACATCCTACTTCTCCAGAACTATGTTCCCCCATAGGATTGAGATTTATGGGCCTGAGGCCGAGATAGTGATCACTAGAGTTAAGGTTCTATTCTGATGGCAAGGGTAGAACAACTCTCCCCAACGTGGGTGAGACGTTGGACTCCATGTTGCTCACATGGTTTATGTCATTTAGAAGAAACTCCCAAGTTCATAAGAGTCTAAACTTTTTCCCATGTCTTGAAGTTTCTAAAGTTTTAAGTCCTTGAGTTTCAAAGAAGTTCCATTCTCCTCAATATGAAAGCATGAGTTTAGAAAACGTAATTTAAAAATTCCTTTAGCTTACAAGTTTTGAGAATGAGAGGAGAATATAGATTTTTGAGTTAAATATAATGACTCACGAGATTTATACTACATGTTTCATTATTCCTGAATTATGAGATTTATGTTTCAGACTTATTCAAGCCATTTGAGTAATTCATATTTGAATGCTAGATTTTATAAAAAGTAATGATATTGTTTATATAAATGCATACACTTCCATATACTCAGTACATCCTCAAAGTGTTGATCCACATATATGTCTATGTGCTACATTGTCTTATAATGTAGGTTCAGGTGCTCAGTCTCAGTATCGTCAGTAATCTCCAAGTACCTTGATCTACACTCTGTAGTTGGTGAGTCCTCATAGTTCGAGGACCTATTTCTCAGAACTTCATATTTAATGTCAGTGGTTATTTCTTTTCAGTTGAGTATGAGTCAATTGGGGATTTGTCCTAATGTCTCTCTAGATCTTGAGTAGTAGAGGCTTTGTCAGACTAGAGTTTCAGATATTTGTCAGATATTTTCAGTATTTTGTGTTTCAAACATTATATTTTCAGTCTTTTCAGTTGCTATTTGATGAGATTTATTCTTATTATCTGATTTTGCATCCCTGGAGTAAGTATGAGATTTATTAGCAGGCTCAAAGGGTTAGCTTAAGGCTACTTATAGCCTTGAGCATCATGTGACGCTTCAGGACGAGATTTCGGGGCGTTACATGAGATAATCTATAATCTGAAAGACTAAAAGCTATAAAATTGAGTGTCTAAAAGTCTGTACACTTATTCAATCAAACTTGAAACTAAACTCTGAAACTGAATACTAAACTGAGACTGTGGGAGGTATCATCTAACCGACATGCCCCAATCTGAGCTAATCAGAGTCCAACCTGTAACCCAAGTTGGAAGGGTGTCAGTATCATACCGCGGGTACTAACATTGACTATGTAGATCTACTGAAATGAAGTCCTGAAGGACTAAAGAGTCACCCTCTACTAGCAGGTGCTCGGTGAGATATGTGCCAACACTCAACGAGCAAGTTAACATCTTAAACCTATATTGGCTACGTAGTTCTGGAACACAGGGATTGCTACTAAGAGTCACACCCTCAACTGGTAGGTAATCCCTCATCCCTAGGTTCTCTCGGTGCTAAATCCTACTCCCAATTGAAAGACACTGAATTACTAACTGGTGCATGCACTGATAACTAATAACTGATAAGCTCAGGTCATGGTATTCTGAAAATAATAGTGCATACAGATTCTGAGTTAATTATTAACCTTTAAACTGATTGTAATGACTAACTGGATGACAATACTCATGGTTTATTTGAAACCATTATGAAAATACTAAGACTCAGTAAACAACTAAATTTCGGGTATTCAAAACCCCCAGGACTCAATAACAACAATAATAGGACATACTAAAGCATCGGGTCATAATAAGTAGTCAATATTCAAAACCCAATCCTTAGGGCATTTCATCAAACACTTGGGAATCATGAACTTGAACATAGGAATGTCTTAAACATGGGAGCATAGTATGATTACATAAGTAAAATCATGAATTGGAGGATTTACATGGATTTCACATGAAATAGGACATGGGAGTTTCATCAAAACATGCAAGGATCATAGCTTGAACATAAGAATTTCTTAAACATGAGGAAACAATAGAGTTACATGGCAAAATTCATAACTTGGGGATTCATATTGAAATTGATTGAACATGATATGGAAAGTTCATCAAACAGGGCGAAAGCATGAATGTAAAACATGGAAATATTGCTAAACATTATGAATTTAGGATCTATCATGGAATTTACTTGAATAAAGCATGGGAAATCAAATTCATGGCATGAGGAATTCAAAATCTTGCATGGAATCACACATGGAGTGAATTGAATTAAAAACACCATGAAAATATGAAATTCAATCTTTCCTTGATCATACAAAATAACATGATTCATTCTTTAATTGAAAGAAAAGGGTTTTGGGCTCCATGGGTGAAAGGGAACCCATGGATGAACTCCCACATACCTTAAAACTTTAAATCTTGAAGAAGAAAGAAAATCTTGAAAGCTTTATTGAATTGGAAAACTTGAAATCTTGATTTTTCTCAAAGAGGAGGTGATAGAATGCATGATCTTGAAGGGGATTGATTAGGGTTTGTTCTTGAGCATAAAATAGGATAATGAGGACAAATAATGCCCTAATAGATGCTTAAAATCATGTTTTTACGATCTGAGTTGAGGTGGGAAAAGTCCCCATTGCTCCTCCATCATTTAAACCAAAAATTCGTAACCCGGATTATGGTTTCAAGGCTTACCGCAACGCAGTGTAATCATGGTGAGCTACTGGTTCTGACAAAAATGATCATAAATTTTTGTCCGGGCATCGAGTTAAGGCAAAATTGATATCGTTGGAAAGCTAATTCAATTATCTACAATTTGGTGGGTCTTGAGCTGAAAAATTCTACATAAATCAAAAGTTATACACTTTCAAAATTGACCCTTATAGAATCGAATACCAAACTTTGGACGAATCAAAGGATCTTAGCTCAACTTGACTCTAAGTGATTTCTATGAACATTCTTCCCCTAATAAGCACCTCACACATTAGGATAAAGATCATAACACATTCATTTGAATCATGAATCAAGAATATGACAAATACACCCTCATCGCGATGTGATGAGTGCCTCATCGCTATCCCTGGCGTGACGCGATGGAATCGCGTTGACCTACTGGAATTGAAATCTAAACGTGACCCAATCATCGTCCAAAAAATTTGAAACTTACTCGAGACATGCTCCTTATATCCCTGAACATGAATCAACTCAAAAAACATCATCTCGGAGTCCGGAAGGTCAACTTAAAACTCCTCGAAGTTAGAAAGTCTTAAAAATGGTTAAGTCCTCAACTCATAGCTAAAATTTTCAAGCTTTTAGCCTCTTATGCAAGTACTAGGAGATGAACTGAGCTAAGAAAAGTACGGGGTATTACATAATCAGAGAGTCAAAATTTGTCTCGTTGTCTACGTCTTTGTATGAAAACTCTTCATGTTTTCAAACAAAGAGGGACAAAATATAGACATGTAATTTTGATCCTCCCCCAAATTTTACCTATTTTTAGCATCAAAAATTTATTTTTCGCCTAATTTTCAACTTTATTTTCATTTTAGTAGGTTTTATTTGAAAAAATCCGAAAATTTTTTTTCTTTAAAAATAAGAAAATTTTCAAAGATATATTTTTCTTTTAATTTAGATTTTAATAAATAATTTAGTAATTTTAGTATTCTTTAAATTATATTTTTATTTTAGGATAGTAATAGACTTTTCTTATATTGTTTTAAGTATAAAAATTAATTACTTAATATTTTTTCATTAATATTTTTTTATATTAAAAAAAGAGACCTTATCCTAATAAACTACCCACACCCAACTGTACTCTCCCTCCACGTACCAAAAACTCCCTCAACTTTCCACTTTTTCCATATTCTCTCAACTCCCATAACTGGACACAAGCATATCGTATATACACCCAATGAGACAACAAAAGACAGAACAACTTATGCCCAAAAACACAAATGACAAGAAAAAAAAGGGAGAGAACATGGGCACAAAAGAAAATAAAAACCTGGAATAGGAGAAAAAAACAAGGAGAAAAAGAAAGAGACAAGAAAAAAATTAGAGGGAAACAAAGTAAGAAGAAGAAGAAACTCACGCAACAGAAAAAGAAAAGAGTTTGGGTTCTGTTCGAGCTTTCGGTGACGACGTTTTTACTTCGGTACTTAGTTTAATTTGTTGTACAAGTTTTTATCTTATTTTGTACAATTTATAATCAAAGAATGAATGAAATAACTTTCATGATTTCATGTCGATATGAACTACATTCCATCATATTTATATGTATATGTCTGAGATCATTTTAATCCATTTAGTAAGTATGTGGGATACATAAATATAGCGACTTATAACATGTTAACATCGATCAATGTTTCAAGAAATTTAACGAGATGCTCAGTTGATTCAATATAATTCTTGAAAGTGTCATTAATTTTTCTCCAATATTTCTTTCTTTTAATTTCATTTCGTTAGCATATGTGCATGAATGTTCCGTTATCAGGTCTTCTCCTATCTTCATAGTATATGTGTGCATGCTTGGTAAGTTGGCATCTTTTCTATTTTAAATATTTCACAGCGGAAAATCAAAATTGAGAAAATGACAACATGTCAATCACTGTTAATACATTTTGAAATATATTTATATATATAGTGTAGGTTTTCAAATTTTGTTTATTTGTTTAAGTAAGAAAAATATTAAGTTTCATTTAAGTTTGTAAATTAATGAGTTGTACTGCAAATGGAGTCTTACGATTATATATACGAATCTTGTTTAAGGGAGACTACTAATTTTTTTACTAATTAATCATTCTAGTTTGGATATGGAAAATTGGTTGTGATGTTTTCGGTAATACTTGTACATTTAAATTTCTAATATTTTTTGTTAATGTTAGTTGTCAAGTTAAAACAAATATATATCATATATTCCAGGATTCTCATCTTTAAGTTGAAATATTTTTATCGAATAACATCTAACCATCACAAGTACTAGTTCATTATATGACACCAGTCTTCATATTCCAGTAATTTTGTTTCTAAGAATGAATGTGATAGCTCCATAGGCAATGATGATGCTATTGAATCCCTAAGAAGATCTTCGTCAAAGCCTTAAGCTCATATTGTTGGGCTTTAATGTGAAATCAATAAGATGTTTATGATGGAAGCAGAGCTCAAGAACGAGTCCAAGAATTATGGATAAGAATGGGCAAAGTGCTACACATATTTTATGATTCAAGTCCAAGTCCAAAAGGAAGAAGATTGAGCCCATATGGGTTGTGAGTAAATTTGGAAACTTTTCCTTATTTTCTTAGGAGATAATTTTTGGTATTATTTTTATATTTTATTTATTATTTTCATAATAGTAGATCCTAATCCCATACTATTTGGGATAGCTTTTTCCTAGTCCTAGTTAGATTTGATAAAGGTAGATCCTAATCCCATGTTATTTGGAATATGTTTTTTTTTCTCTATATATAGGGATGAATATTGTTATTTTCAAGAAGACAACATTATTATTAATTGAGAGTTCTCTTATTTACACTTTTGTGTGTGGCTACTTGAGATTTATCTTGCAACCTTATAAGAACGATTCTTTAGGAGGTAAGATTAATTCTTAACTAGATATCTTTTGTTTCTATTAAAGTTAATTAAAGAGGGTTATTAGTCTTATGCTAATTGTTGTCTTTAATTTCTTCAAAATAGGGGTCTAGATCACCTTTGGATCTAAGTTCTTGAATTGACTCGATTGGTATCATAATTAGTCTTAATCCACTAATTTCGAATACTAAGATCAATCAGGGTTCTTAGCACTTCATCTCAAAATTGGGGATTTATTCTCAAATTTCATCTATCTTTAATTTCTTGTCTTTAATCTTAGGATTTTTTACTTCTGCATTATTTTTCTTTTTTATCAATATAATTTGATTCTTATCAAATGGTATCAGAGCAGTTCTATCAAGATTCCATTCTTGATAATTCTTGGGAGTTTCCTAGTAAAAAAAAAAGAGGTTGCTTTATATCAAGAAATTTCAAATTTATTGTGTTATTGTTTTCCAACATCAAGGAGGAAAAACCAAGAAGAGAAAAAAAAATTAATTGGTCTTTTTCTTGTCTCACTAAATTCAATCCGTCTGGGAGTTGGTAATTTCTTTTTATCTCCAAATCTTACTTCTAAAGAGATTGTCACTAGTAGGTTTAATATATAAATCTTAAAGGAATCAGCCAAAGGTTGTAATTTAAGTAGGAAAATTATAAAGAGTTTTATTTGGGGAGAAGAACAAGAGCACGCCTTTAATGTCTTGAAAGATAAGTTGTGTTTTGCTCCTTTGTTGCAATTACCTGATTTTATCAAATCTTTTGAAATTGAATGTGATACTACTATAAAAGGCATAGAGGCCGTTCTAATGCAAGATTTTAAGCCTATTGTATATTTCAGTGAGAAATTGAGTGAAGCTACATTGAAATATTCTACATATGATCGGGATTTGTACGCCTTGGTATGAGCTTTGGATACTTGGAAACATTACTTATGGCCACGGGAGTTTGTGATAAAGACTGACCACGAATCATTGAGATACTTGAAAAGCCAAGCTAAATTGAGTAAGCGATATGCCAAGTAGGTGGAGTTCATTGAGATGTTTCCTTATATGATTTCATACAAACAAGGTAAGGACAACGTGGTGGCTGATGCATTTTCCAGAAGGTATGCTCTTGTTTCTACTCTTACTTCTAAGCTAATGGGATTTGATCACATTAAAGGTCTGTATGTTAATGATACAAACTTTAAAGTTGCTTATGCTGCATGTTTGAAGGGACCCTTTGAGAAATTCACCCTGTGTGATGGGTTTCTTTTCAAGGAAAATAAATTGTGTATGCCAATATGCTCATTGCGTGAAGTTTTTGTAAGAGAAACACATTGTGGGGGTCTTATGGGACACTTTGGAGTGCCAAAGACCTTAGATATACTTGTTCAAAATTTCTTTTGGATAGGCATGCGCAAGGATGTAGAAAAATTTTATGCACAATTTTTAGAATGCAAACAAGCCAAGTCTAGGGTATTACCACATGGGTTGTATACACCTTTACCTGTCCCAATTTCACCTTGGATAGATATCTCTATGGATTTTGTTTTAGGTTTACCAAAAACAAAGTATGGTAAAGATAGCATGTTTGTTGTGGTGGATAGATTCTCTAAGATGGCTCGTTTCATTCCATGCATGAAAACTAATGATGCTTCTCATGTGGCTGATCTATTTATTAAAGAAGTTGTGAAATTACACGGCATTCCAAGGACTATTATTAGTGATAAAGATGTTAAGTTCTTGAGCCACTTTTGGTGTGTTCTTTGAGAAAGGTTGGGAACCAAATTGTTGTTTTCTACTTCTTGTCACCCACAAACTGATGGGCACACTGAGGTGGTCAATAGAAAAATAGGTAACATGTTGAGGGTTGTTTTGAAAGGTAAATTAACTTCTTGGCTGGATTACTTGTCATTGGTGGAGTTTGCTTATAATAGAACTATTCATTCGTTTACTGGGTCTTCTCCTTTTGAAGTTGTTTATGATTTTAATCCCCTTACTCCCCTTGATTTAGTGTCATTGACTAATAATGATATTGTAGTCTTAATGGGAAGAATAAATCTGAGATGATGAGAAAAATACATAAGCGAACTAGATTGGCCATTGAAAAGAGGAATGGACAAATTGTTATAAGAAAAAACAAAGGGCGAAAACAAGTCATATTTGAGCTTGGGGAATTAGTCTGGATTCACATGCGCAAAGAAAGATTTCCTTCCAAACGAAAGTCAAAATTACATCCTAGAGGCGTTGGACCCTTCAAAGTGCTCGAGCGAATTGGAGCCAATGCTTATAAGTTGGATCTACCCAGTAACTATCAAGTAAGTACTACTTTCAATGTTGTAGACCTATCTTTGTTTGATGGAGGATCAAATTCAAGGATGATTTTTTTTCAAGAAGAGGGGGATGATACCTCAATGGGCAATGATGATGATATTGAAGCCCTAAGAAGACCTTCGTCAAAGCCTCAAGCTTATATTATTGGGCTTTAATGTGAAATCAAGAAGATGCTTATGATGGAAGCAGAGCCCAAGAATGAGTCAAAGAATTATGGAGAAGAATGGGCAAAGTGCTACATATATTTTGTGATTCAAGTCCAAGTCCAAAAGGAAGAAGATTGGGCCCATATGGGTTGTGAGTAAATTTGGAAACTTTTCCTTATTTTCTTAGGGGAGAATTTTTGGTATTATTTTTATATGCTTTCCTAGTCCTAGTAGGATTTTATTTATTATTTCCATAATAGTAGATCCTAATCCCATGATATTTGGGATAGCTTTTTCCTAGCCTTAGTTAGATGATGATATAGGTAGATCCCAATTCCATATTATTTGGGATAGGTTGTTTTCCCTATATATAGGGATAGATTTTGTTATTTTCAAGAAGACAACATTATTATTAATTGAGAGTTTCTCTTATTTATACCTTTGTGTGCGGCTACTTGGGATTTATCTTGCAACTTTATAAGATTGATTCTTTAGGAGGTAAGATTAATTCTTAACTTGATATCTTTGATTTCTATTAAAGTTAATTAAAGAAGGTGATTAATCTTATACTAATTGTTGTCTTTAATTTCTTCAAAATAGGGATCTAGATCACCTTTGGTTTTAAGTTCTTGAATTAACTCTATTGATATCATAATTAGTCTTAATCCACTAATTTTGAATATTAAGATCAATTAGGGTTTTTATCACTTCATTTCAAAATTGGGAATTTATTCTCAAATTTCATCTATCTTTAATTTCTTGTCTATAATCTTAGGGTTTTTGCTTCCACATGATTTTTCTTGTTTATCAACATAACCCGATTCTTATCAGAGTGCCTTTAATGCTAGAAGGGTTTTAGGCACGTTATATTTGTCTCGATTAAGAATGCGCCGTATGCATCTTTCTGAGATGTGTAAAAAATAATTTGAGGATGCAATAATGCACCTTGACAAAGATCATCCTTAAATTAATTTTCACTAGCTTAATATAAGAGTTATAGACAGATGTTATTATACTAAAAATGAGCTAATTAAGAACTACAAACATAATTAATCTAAACTAGTTAAAAGTTATAAGTTAATAAAAGAGACCGTGCTAGAACCACGAGACTTGAGGGGCGCCTCATACCTTTCCCTCGATCAACATAATTTCTTATTCGGTCTTCTATTTTTGCAGACCAATAAAAAATCATTTTTTTTATTAGGGATTCAAAAAGGTGACTTGGAACACCATAATTTCATTTCAAGTGGCGACTCTGTAAATAAAATAATCTTTATTTATACTGTCACTTTAATTGGAAAAACCCTTCGACCCTTCGAGCAAAAAAAAGGTGTGATATATGGATAGACCTTCTCATTGAAGACCAAGTCACACCCCTTTTTTGCTCGAAGGGTCGGAGGGTTTTTTCA
Organism: Capsicum annuum; assembly: GCF_002878395.1. Taxonomy (NCBI): domain Eukaryota; kingdom Viridiplantae; phylum Streptophyta; class Magnoliopsida; order Solanales; family Solanaceae; genus Capsicum; species Capsicum annuum. The sequence goes on from NC_061113.1 coordinate 197,995,169, forward strand.
ATTAAAGTGACAGTATTGAACAGGGATTACTTTATTTACAGAGTCGCCACTTGAAATTGAGTTATGATATTTCAAGCTACCTTTTTGAATTCCTAATGAAAAGAAAATGACCCTTTATTGGTCGAGTAAGGAATTCTGTTGATCGAGGGGAAGGTATGAGGCATCCCTCAAGTCTAGTGGTTCTAGCATAGTCGCTTTTATTAACTTATACTTTAACTTTTAACTATTTTTGATAAATAATTTTTGTAGGCCTTTATTCGCTCATTTTTAATATACTAATAATATTTGTCAATAACTCTTATATTAAGCTAGATAAAATTAATTTAAGGACGATCTTTGTCAATATGCAGTATTGCATCCTCGAATTATTTTTTACACGATTCAGAAAGATGCGTACACCGCATTCTTAATCAAGACAAGTATATTAAATGTGCATGAAGTTCTTCTAGAATTAAAGACATTCAGTCCGAGAAACAAATTTACTAAAATATGAAGACTTAGTATCATATAATGAACTAGTACTTGTGGCAGTTAGATATTATTCGATAAAAACATTTCAACGTAAAAATAATAATCCTGGAATATGTACATATATGTTTTAACTTGACAACTAACATTAACAAAAAATATTATAAATTTAAACTTACAGGAATTACCGAAAACGTCACAACCAATTTTCCATATCTAAACTAGAATAATTAATTAGTAAAAAAATTAGTAGTCTCTCTTAAGCGAGATCCGTAAACATAATCTTAAAATTACATTTACAGTACAACTCAATAATTTACAAACTTAAATGAAACTTAATAATCGTTTTATTTAAACAAATAAACAAAATTTGGAAACTTACACTATTTACATAAATATATTTCAAAATGTTATTAACAGTGATTGAGATGTTGTCATTTTATCATTTTGATTTTCCTCCGTGAAATATTTAAAATAGAAAAGATGACTACTTACCAAAAATGCACACATATACTATGAAGACTGGAAAAGACCTGACTAAAGGAACATTCACGCACATATGCTAACGAAATAAAAGAAAGAAAAATTGGAGAAAAATTAATGACACTTTCAAGAATTATATTGAATCAACTAAGCTTCTCGTTAAATTTCTTGAAACATTGATCGATGTTAACATGTTATAAGCCACTATATTTATGTACCCCACATACGTACTGTTGGTGAAAATATAATAATATTACAACTGAAAAATTACAAGTGAAGAAAAAATAAAAGTTATCTTCTTCTACGGCTGAGGCGCGGATATCTCGCTCTCTTTATGGAGATTCAAGCTCACTGCAGCAAATTATTTAACCGATCCAGAAGTAATATTCTTGACTTGTCCCCTTCAGGATATAACAACCTTCTCACAAAGAACAACTCAACAACTCTGAACAAAAATTGAGTTCAAGGCTTCACAAAAAGAACACCTCTCTTCAACTAACGAGCTCATTTTTTTACTATTTTTTGTAAACTCTATATTATCATATGTTTATCAAAAACATGTAAGATAACCTCTATTTATAGGTGAATAAATATTCCATACAATGAATCAGAAAATAAATATGGTAGATGAATGACATAGAAATTACAAGAGTTACAAAGGTTACAAGAGTTACAACACATAAAGAGTAGGATAATGGAGGAATAAAGAATGGAAGTTACATGAAACGTATATCCACTTTCTATCACCACTAACAATTATATTTAATGGATCATAAACCACAAATGAAATGAAAGTTATGAAGGCTGAAAATTTCAGCCATGGAACGTCCCTTTTGTGCCTTAAAAAAACATTAACTCCAAGTGAGTAAATAGACATTATGTATGAGTAATTCTCACAAGAATTGTAACTTGAGCCACCCACTAACATCAAACATTATGAAACTTAATACAATGAGGCAAATTAATAGAAAAAATATTAAAATGCTCATATAAACTATCAATCTCCCACTCACTTTAATATTAATAAGAGAGACCACAAGTTTAAGGAAGACTACCATGCATAATGAAGGTGTGCTCTGCATTGAACCTCTACTTAATAAAACAGTAATTTATACTCTAGAGTCGTAATGGTCTCAGACTTGAACTATGATTGCTTAGGAAAAATAAAAAGCTACTGATTACACATAATAGTCAAGGTATTGACATGAGCTTTATAGCCAGCATATTACGGCCTTGTGCTATCCTGGTTTCATGAGTATTTTTGTGAATGAGCCTAATTCTCATAAGAAGTGACCTACCTCAACACTCACATAGGTTAAATCCATCGAGAGTGCTCCTATAATTTTAGCACCTCACTCATACGAACTACAAATTTTGCTCCTATAATTTTAGCACCTCACTCATACGAGCTACAAATTTTCATTAAGATTTTTTTTTTAAAACTCAACCTTACAATCATTGCTGGAAAATGCACTCACACCATATGGAGGGATTAAAAAATAGAGCATTTTTCACAACAAGGCATCAAGTGATTCATTTTTTCCATTGAATCTGGTTATAGGATCTCTAGTCCCCAGGTTGGGTTTCCTTACATATGACTCAAGATTCAATAGGCTTCAATACCACCCCCCCTCGATATGATCCAGACATTTTCTCTTGATAAGACCTTAGTCAATGGATCTATAAGATTATCACAAGTTTTGGTATAATGAACATTAATGGTACCATTTGTCAAATATGATCGATCTCACATTACTGTGTTTTTTCCTTATAGGTCTGGATTTACCGTTGTAATAACAGTTTTGAACTCTATCGATTGCAGTGGTACTATCACAATGAATTAATATAGGAGGAAGTGGTTTTTTAAAATAAGGTATTTGAAATAACAAATCTCTCAACCAATTCGCTTCCTTACTAACTGAAGCTAAAGTAATTAGTTCTGCCACCATGGTAGAGTTAGCAATAATTATTTTCTTTTTATATTTCCAACAAATATCACCGCCAACCGAAGTAAAAATATAACTAGTAGTAGACAAGAAATCACCTGATAAAGTATTTCAATCCGCATCACAAAAACCTTCAAGTACAGCAGGACATTTTTTATAAAACAAACCATAATTTTCATTCCAATTAAATATATCATTACTCTCGTTATAGTATGTCGATATTTATTACCTGGCTTGCTAGTAAACCTGCTAAGTACTCCTATTGCATGTGCAATATTAGGCATAGTGCAATCAGTCACATATCTCAAACTTCCTATTATACTAGCATATTCCTTTTGATTTATAACATCATTTTTACTTTCAACAGGAAACAAGTGAACACTAGAATCAAATAAAGTTACAACATGCTTGCAATCAAGAAAATTATATTTTTTTCAAAAGTTTCTCAACATAATGTGACTGGTCAAGGAAAATTACATCACATGTTATGTAATTTTTATTCTTAGAATAAAATTTGTCTCACTAAGATTTTTCATATCAAAATGGCTTCTAAGAATATTTTTAGTTGCACCAATAATATTCATGTTAGATCCAAAGATCAATAAATCATCAACATATAGGCAAATAATAACATGCGAATTATTCCAAGACTTATGATATATGCACTTATCACAGTCATTTATTTTAAATTCATTATCAATCATACAGGAATCAAACTTTTCATGCCGTTGCTTTGGTGACTTTTTCAAGCCATATAGGGATTTAGTAAGTTTACACACTTTGCTTTCTTGGACAACCTCAACAAAACACTCGGGTTATTCCATGTAAATCTCCCCATTTAGGTCTTTATTTAAAAAAGAAGTTTTTATATCCATTTGATGAATTTGTAAATAAAAAATTACCATAATAATAACTAAAAATCTGATGGATGTAATTCTCGTTACCGAAGAAAAAGTATCAAAAAATTCTAGGACTTCTTGTTATTTAAAACCTTTAGCCATTAGCCTAGCCTTGTATTTATCAACAGATCCATCTGATTTTAATTTTTTAATGTAAGACCCATTTACATCTAATTATTTTACAACCTGGTGGTAAATCAATAAGCTTCCTAGTTTTATTGGAAATTAGTGATTCCATTTCATCATTTACATCTTCTTTCCAGAAAATAGCATCATGTGAAGACAAAGCTTCTTTTAAAGTGAGAGGGTCATCTCCAATATTAAAAACATAATAATCAGGACCAAAATCTTTTTCTATTCTAGCTCGTTTACTTCTTCTTAACTCAAAATCATCATTTTCATTATTTATCAAAGTAGAAGTAGAAGAACTAGGTAGTGACAAAATATTTTCTTTAGTCTTTTGACCCCAGTCTATTTTTAGAATCAAAAGGAAATTTATTTTCATGAACAATAACATCACTTGATTCTATTATCACACTATCTTCAAGATTAAAAAACTATAGATTGTACTATTTGAAGCATAACTAAGAAAAGCACAAGTAGTAACTTTTCTACCCAACTTAGAGATTTTAGGATCCATTAACCTTACATAGGCCAAGCAATCCCAAACTCTCAAATATCTCAAATTTGGCTTATGACCTTTTCACATCTCAAAAGGTGTTAGTTTGGTCTTTTTATGAGGCATACGATTCAACACATAACAAGAAGTCAAAAGAGATTCACCCCAAAAAATTAAAGAAGCACACGACTCAATTAACATGGTATTAGTCAACTCAACCAAAGTTCTATTATTCCTTTTTACTACACCGTTATATGTAGGAGAGTAAGGAGAAGTAGTTTCATGAGTTATACCCCATAATCTAACAAAAGAGTTGAACTCATATTCATGGCCTCTATCTCTTCTTATTCTTTTTATTTTTCTACCAAACTGATTTTCAACTTCATGGAGAAAAGTTTTAAAGTTCTCAAAAGCATAAATTTTATTTTTCATTGAGTAAGCATATATAAACTTAAAAAGATCATCAATGAAAGTGATAAAATATCTATTTCCTCCACTAGTTAAAATTCCTCCAAGTTTACAAATATCAGTATGAACTAATTCTAATAAATTGATTTTTCTTCAACTTGAAAATGAGGCCTTTTTGTGATTTTGACTTTACTACAAGCCTCACATTTTTCAAAATTCTTTTTGATCACTAAAATTAATCCTAAACTACTCATGATTCCCACATAACGAGCATGCCAAATATTAGTACAAGAAAGCATATAAATAGAAGTAGATGTTTTATTCATTTCAACATTCAACATAACCTCACAAGCATGCCCCTTTCCCACAAAAATATTATTTTTCATAATTATATATTGAGCAGATTCAACAATCTGTTTGAAGCCTACTTTATTAAGAAGAAAACTCGACATTAAATTTTTATCATGGCAAGAGTATAAAGTACATATTTTAAAATTAATACACTTCCAGAAGTAAACCTCAACTCGACATCTCCTATTCCAAGAACTTGAGTTATGTGAGAATATCCAAGCATGATATTTTTGGGTTCCTCAAAATTAGTATATTTTTTAAACCAATCTTTGTCATAATAGACATGACGGTTTAAACCAGAGACAACCCATCATCCATCAACATTCTCCATCATGTTTATGTCTGTTATCACTGCCACAACTGGTTCTTTGATAACGTTTGCCAGAGATACACACTCATGTTTCTGAAATTTGTAAAATCGAGCAATATGCCTACTCTTATCACAGACAAAACATGATCTTTTTCTTGTACGTGTTGATTTTTTTCTTGGTTGTTTCCACCATTAATTTCATTGGGATGTCTACCATCATTTTTCTTGAATTTCTTATTTTTAGGCTTCAAAGTAGTATTTTTGTTAGTTTTAGGGGCAACATTATTTGAAGAAGTTAAATTTACCTTTGGTGTGATGTTGTTCTCTTATATTTACAAAAGTGCATCTTGACCTCTTGCCTCTTCTTCTATGCATATTCTCATTATCAAAGTCTCAAAAGAAGTTTCATTTTTCTTAAGGCGCATAGTTTTTCTAAAATTCCTTCTATGAAGGTGGAAGCTTAGATATTATGCCACAAATAATAAGGTTATATCCAATTTTGACTTCCTCGGACCTGAGCTCTCCAACTATCATTGTGAAGTCCTGAGCTTGGTCTACCACTAATTTGTTGTCTATCTTTGGAAACGAAAAAATCTGCTAGTGGCATACTTTTTCACTCCCACCTCCTCAGCGTCATACTTACTCTGTAATGCTTTCCAAATTTTCTTTGCACTAGAGTAAGTTCTATCATAATAATTATAAAAATTATTAGATAGACAATTAAGAAGAAAACATCTACACTTATAGGAGTTACCATCATATTTTTCAACTTTCTCTTATAGAGAAATAAGTTCATCGTCGGTCATGGAAGAGTTATCTACTTTTTTTGGGTTCTTCTCAGTGAACACCTAAGAAATATTGAGAAGACTTAAGTAAAAAACACTTTACCATTCCACCTCTTGAAGTGAGTACAGTTGAACCGAAATAGCTTGTTAAGATCTCTCATCTTGACATCCGCAGATTTTTTAGTTGTTGCCATTGAATCTTCTTAAAATTATTGGTAAAATTACAATAATATTACAACTAAAAAATTACAAGTGAAAAAAAAATAAAAGTTATCTTCTTCTTGTACGGCTGAGGCGTGGATATCTCGCTCTTTAAGAAAATTCAAGCCCGCAGAAGCAAATTATTTTACTGGTCCAGCAGTAATCTTCTTGACTTGTCCCCTCAATGATACAACGACCTTCTCACAAAGAACAACTCAACAACTCTGGAAAAGAGTTGAGTTCAAAGCTCCATAAAAGGAACAACTCTCTTCAACTAATGAACTCTTTTTTTTACATCTTTTGTGAACTCTATACTATCTTATGTGTATCAAAACCATGAAAGAAACCTCTATCTATAGGTGAAGAAATTTTCCATTCAATGAATAGGAAGATAAAAGTGGTAGATGAATGGCATAAAAGTTACGAGAGTTACAAAGATTACAAGAGTTACAACACATATTGAGTAGGATGATGGAGGAATAAAGAATGCAAGTTACATGAAAACTTATATCCACATTCTACCACCACTAAAAATTATATTTAATAGATAGTAAACCACAAATGAAATAGAAGTTATGGAGGTTGAAAATTGCCGCCATGCAACGTCCCGCTTGTGCCTTAAAAAAACATTAAGTCCAAGTGAGTAAATAAACATTATGCATGAGTAATGCTCATAAGAATTGTAACTTGAGTCATCCACTAACGTCAAACATTATGACACTTAATACAATGAGGCAAATTAATAGAAAAAATATTAAAATGCTCATATAAGCTATCACTTACTAAATGGATTAAAATGATCTCGAAGATATATATAAATGATGGAATGTAGTTCATATCGACATGAAATCATTCAAGTTATTTCATTCATGCTTTTATTCATAACCAAATTTATAAAATAAATTGTATAAGATGAGATAAAACTTTTACGATAAATTAAATCAAGTATCGAAGCAAAAACTTCGTCACCAAAAGCTCAAATAGAACCCAAAATCTTTTCTTTTTCTGTTGCATGTGTTTCTTCTCTTCTTACTTTGTTTCCCTCTGTTATTTTTTTCTTGTCTCTTTCTTTCTCTCCCTATTTTTTTTCTTTAGTTCCAAATTTTTCTTTTGTATTTGTGCTTATGTTCTCTCCCTTTTTTTTCTTGTCGTCTATGTTTTTGGGCATAAGTTGTTCTCCTTTTTGTTGTCTCTTTGGGTGTATATATGAAATGCTTATGTGCAGTTATGGGAGTTGAGAGAATATGGAAAAAATGGGAAGTTGAGGGAGCTTTTGTAAATTTCTAGGCCCACATAATTAATTTATTTGTTGGTTTAATAATAATTGAATAAGTTAAATCCTAAATCTGTATGGGGAAGTTACCTAGTAGGATTAAACTACTGACTAATATGTTAATAAGATAATTATTGACTCCTAATAGGATAATTATTGCTATTAGTGGGATAATTATTATATCCCACAATCACGTTGATGGGACGTGAAAAACTTAACTGTCTATTCCCTATATTATAAAAGGGGTCCTCTCTCTGCCAAAAAGAGTATAAGCTCCATCAAAATTATTCTATAAAGTAAGGCCAAGAGAGAGAAACAGTATTCTGTTCTTGGTTCAGAACAGAAAATAAGTGTGCTTCCGCTAAATTTTACCAACAAAGAAAAGTTAAAATTCAGGTAAGTAATTCTTTATTGAATTACTGTAATCTTGTTTGTGTGAAAATCATATAATTTCACGTTTCTGAATTATTGGTAAGATTATATATTAGATTGTTTAGGTTATACAATCTGTTAAATCTTTACATGTGGTATCAAAGAATGGTTTAGCAACTAATGATTTTCCATTGAGATTAAAATTTCTATTAATTTCATGAACCTATCATAAAATTTGGAACTCAAATTTATCATAATTTAAGTTGTTATAAATTATTTTGGATTCATATATGTACGGTAGGAAAGAATAACAAATTTGGTCACTTTTAAGCACTAATTCTTAACCTTGAATATAATGACCCACGTGAAATCCTTTTGGATTTGAATTGGAAAGCAACAACTTTCTTTTTGTTCTGTTTTTAGTGTGGCGTGCACAAATTTTAAGAGTTCTCTGTCAATGTTTGAAGCAGTAAACAAATTAATAACTCACTACAGTAACACAAGTGGTGTCATTTTTTATATTTATACCTAATGTTTTATTTTGATTATGTGTATAGCTTGTAAAAGTTTCTACCAAGCGGCTGTCCCTGACAATTGTGTTTTATACAGTGATAATACTTAAGATACGTACTGCTCGTTGTTTAACGTATACAGAAACTTAGTGAATAATTTATTTAATATGAGTTTAATTTATTATGTTTGGTCTTTATTATTTTAAACATTATGAACATAATTCTTTGTTATTAGAATATTGTAGTATTTCATAATAAAATTTGTTACTTTTAATGTGACTTGAAATTATATATGTAAGATTCGTTAATCATCAAAGTGGTCGAATTTTTATGAAATTAATTTCAAAATACAGGTTAAGTTTAAATTAATTACTCATAATTTTTTTATGCTTATAAATAATGTACCAATTATGGATAAATTAAAATTTTGATTTAAGACATTTGTGGATCACCCAAATATTGATTATTTGTTCGTATGACCAATAAATATTAAAGAGATAATTTTGATGTATCGTTAATTTATTTATTTATCCAAAGATAATAAATATTATTAATTGATGCATTAAATATTATTGATTTGTGTTAAATATACTTTTAAGCATCATTATGTTTAAAGTTGTATTTTGATGTTTCGCCCAAAGGAGAACAACAATATACATTCAAGAAAGTAAATTATTTCTGAATTTGATAATGTGTTTAAACTCGTAACTCAAAGTATTAATAAATGAGCATGTCTTACTTGCAACACTTTCCCTTCATTCGCACTCTGCCTTTGTTACGGCTTTTAATAGACTTAACTTTTTAGATTGGTGCGAACAGATCAAATTCCATCTTGGAGTTTTAGATCTTGATGTTGCACTTTACTCTGAGAAGCCAATTACTATTATTGAAGCTAGCAGTGATGAAGAAAAGTCCTATTATAAGCATTGGGATCGGTCTAACAGATTAGGCTTAATGTTCATGCGAATGAATATTGCGGGCAACATTAAGACTACTCTTCCCAAAACTAAAAATGCAAAAGAACTTCTGAAACTTGTGGAAGAGTCTTCTCAAACTGCTGATAAGTCTCTTGCTGGGACACTAATGGGTACTTTGACCACCATGAAGTTTGATGGTTCACGTACTATGCATGAGCATGTCATTGAAATGACAAACATAGCAACAAGACTTAAGTCATTAGGAATGGAAGTGGAACAGAATTTCCTTGTGCAGTTCATCATCAACTCATTGCCTTCTGAGTATGGTCCTTTTCAAATGAACTACAACACCATGAAAGATAAATAAAACGTTCATGAATTACATGGTATACTAGTTCAAGAGGAAACAAGGCTGAAAAATCAAGGAACCCACTCCATTAAATTTATAAATCATCAAGAAGATGAAAAGAAAGGAAACAAGAATGGGAAGTGTCATTTCTGTGGAAAATCTGGACACTTTTAGAAAGATTGCCTGAAACGTAAGGCATGGTTTGAGAAGAAAGGTAAGTCTTGTACTTTTACATATCTCGAATCAAATTTAACTGAAGTTCCTTATAATACTTGGTGGATTGACTCTGGTTGTACTGTTCATGTTTCTAATACTATACAAGGATTCCTCACAATCCAAATCATAAACAAGAATGAAAGATTTGTTTAAATAGGGAATAGAGTGAAGGCTCTAGTTGAAGTTGTCGGGACTTATCGTCTGCTGCTTCTCGATACTGGACGTCACTTAGATTTAGTTGAAACTTATTATGTTCCTTCTTTTTCGAGAAATTTAGTTTCTTTGTCTAAGTTAGATAAGACTGGATATTCCTTTAATTTTGGTAATGAATGTTTTAGTTTGTTTAAATATAATTATCTCATCAGTACTGGTACTCTTTGTGATAACTTATACAAACTAAATCTTGATAATCCATTAGCCGAAAAATTCTTAACTTTGCATCATAATGTTGGAACCAAATGAAGTTTGGTGAATGAACATTTTGCTTACTTATGGCATAAAGCTTAGGTCACATATCTAAAGAAAGACTGGAAAGATTAGTTAAGAATGAAATTCTTCCAGATTTAGATTTTACTAACCTTAACATTTGTGTAGATTGTATTAAAGGAAAACAAACAAAACACAAAGAAAGGAGCCACAAGAAGCATATAGCTTTTTGAAATTATACATACTGATATATGTGGTCCTTTTGATATCACATCTTTCAATAAAGAAAAATATTTTATCATTTTTATTAATGATTTTTCACGTCATGGATATATCTATTTGTTTCATGAAAAATCTTAATCGATAAATTCCTTAGAGGTATTTATTTTGAAAGACAACTAGATAGAAAGGTAAAAATAATCAGGTCTGATAGAGGTGGTGAATATTATGGAAGATATGATGAAAGTGGATAGCACCCAGGTCCATTTACTCAATTCCTCGAAAAGCATGGCATATGTGCTCAATACACAATGCCTGGAACACCACAACAAAATGGTGTGGCAGAAATCCGTAATCATATATTAATGGATATGGTTAGGAGTATGTTAAGTAATTCATCTTTACCTCCTTCTTTATGAATTTATGCTTTAAGGACTGTCGTTTACTTGCTAAATAGGGTTCCTAGTAAAGCAGTTCCAAAGACACCTTTTGAATTGTGGACTGGTAGGAAACCTAGTTTAAGGTACCTACATATTTGGGGTTGTCCGACAAAAGTTAGAGTATACAATCCACAAGAAAAGAAACTGAATTCAAGAACAATCAGTGGTTTCTTCATTGGTTATCCGAAAAAATCAAAGGGGTATAAATTTTATTGTCCTAATCATAGTACAAGAATAGTTGAAACTGGAAATGCTAGGTTCATTGAGAATGGCGAAGCTAGTAAGAGTGAAGAACCACATAATGTGGAAATTAAAGAAGTTAGGGCTAGAATTCCTCTACCCTGTACTTTTTTTAAATTTGTTGTTCCTAAAGTTGTTGCACAACAAAGTAATCAACAATAACAATAAATTAATATTTCTAACGAAGCCATAATTGATGAACCTGTAGTAGATGAACCACAAGAAGTAGCATCAAGAAGATCTCAAAGACAAAGAAGATCTGCTATTTCTACTGATTATTTAGTATATCTACATGAGTCAAAAACTAACTTGGGAATTGATGATGATCTAGTTTCATTTTCACAAGCCATTGAAAGCAATAATTTTGATAAATGGATAAATGCTATGAAAGATGAGTTAAAATCTATGGAACAGAATAAAGTTTAAGACCTTGTTGAATTACCTTAAGGTTGCAAAAGATTTGGGTGTAAATGGGTCTTTAAGACCAAAGACGACTCAACTGGCAACATCGAATGTCACAAGGCCAGACTTGTTGTCAAAGGTTTCACTCAAAAGGATGGCATTGACTATAAAGAGACGTTTTCACCTGTCTCTAGAAAAGATTCACTCAGAATTATAATGGCCTTGGTAGCTCATTATGACTTAGAGCTACATCAAATGGATGTGAAAATAGTTTTATTAATAGAAATTTGGAGGAAGAAATTTATATGGATCAACCTGAGGGGTTTTCTATAAAGGAAAGGAACACATGGTTTGTAAACTTAAGAAGTGAATATACAAACTTAAGCAAGCTTCCCGACAATGGTATCTTAAGTTTAATGAAACGATTGTCACCTTTGGATTTAAAGAAAACATTGTTGATTGGTGTATATATCTGAAGGTCAGTGGGAGTAAGTTTATTCCGTTAGTCTTGTATGTTGGTGACAACTTGTTAGATACTAATGATCTTGGTTTGTTGCATGATACCAAGAAATATCTCTCTAATAACTTTGAAATGAAAGATTGAGTGAGGCATCCTATGTGATTGGAATAGAAATATTTTGAGATAGATCACAAAGATTGTTGGGATTGTCTCAGAAAACCTATATTAATAAATTATTAGAGAGATTTAGAATGGAAAATTGCTCATCAAGTCCTATTTCAATTTAGAAAGGAGATAAGTTTAGTCTCAATCAATATCCAAACAACTACTTAGAACGAAAACAAATGAAAGATATTCCTTATGCATCAATAGTTGGGAGTCTTATGTATGCCCAAACATGTACAAGACCAGACATCAGTTTTGCTGTTGGGATACTGGGTCGATATCAAAGTAATCTTAGAATGGATCACTGGAAGGCTGCAAAGAAAGTGTTGTGATACTTACAAGGAATAAAAGATCATATCCTCACTTATAGAAGATCTGATCATATAGATGTGGTTGGATATTTAGATTCAAATTATGCTGGTTGTGTGGATACAAGAAAATTCATATTTGAATATTTGTTTCTATTAGCTGGAGGAGCAATATCTTGGAAGAGTGCGAAGCAGTCTGTTATAGCTGCATCCACTATGGAAATTGAGTTTGTGGCATGCTTTGAGGCCACAGTCCAGGCTAATTGGATGCGGAATTTTATTTCAGGACTTGGACTAGTCGACAATATAGCCAGGCTGCTAAAAATTTATTGCGATAATATTGTCGCAGTTTTCTTCTCTAAAAATGATAAGTATTCGAAAGGTGCTAAGCATATGGAATTGAAATACTTTTTGGTTAAAGAAGAAGTCCAGAAACATAAAGTGTCAATTGAACATATTAGCACTAAGCTTATGATTGTTGATCCTTTGACGAAACGATTATCGCCCAAAATATTTGTTGAACATTTTAAAAGGATGGGTCTTATTGATAGCAATGAATAATTTCATGTAAAGACTTTATTACGTTATGCAATTGACACTTTGAGCTCAAATTATGCATGTTTTTGTTGTTGCCTGTTTTCTATTGTATACATAATATTGTGAATGATGATGGCAGGTTTTGACTTAGATAAAGGATTCTAAGTATTATCGTTGGACCCATTATGTATTTGAAAGGTTATGTTAGGTAATAGACTAATATTGTAGTACATGGAAGGAACTAGGTCAAGTAAAGTGACGTACAACCACCATGACTCATTTTAATTGATTTATTTAATGATGACAAATGATGTTGGATTTAACATTAATTGTGCATATGATTGACGTACATATTAAACCACTAAATTAACATTGTGTGTGTCAAGTGGGAGAATGTAAATTTTTATGGCCCACATAATTAATTTATTTGCGATTTAATAATAATTGAATAAGTTAAATCCTATTGTATGGGGAATTTACCTAGTAGGATTAAACTACTGCCTAATATGTTAGTTGGATAAGTACTGACTCCTAGTAGGATAATTACTGCTATTGGTGGGATAATTATTATATCCCACAATCACGTTGATGGACGTGAAAAACTTAACTGTCTATTTCCTATATTATAAAAGGGGCCCTCTCTCTACCAAAAGGAGAATAAGCTACATCAAAATTATTCTGTAAAGTAAGGCCAAGAGAGAGAAGCAGTATTCTGTCTTAGTTCAGAACAGAAAATAAGTGTGCTTCCGCCAAATTTTGCCAACAAAGAAAAGTTATGGACAATTCAGGTAAGTAATTCTTTATTGAATTACTGTAATTTTGTTTGTATGAAAATTATGTAGTTTCATGTTTCTGAATTATTGGTAGGATTATATATTAGATTGATCCTTACAGTTTTTGGTACGTGAAGGAAGAGTGCAGATAGGCGTTGGTAGTTTATTAGGATAAGGTCTCTTTTTTATATAAATAAATAATAATGAAAAAAATATTTACTAATTAATTTTTAATATTTAAAAAAATATAAGAAAAGTCTATAACTAGCCTAAAAAAAATATAATTTAAAGAATACTAAAATTACTAGTTTATTTATTAAAATTTAAATTAGAAAAAGAATCTTTGAAATTCTTCTTTTTTTTCAAGAAAAAACTTTTTCATAATTTTTCAAATAAAACCTACTAAAATGAAAATAAAAGCTTAAATAAACATTAGACGAAAAATAACTTTGTGATGCTAAAAATAGGTAAAATTTAGGGGAGGATCAAAATTACATGTCTACAGTCATGTGTAATGCTAGATTCCTGCACAAGCGTTTCAAAGATAAAATCACTAAGCAAACAAACATAAAATCACTGAGTAGCCAAACATGAGGATATTTCAATTCTAACAATTGATTAGAAAAGAACTGGGATACATGTTGGAAAGACTACTGCCGGGAGAGCTAGAGGTAGAATTCTTCAAAGATTTAATAGGTAATCATGTGAAAGAGTTTGGAAGAATATTTGACTATAGGGATGAAATGTTGAGGTCCAATCCTGGTTCAACTGGTGTTGTAAAAGTTGATAATTCTGATGATAGTGGTAAGCTTTTTTTTCATAGTCTCTAAATTTGTTTTGATGCATACAAAAAAACTTTTTTGGGTGATTGTGGAAAATTTATTGGTTAAGATGGATATTTCCTGAAGGGAGTAACGAAAGGACAATTGTTGGTTGCTTGTAACGACTCGATTTTTTAGAATTGGAACATCACACGGTGCTCATGATCTCAAAGGACCACAAGTTAACCCTCTACTGATATCTGTACCTGGACATTACAAATATGGATAATAAATGCGAAAACTGGCCATAAGGTTCAAAACATCTAAAAATACTCAAAATTTAAAACTGAATATTGATACATCTGTCCGAAAAGCCTCTAAACTGTCTGAGTTGTGGAGTTGATGGGACATGTCCCTAAATAACTCTGTCTACTGATAATAAACAAAATCTAATGCAATAATGATAAAAGGATCATCCTTGAATGAAGATGACTTACTGCTATGTCACTATTTTTGACTGGGACTGAGCTGCTAAGGGTACTTTGGATCTCATATCTCTGAACCTATGGTGTCAAATAAAATACCATGGCACAAATGCATCAGTACGGGAAGATACCGAGTATACAGATGAGGTAAGGCTAAATGCAAGGGCTTATGCATGAACAATTACTTAACTAAATAATCATGAGAGTACTGAATGAGAACACATGCATGAATGCACAAACCATAAATACAACCATCATGACTCTGATACTGAAACTCAGATACTGCATTACTGTCATCTGAACTCACTACTAATACTGAGATACTAAACAAATGAATCATCTAATACCGATAAATGAGTACTGGATTTGAGATCAGTCTTATCTAGCCAGTGATCTCGGAATCTGAGGATACTAAAGCTGATTGACTAAATATACTCACGTCATTGACTGAATTTTTATCTTTCTACTATCGACTGATTGCATCGGAGATCAAACTCTCTAACGGATGATTCCGAAATTTACTATCAATGATAAGAAAAGATCATGTCCGAATCTAACAACAAAATACTCAACTGAATCTGATATTGAAATCAAGCCTATCTGACGGGTGATCTCTAGATCTGATAACAAGAATACTCAACTAAATATGAGACTGAGATCAAGCCTATCTGACGGGTGATCTCTAGATCTGATAAAAAAAATAATTAACTAAATTCGAGACTGAGATCAAGCCTATCTGATGGGTGATCTCTAGATCTGATAACAAGAATACTCAACTAAATCTGAGACTAAGAACAAGCTTATCTGATGGGTGATCTCTAGATCTGATATACGAGAATACTCAACTGAATCTGAGACTGATATCAAGTCTATCTGATAGGTGATCTCCAAATATGATACTGAATAATTTTATATGAGACCAAGTCTATCTGAAGGGTGGTCCATGAATCAATGGAACTATCTAAGTTCCTTACTGAGATATATGATTATATCTAACAGTCCTAATTTTTAAAGATTGATACTAAAACTGTAACTGTAGGAAGTAGTCACTTAACCAACATACCCCGAATCTCAACTGGTGGGGTCCAACGTTTAACCTCGGCTGGAAGGGTGTCAATACCGTGCCACGGGTAAAGACCTCTTTGGTAAAGCCTATCTAATAGGTGACCCTCGCAGGAAGTTAAACCTAAGGCATATAATAGTCAAGCCTGTCTGATGGGTGTTCAGCCTATCCTAATGGGTTACTTCTGCATCCTGCACTGGCTATGCAGTTCTAGAGTTCAGGGATTACTCCTAACGACTTTTCCTCTCTGAAGGAGAGTCGCCATCCCTGCCCTCTCTTGGTGCTAGCTCGTACTCCCAACTGAAAGACTCTAAACTGATTTTTAAATGAACACAAACTAAACTGAATTTGATATTGATCATGTTTCTAAATGGTCTGACTGAGTTAAGCTGAATTCACTTAGTTCCGTATCTGACGGAATACTATTAAATCTCGTTATCTGACTGAAAAAAACTGAGCTTTGAATAGAGTACTCGATTACTATAGAGGTCAGAACTGAACACTTGAATACTACTAGATCTGAGCTAGGCACATAACTGAGGCTAGATTACTAGCGATACTGAGATTACGACGATTACTGATATTTCTTAAGTTCTGTATCTTTCTGGGAATACAGAGTTCTATAACTCACTGAGTTCTGAGAATCATGACTTAACTGGAATTATCGTGAAAACTGACACGGGCTCTAGACAGCAGCTAAATTGTCGGGTATAAATATCCCCAAGACTCGATAATATAAAAGTAAAACATAACTATTCTTGAATAATAAAAACTATGGACAATCAATCACCATCACAATCACTAAGGCATCACTCCAAGCATTTAGGAATCCTAAACATGTAATAACATAGGAGGCATGCTATTAGATCATACTCCATTCAACAAGGTCTTGCATCAAACACTTGGCATGTATTAAAGTCTTAGCATGTATCAAAGAGGACATAATTGAGGAATTTTATGCTATCATGTCAGTTCATTCAGTAAGGCTTTTCAACAAACACTTGACACGCATGGGCTTGCACACAATTGGGGATTTCTAGTCAACATACTATAATGGCTCTAATTCCTTCACATAAGCATTTTATCAAACATATAGGGAGCATGCTTTGCTTATTCAAAAAATTTCTTCACTTAATTGACATGAACACATCACTTAACAAGCAACTTGAAGAGAGTTTATCATAAACATCACATGAATATCACATACTAGGGTCAAATCATGAAAACCTTGCAAACAAACATGAATCAAAACTCAATAATAGCATTAACATCAATTTTAACTCACATGAATCATGAAAACCCACAAACATAAGATCTTTAAATTTTATAAAAGGATTATTGAGCTTCTTGGATAAAAGGGACCCAAGAATCAATATCTACATACCTTAGAGAAACTCTTTCTTGAAAGCTCTTGGAGAAATTCTTGATTTCTTGATTTCTCTTGATTTTTCTAGAAGAAAGAAGGGTTTTGCTTTTGTAGAAACCCTAGTTTTTGATGTTGAAGAAGAGAAATGAAGTTGTGAGCCTTGATCGTATATAAATAGGGGCTGAAAAGAGTGAGAAAAATATCAAAAAACCTTTTTAAAAATGAGTTAAAAATGTTGAATGGGGTCTGTGATGGTCAAAGTGACGGTTCGTCGCTCAGTCTGATGGTTGGTCGGATCATCCATCACATAGCCATCAGAAAAAGAACACACTTCATCGATGTGATGATCTCAGCAATGGTCCGTTGCAAATCCGACGGTCCATTGGATAGTTCGTCATACGTTGGTCAGGATGAGGTCACGCTGCCTCAGCGTGATGGTCCCAGCGATGATCTATCGCAGCCTCAATGGTCCGTCGTCCTGTCCATCGCACTTGGTCCTGAAAATGGAGTCACTTGGTTGCGATGGGCTGGGCGACGATCCGTCAGCCCGGCCGTTGCACCTGGGCAATTTCGACTGCTTTCTGTAAAACGGCCATAACTTCCTCGTCTGATGCCAGATTTTGATGAAATTGATATCAATGAAAAGCTTATTCAATACTCTACATGAATAAAATTTGATATTAGGAAAATTCTACACGGTTCAAAATATTTCTCAATTGAGAAGACACTTTTTAACCTTTTTAAACTGAATTTGTGCTTCACTTAACATGCTCTAAGACTCAGACTATGAGAGAAATTTGTGGGGTCTAACATTGCTATTGATGTGCTATAGAAATATAGCACTTTATATGCTTAAAATAAGGAAAAGATGCAAGTTTCTGAGGTTATTTTGTTAGATATGATGCCTTTTGGGTATGTTATGCAGGAAACTATGTTTTGGATGATAAATTCATGAAAAAGGTGTTTTTAGTTATTTTTAGAGCAATTATGGATATTTGGAATGTTTTCCACCCTGTTCGTGATAAAGCATGTTTGAGAATTAAAGAAGAGCTGAAAAGATGACTCACAAAACTTACTAGGTCAATATGTGGCCACATGTAGGACCAACATACCGCATGTAGGCATAGCAAGTACCAGAAGTCCAAAATCCCAAGAGTTGACCTTGCAGGATTTTTTACTCCCAATACCTATGATTTGTACCTGTGCCCAGTGTTAGGACCGCAGGTACTACTTACGCCCTATACCAGACCGTGGGTACAGACCATATGTGTCCACCGATTTAGTTTCTCCAATTTTGTTCAGGCTTTGGTTTTAGGGTTTCCTCTCGTACTATAAATACCCTTTATGTACTTTTTAGTTAGAGTTACACACTTTGGATATTCACAAACATATTTTGATTCCAAGATCCATCTTTGATCTTCTATCTTCTGATTTTCTTGTATTGACTTTGGTTTATTAATTCAGTTACGATTGTGGGTTTTATTACTTCTTATCATTATGATTTATTCTACGCTTTCGAATATGAATCGTATTGATTTTTTCACAATCATGAGCGGCTAAAACTCATAGTTAGGGTTGTGGAAACCTTAGCGGATTGATGAAGTAGGGGAAGTGCTTTCGTTGTTCTGAACCGATACCCATGCATGTATAACTTTGTCTTAGTTATGATAGATTTCTTAATGGGTGCACACATTAGGATCCTACCTAGATTTTTGTCCTTAGTCCAAAAGGGGAACAGTGACTAGGAAAAGATAAAGACAATAGTAATTTGGAGTTCAACTATCGATCCACAGTTCTAGGTTCTATCTTAGTAAGATGGTTAGGTTTTATCTAATAACTAGTGACTCAAAAGGTAATAGTTAACTGGGATCAAGATAAGGGTTAGTAATTAGACATTCTGAGACTCAAAAGTTAAAGAGTGAAATCCTTTTGCTCGTCCAAAAACTGCAGAAGGTACATAACTTATCGATTCTGCATGCAAAGTATCGGGTTGGTTCAAAAAAGAACGATAAGCCTACAAAGTTGAGAAGCCAGGGGGAACACAATCCTAATTTTCACCTACACTATTTACAATCGAAGTTAATATAGTTACTTGCTTGAGATTACTACACAAAACCCCCCATTTACTTTTCTTATTTTGTATGCAAACTACAACTGCTTGACATCTGCAAAGCCACGTGTTCCCTTGGGATTCGACCCCAACCTATACTGGATTACTATATTTTGACAACAAATATATCATCTAATAAGAGGTATTTATTGGACGTCATCAAAATTTTGGCGTCGTTGTCAGGGATCAACGATGTTGATTTGTGATTTAAAGTTGTAGTTTTTGGGTTTTTGCTATTATTCTTAGTTGGGAATATGCCAGTGTATGTTTAGCACACGAATTAGAGACAATCCCTTCCTCCCACTGAGTTTGAATAGATAGAGGATCCTATAAACATCTGGTAGGATGTTTGACCATAAAAAAGATAAACCTCCTGAAGGGGTTCGTGATGTTGTACCTCACCCTCCTCCTAAATGAGTGTAGGACATTATTGATCATCAGACTGGTGATCTATTAAATCAAGATGAAGCTGAGATGAGGGTAACTAAAGAAGATTAGTGGTAGCTATAGAGGAAGATCTAGCAGAGACAAGAAGCAGACCATCAAGCAACACTCGATGAAAACAGAACAAAGCTAGAGGTGCTCGTGTTCATGTGATCCTAGCATATCAGTATGTGCAACAATATATAGATGATGAAAAAGACTTGGGATATGTTGAGCCTGCAGAGACTGGACCCATAGTTCCTCTTTTTTTCCCCAGGAATTAAGTTTGATATTACGAGTGCAATGATCCAACTTTTAAATCTGAAGGGTGTGTTTGCAGGTCTGCCTAGATATGACGTAAATTTGTACCTTTCCAATTTCCTCGAGATATACAGTTCATATACAAATCTAGTGGTGAATCAGGAAGCACTTAGATTGAGGTTTTTCCCCTTCTCAATTACAGGAGAAATATCTTTATGGTTAGCGGAACTACCAAGAGGCTCTATCACTACATGGAACGAGTTGCACAACTAATTCTTGAATAGGTTATTTACTCCATCTAGGATGTTGTATCTTAAGAATAAGATTTATAACTTCAGGGAACTGTAGTCTGAGTCTATGTACGAGGCTTGGTTCAGGTTCTAAAAGAATGTGAAAATGGTGCCCAATCATCGGCTGTCAGGGATGAGCTTATTACAGATATTCTATAGAGCTCTGACCATCAGTTCCAGATCCATGGAAGACATCATATCTGGAGGATTTTTAATGAAATTATGTTGGGAGGCATATTCAAAAATGTTAAATTAGACCTCGCTCACACACCGAGGGTGGCAAACTCGGGAGGCTAAGAGGGGATCTGGCACTTATGCTATTGGTGCCTCTTATGACCAGAATGTAGTTGATGATAGAGTAGCCTAATAAATTAAGTTGATAAGGATTGATCTTGGGGTACTAGCAAAGCATCTTGCAACAACGACTTTTGAGAAAGTAATATAGTAGAAGCCAGGGGTTAGCTTCCAAAGCATATGAGTATGAATTAGAAGAGGAAACAAATTATCTAGATCATCAGATGAGGGGTTTCTAAGCCCAAGGGTAAGGGAACCAAGGTCATAACTATTATGATAGATACAGAGACCATAGCAGAGAGCGAGATGGTGACTGGAGAAAAAAAAGAACTACAGAGAGAAGGTAGATAGATATATTTTACCTGGCATATGAGATACAGAATCCAGAATAGAAGAGATGCTAGCTAAGCAGGTGAAGGGTCAGGAAAATCAAGAGATCAACCTTAAGGAGATTAAGGCTGACATTTTAGAATTGACCCAAAAGGTTGAGTTACATGCCACTGCTATCAAGCAGTTGGAACACTAGTTCGGGTAGATGTCAACAACTCTGAATCAAAGAAATCTAGGTACCCTTCCAAGAAACACAATACAAATTCCTAAGAATGATAATCACGTACTTGCTATTACCACGAGGAGTGGTATCACTACTATGGATCTTCTACAAACTGTTATAGAAGCTATTGATGATAAGACACCTATTGTTGAGTTCGAGAAGATAACAAGTGATAATGGTAAAGCTGTTGAAGGTAAAGGTAAGGATCCGGTCACTAAGCTAAAAATCAGACAAATTCTGAGACTGTCCCTACCTTATCCTCAGAGATTGAAGTAGAAGAAAGAGGAAGGTAAGTTCAACCAATTCATTAATATATTAAAAGAATTGATCTTAAACATACCTATCCTAGAGGCATTAGAGAAGATGCCTGGATATGCCAGGTTCATGAAATAGTTAGTCACAAGGAAGAAAGAAGCGATATTTGAGAACATTGATAGTATTCACTACTGTTGTGCAGTCACAACTAGGTTTTTGGCATAGAAAAAGGGTGACCCCAGTGTATTTACTATAGCATGCACTATTGGGTCATCCCGATTTGCCAGAGCGTTATATGATTTAAAGGGCCAATATTAATTTGATGTTGCTGGTCATATTCAAGCAATTGGGTGTGAACGCTCCTTAATCAACTTCGATGCAGCTGTTAATGGCTGACCTTATAGTGAAGAATCTTGTGGGAATCTCTTTTTATGTGATCGTAGGTGTATACCTTCATATTTTCGACTAACTTTTCCATCCTAGACTGTGAGGTTGACACCGAGATACTTATTATATTAGGAAGACCGTTTATGGCCACAGGTAAAGCTATGGTTGACATAGTAAAAGGTGAGCTAAAATTTTGAGTCAATGGTGAGGAGGCTATATTCAATATTCGAAAGTCAATGAAGTAGCCAACTGACATGAGCGTAGTGTCAGTTATTGATTGTATTGATGATCCTACAGGATATTCGTATAGGTATCTTGATGGATTCTGATTAGTCAAGATACTCGCATCATGCCGCGTGTTAAATCAAGTGTTGTATGGGAGGTAACCCATTGGATTGTTGGTGAAGTCTGAGTAATCAACCGATCCACATCATGTCACGGTGTTAAATCAAGCGATAAGTGAGAGGCAACCCACTATTTTAGTGTTCATATTTTTGTTATTTTTGTTTTTTTGTTGGTTATTAGCTTTTGGACCTTACTCGAAATATGATAAGAAATTGCTACATTCATCAATTTCCAGGTAAGGGGACTATGTGATCAACCCATCATGATCACGAGTCCCACACGGTAAGTTAAGTAATAAGTTAAAAAGTTGAAATTTTGAGGATGAAAAATGGTAAGTTATGAAATTTGCATGTAATTTACTTTTGGAACCTAACACTTAGGTTATGGGACTATAAGTATCTGGAAAATTATTAGAACGCCAAGTCTGGGTTGCAGAAAAGTGGGCAAAAATTTTTGGCTGGGCACCTACGCCCAACACCTGCTGGCAGCAGGTGGTACCTGCTCCTAGAGCTAGACTGCGGGTGGTGGCCTAGCTCTTATTTTGGGCTCATTTTTTAATTAAAATTTTAGACCAACTTTTTAATTAAAATAATGAACCCACCAACACTTAAACATGACCTAAAACAACCCCTGTCTTATATAAAAACATTTGCACCCTCATTCTAACTCATTCAAATCCTCAAAACTTCATTTTTCTCTTTGAATTCAAACTTTTCTGTTAAAACATAAACTAACCTCACACTTAAGTAAAGGCTAGATTGATGCTTATTTGAGATACCAACTTATCTTACCACGCTAAAAACAAGTTTCAACTTTGGTTTTGCTTGAATTCTTTATTATTTACTTTAGGTTTTTCATAAAAGAGGTAACTTTCTCAGCTCCTAATGGTTATGTATTGATTTATCTATTGTTAAAACAAGTTGATATGTGTATTTCATTGCAAAATATATAGAATCTATCATGCTTGTATATTGGAACCATGAAGTAGCCTAAAAACATAATGTAGGGTTGTGTTTTGAAGAAAAATCTAAAGTTAGGCCCCAATCGGAAAATGAACTTGAATAAATAGAGTAATACTGATAGTTGAACATGTTTGTTTGTTTTGAAATTCATGATTCTTGATCGGTGTGTGCACATTGGACTTGTTGGGATTTAAAATAAGTTTTAGGGATGTGAAAATTGAGGAAAAATTCAATTTTTTCGAGTTTTGAGTTTTGCTTATACTTTTGCTACCCCTCACTTTTGTTGGAAACTAACAACTGATTTTTTAGGTACATATGGCACCTAAAGCGATGAAAAAATGAAGGTCGGTACTTCGAGGAGACGGGAAGATTCTTCCAAATCTAGTGGTTCAGTGGAGGAGTACCTGAGGTAATGACGTAGAGATGTTGTAGTTGAGGTAACATGTAGAGTAATAAGAGAAAAGACTTGTCGAGCTTCTCAGTCATCTTTAATCTAGCCGAGGATGAAGTCCACATGGATATCACCCCCACACACTCATCCATCTTATGATGATAATAAGGATAAGGAGACAAAGTTTGAGACTAATCCAAAGGTTGCTAATCAGGATCTCCAGTCTAAGGAGGGTCCCAAGATTCATCTAATAAGGTTGAGCAGGAGCAGTCATCCGTGGTGCCCCGGTATAAGGAGAGTACAGCTACTTATGTACAACAGACAGAGGTACCTCAGTCTGAGGAGGATATCGAGCAAACTTTCCATAATGCATTAGTATAACAGAGCCTCACACCTGCACATACCCAGAGACACCTCCCGAGGATAGACCTCCGAGGTGGTGTGTGGAAGAGCTAGGCAGGCCTATGAAATATATTTATGAGAAGCGCTGGATTGACTTATCAGGGCTAGATCTAGTACCATAACTGTGAGCAATATTTGATAGATATCAGATAGAGTGGATGACTAGGCCACTCAGTTCCTATAGCCTGACAATGATATAGGAATTTTATGCATCCTATAAAGAGATTGTGGTCCTTCCTATATGCAGACATCTAGGCCTAATCAAATTTGTGGGGCAACCATATCTTGATTATACACTGGTTGGAGGGGTTAGATTTGATATACAGAGGAGAATATCCACAGAGTTATCTTCGGCATAGATTACATCACTCCTGCATCGACTGCTAAGTGCGACAATTGAGGATCATACGTAATCGACATATCATGCGGGAGGATGAGCAGCAACATGAGAGGATTGAGATGACTAGGTGGATAGCCAGTTATATTTCACTACTTGGTGATATGACCCCATGGATCAAGGGGCAAGCTGTGATAAAAAAGGGCCTCTTAACATTGAAGGCCAAGTTTTGGTGGTTTCTGATTAGATATCGATTGAAACCCACTGTGTTGGATAATATATTAACGTGGGTGAAAGCAGCACTGGTTACTTTTTTAATGGCTGGATGTGATGTTGATTTGTTGTTATTCTTCACCATGAGTTACATAATAGAGCATTTAGGGAGTTGACTAATCTTTCCTTCCCTTGCATGATTTAGAGGCTGTACGAAGAGGTCGGTATGCCTGAGATACTAGGTGTAGACTAGAGGGTAGCTGCGACGGCCACTGTACAGACGAGGACTATGAAGGCTCTAGCACATCCAAGCACTTCTAAGAGATCAAGACAGTAGGCAGCAGTATCACGGGCCCAGTTTGAGGGCCCATCAATTTCTGTAGAGCCTACTGAGGCATATCAAAATGATGCGAGTATTAGTATTGACATGGAGATAGAGAAGCAGAGAAAGGATCCTGATTCTAGTACATAGGGTGAGGGGACACATATTACATCTTCAGCCCCAGCTTTGACTCAGAGTCGGTGGGTGCATCTAAAGAGCCTTCTCGTCCATATACTACAGCTTCTGCGATAGGTATGATTACTATATCTAGTAAGTTTTTGCAGAGCTTAGTGGATAACTAAATGGCCACAGATGCTAGAGTGAGGGTTGTTGAGACTGAGATGACTACCCTCTATGATTAGATGAGATTATGGGTAAGGACTAGATTTGATCAGGCAAAGGCCCGATGGGAGGCCACACTGAGTACTGCACTATTAGAGCTACGTGCTAAATTTTAGACATGCTTGATGAGTTTGAGAGATAGTTTATAGCCCGATATACAAAGACAGCTGCACCAGATCTATCCCAAATAAGGAAAGAGTTTGATGTGTTACGAGCAGAGGTACGCTCTCTCATGGAGAGTTGTGTTACCACCGCTTCCTCAGTTATACCCCAGGTGGTCCAGATATCACCTTTGCATGCACTAAGATAGTTTAATTTTCTCGCAGAAGGTGATGAGGAGGTCCCAATAATTGGAGCCAAGAAACGTATCATAGACGACTTGCAGGACCCAGATTTACCATATGACCAGGTCGTTAAAAAGTCTAGGCATGATTTGATAGTGTATGTATGCATCGATAGGCAGAGGCATGCATCTATAATAGTAGGTGCATCATCCAGTAGTACGCCGCCGCTACCACTGCCTTCGCCAACTGATATGCCCCTATCTAGGGATGCTCCTAATTCGGGCACCTAGTGCATCCCAGGTATGTTCTTATTTTCCTCTATTTTATTTTGTTTTAGCACATTGAAGACAATGTGTGGTTTTTCATTGGGGTGGCATACCATGCCACCATGGATTTTTGTTGACATGCTTCTTTTTTTGGTCGATAGCGGTATGATTGTAGAACCATCATGTTTAGGATAATTTTGTATCGTATTGTGTTTTTCATTGTATTGTGTTGTTTTTGTGTAATTAGGAGATCTTAAGTATTTAGGACAGTAGTCATGTTTTGACTGATTTGCTATACCCCTCCAAAATTTTATGTTTTAGAACTATGTGAATGTATATATGTGTTAATTTCATGGATCTTGTTATGGCATTAGGATTAGGGACATGATAGTCACTTTAGTAATTGCATGAACTAGATAGGTAGTAGTTGATAATATTAACTCTGTGCTATGAGTGTGTGAGATACTACCTAGTTCTCTTTGTGTATCGAATTCAGAACTTGCGTGGTTAGTCTTGCCTAGGTTGAAGGATAGTCAGTTGGAAAGGATCATAGGTTGTTTTTGAGTTTAGTCCACTTTTAGCCTAAATGACTTTCTATGTGTGAATTATATCCCTTGATCCCTATTTTGAGCCTTGGAGCCTATTTTTCTTGTTTTACTATTTACTTTCTCATTTATAGTTCAATAAATCTATTTTTCCCTGGTCCTCCTTAGACATTATGCACCTCAACTCAGGCAAAATTCCTAAGTTTAGGGTGGCTATCATAGGGGTGCGTAGTGTAAAATGGATATGAAAAAGGGTAAAATAAGAGAAAAAAGTTAGTAAGGTTGGGTGTGGT
>NC_061113.1:198025197-198111382 GCF_002878395.1 Capsicum annuum
ACCACACCCAACCTGAATGTGCATTAAAGAATAAAAGGGAGAAATAAGGGTGGAATTAAAAGGAAATTGGCTAATAAGTGAGACCCCAAGGTTAGTGTAGTACCAAGGAGGATTAGTCACTTGATATGTCCATATGTTCCATACCAACCCCCAAGTCTACATAACATGCTAAGAAAAGTCCTATAGTGATCCTAACTTGTCTATCTAAATGCTAAGGTACAGAAAATAAGGGCAAACCTATGGTACTTGACATGCATTGATTGGAACTTCTCTTTTGAGTGTGAGTGTCTCTTGACCGTCCCTGTATTGACATGCATGATTTCATATGAGTGGGTGGGATATCTTTGTTGTGAGGGCATTTGAGTCATATTGCTAGCTATTTGCTTGTTTCGGGTAGTGTAACTTGTATATATGAGTGGTTATCTGTTGTTAATGTAATTGTCATACCTTGATCCCATTATATCACACTGTTGTGCTTCATGTTCATGCACAGTTGGTTTTGAAAAATAAGATTAGTGAGGAATATTGTGTTTTGATTTTAAGTGTTGACTGACTGGCTTGAATCACTTAGTTTCTCTTAGTTAAGCATCATTTTTGTTTTTATTGTGTTTTGTTTTCTGAGGATATGCAAATATTCAAAGTTAAGGGTGTTGATGTGCTATAGAAATATATCACTTTTGACTCTTAAAATGAGGAAAAGGTGGAAGTTTCTGAGGTTATTTTGTTAGATATGATGCCTTTTGGGTATGTTTTGCAGGAAAACATATTTTGGATGATAAGCTCTTGAAAAAGGTGAAAAAAGGTATTTTTAGCTATTTTAGAGCAATTATGGATATTGGAGATGTTTTCCAGCTTGTTCGTAATCAAAGCATGTTCGGAAATCAAATAAGAGCTGAAAAGACTCCCGGCACTTACTAAGTCAACAAGTGGCCGCATGTAGGACCTATGGACCACATGTAGGCAAAGCAAGTACCAGAAGTCCAAAATTCCCAGAGCTAAACTTGTAGGATTTTTTGTTTTCGATACCTATGTTTATACCTGCGCCCAGTGTCAGGACCGCAGGTACTACCTGCACCCTGTGCCAAACCGCGGGTACAGACCATATAAGGCCACCAACTCGATTTTCTCTATTTCATTATGACTTTGATTTTAGGGTTTCCTCTTGTACTATAAATACCCTTTATGTACTTTTTAGTCAGAGTTACGCACTTTTGATAGTCACAAACATATTTTGATTCCAAGATCCATCTTTGTTCTTGGGATTTTCTTGTATGGACTTTGGTTCATTAATTCAGTTATAATTATGGGTTTCATTACTTTTTATCATTGTAATTTCCTCTATGCTTTCGATTATGAATGTTATTGATTTCTTCACAATCGTGAGCGACTAAAATTCATAGCTAGGGTTATGGAAACCTTGGCATATTGACGAAGTAGGGAAGTGCTTTCGTTGTTCCAAATCAATACCCATGCATTTTTTGCTTTGTCTTCGTTATGGTAGATTTCTTAATGGACGCACACATTAGGATCCCACCTAGATATTGCTGCTTACTCCAAAACAGGAGCAGTGACTTTGAAAAGATAAAGACAATAGTAATTTAGAGTTTAACCGTCGATCCACGCTTATAAGTTCTATCTTAGTAATATGGTTAGGTTTTATCTAATAACTAGAGACTCAAAAGGCAATAGTTAACTGGGATCACGATAAGGACTAGTAAGGAGACATGCTGAGATTCAAAAGGTAAAGGGTGAAATCCTTTTGCTAATCCAAAAGACTGCAGATGGTACATGACTTATTGATTATGCATGCAAATTATCGGGTTGGCTCAACAAAGCACGATAAGCCTATGGAGTTGAGAATCCAGGGGGAACACAATCCTAGTGTTCACCTACACTGATTACAACTGAAGTTAATATAGTTACTTGCTCGAGATTATTATACAACCTTCCCCCCCACACATACACATATTTACTTTTCTTATTCTACCTGCGGACTACAACTGCTTGAGATATATAAAGCCACATTTTCTCTTAGGATTCGACCCCAACCTGTGTTGGTTTACTGTATTTTGACAGCGACCGTATCATCATCTAATAGGAGATGTTCTTTAGACGCCATCAGTTGTATCTAAAGATGGGAATAATCAAATGTTGCATATTGCTTGGGCTGTAGTAGAGTATAAGAATAAGAACACTTGGATATGATTTGTGAAATTATTGATAGAGGATTTGGGATTAACAAATGGCGGAGATTACACAATCATTTTAGATATGCAAAAGGTATATTTTTTTCTCCATTTAGTTATGTTTAATGAATATTATATGTTATGAATATGCAATTTATTTGTGTGCAATTTATGATCTGATTTTTAGGGTCTTAGAGCAACACTGATGGAGTTTTTACCAGAGGTGGAGCATAGGATGTGTGCAAGACACATCCTTGTCAACTGAGAAAAAATGAGAGGTCTTCAAAGAAAGAACCAGTTCTGAAAATGTGCAGAACCTTTGAGGCTGAAATGAAGAAAAATCTGAACCAAATGGCCATACTAGGTGATGAAAATATTATTCCAGATTTACTTCATTACAAGGTACAAACTTGATGTAAAATGTACTTTAAAATTGACATCAAGTGTGATAGCATAGATAATAATATGACTGAGAGATTTAATGCTTGGATCTTTGGACCAAGGCATAAAATAATTATTACTATTCTAGAAGAGATAAGGGTGAAGATAATGACTAGACTAGGTGAATTCACTAAGTTTCCAGAAACATGATTGACTAATATATCTCCAATGACTTTGAGAGTGTTAGTAAAAAACACAAAAAAGTCAATGAGATATAATATTGACTTCAATGGACAGAGAGATTTTAAAATATCAGATAGACCATATATATATAGTGTTGATATGATGGATAGTACATGCAGTTGTAGATCTTAGATGCTTAAGGGAATACCCTGTCCACATGGGATTGCAGTCATACTTTACAAAAAATGAGAATCAATTGATTTTGTTGATAGCTGCTATAATAAAGAGACTTATCTCCAGATTTATTGTCACTACATTCAATCAATTACCAATATGAACATGTGGATAGAGTCAATAAATCCTCAGGTGGAGCCACCAGTTGTTAAACGTATGCCTGTCAAACCAAAGAAAAAAAGGAATAGAGAGTTTGGTGAGACCAAAAATGTGGAAAAATGTCAAGAAAAAGGGTTAACATGACTTTTAGCATCTATCAAGGAAAAAATCACTACAAAAGAGGTTGTCTTTTAAAGGTGTGTAACTTTAAATGACTTGTATCATTTATTTGTAGTTTGATTATATTTGAATATGTTACTGCTTCACCTCTTTTTTTTGTAGGATTATATTAGACCAAGTAGTGTTGTTGTTGGACCAAGTGATGTACAAAGTACTTTAAGACCTAGGAGGAGGCTAAGAAACACTTCTGCTACTACTGATGCACCCCTTAGACCTAGGCGTAGGCCAAGAAAAAAAGTGATAATCCCGAAGCACCTCCTAGACCTAGGGGAGGTCCAAGAAAGATAACACAGTTTGAATAAGTTGCAACACCTCTTACACCTAAGAAAGGGCCTAATAAACCAATTGCACTAGATTTAAGAGGTAGGGGGAAGAGATGTTTAACATGTTATAGAAGTTGTAAGAGTCAGGGAAGGGGTGTTGAATATATTGTAGGAGCTGCAAGAGACGGAAATGAGTAGGAGTGTAGCACCAGTTGCAACAGCTATAGGAGGCAGGGGCAGACCAAGAAAACACCTCTTTGTGACATAGGAGTAGCAAGGAGGACACCTTTTCATCAGTGGTTTGAAAATCCAACAAGTTACACTACTCATGCTCCACCAAATCCACCTGTTTCACCCGTTCATGCTCAATTTAGTACATGCAATAGAGGAGCAACTGGTAAAAGGCCAAAGACAATTAGAATAAGTGTTTTGATTGCTGAAAATGGTTTCACAACATATAATGTAAGCGCTAACAATAAAATTTAAGTTTACTTTGCCATAGAGGTTTACATGTGTATAACTTTCTTTCTTTCTATGTCTGCAGCCTGGGTTGTCAAGTAGTATGATACTACATACTGATTTTACACAGTCTATAAGGTCTGCTAATGTTACTGGAGACCCTAGTTATAAACCAAAGACAGGAGTAAGGTGGAGGGGTAAAATAGTAGTGACTAAAAACCAGCTTGAAGTGATGAAAGATGAGATGAGCTTGAACAAAAGATAAAAAGTGACTTTTTCATAATCCAAGCCACAAAGAAAGTAGTTTTAAAATATTGGTAGTTTTTTAGATTAAAACTGATGTTGTATTGTTAATTGGGTAGGTTATTTTGACAAACAATGTGATTTACTTTTGCAAGGTCATTTTTTAAAAAAGTTTTTATGATGCACTTGAATGTTGCATCTCAGATATTTATTTAGTAATTTTGTATTGACTTATGTTGCACTTGAAAGTTCAAGTTGCATCTCAAACAGTTGCATCTCAGACATTTATTTAGTAATTTTGTATTGACTTATGTTGCACTTGAAAGTTCAAGTTGCATCTCAAACAGTTATGCACTAATTTTCTGTAAAATTCTTGCATTGATTATGCTCTGATTTTGTATAGAATTTTGTATTGAATGTTTCTATAAATGTGTATCTATTCTTTGTGGTGCTATATGATGGTTCTATCAATTTTGAAATAATAAATTTAGATCAACAAAACCAGCAAAACAAACAAGTACTCAAAACCAACAATTAATTTCAAATAGGATATTTCATTCAACAAAATCAAGTTCAAACCACCATACAAGGAACACTACTAACGACAAATTCATATTACAACATTGGACAAAACACTTCAGCCTGCTATTTTGATCCATATAGCAATACATATTATGAAGATACACACCGTGAAATACTACTAAAGTTTTCTATCTTCTTTACTTTAATCATCTTCTCTGGTGTATTTTTCACCTCGTCTTTCATCTTACAAATGAGTTACATTGTTCTTTTATTTGAGTGAATGCAGATTTAGCTTTCATGTCCATAATTTACCTATCACTGTAAGTGCCAACTAATTCTTCCTTCGTCTTCATTATCTTCAATAGTTCATTCATG
This sequence comes from Capsicum annuum, assembly GCF_002878395.1. Lineage (NCBI taxonomy): Eukaryota > Viridiplantae > Streptophyta > Magnoliopsida > Solanales > Solanaceae > Capsicum > Capsicum annuum. The sequence continues at coordinate 198,030,323 of NC_061113.1, forward strand.
TCCTTCACTTTCTTCACCAACTTTGGAATAATGAATTTAGATCGTTCACCAACCACATCATCCCTCTAAAGAAAAAGGTACACTTGTTTGATCCATAATATGGGCAAGATCAAAATCTTCTTTTCGAATTATTATCGGATCAAGAAGTCTTCAAATAGAGTAAGAGACCATGATTGTATCACACCTCCGCATTTAACATTGGATCTTTCTTGTCTAAACAAATCTTATTCAAATCTAATTTTACATCTTTCATGGCTAGCCTTAATTTCAAAAATCATGAATTAAAAATTAGTGACAATAGTGAGAAGAAGTTAGAAAATAGTGAGAAGAAGTTTTAAACAAACAAAGAAAACTAAGAAAGATATCAGAATTTTACCAAAGAAAACAAAGTAAACCAATGAAAAGATCTTACCTTCAACAATGGAGAGAAAAACGGGAGTAGAGTAGAAGAAGAGGGATTTATGCCTCTTTTAATACATTATATTAAAAAATAAGGAAATCTAATGAAAAATATATAAAGTTATGTATCCAAAAAATAGGTCTATAACGATTTTTTAACACCCTTACGCGCTCAAGGTACGTGAATACACACAGTAGTCCAAGTGGATAGATATATGACATTTAAATATGATAAAAAAAAAAAGTCTAGGGGGTCATAGGATCCCCTGCAAAGTTCAATATGTATAACTACAAATTTTCACAAAGTACAGATATTTTTCGTACTGTTTTTTGAAATGAATAAGAAATATAGTTATTCAAGGAAAGGAAAGTATATTTAAATTCGGTGAAGTGTATATGAATAGGAAAGTAACTCTTTTACCAATAAAAGTAAAGATAAAGAAACGTGTAAGCCTTGAGAAAGTAAATAAATGTATAATTTATTTAAAAGTCAATAAACGTTTATCAATGTAAAAAATACTTTTATTAGATTTTACTCCTTGAATTATGAACAACACTTGTAACTTTTCTAATAAAGGGACAAAAATGAATAAATAAAGATAATTATTGTACAACACTTGTAACTTTTCTAATAAAGGACAAAAATGAATAAATAAAGATAATTATTGTGATCAGAATTTTTTTCTACCATGATTATCAAAACGGTTAATAAGAAGAGATGTAATATAAAAAAATAAAAAATAAGAGATATTTTGACTAATGAATATACATTAAACAATTTTTTTTTAAAAAAAAGTTAGAAATTATTTTTAAAAAAATGCTACAACTTGCAATTAAAAGTTTAATTTAACTTACGATAAACAATCTTATAATTATATACAAGGTAATTTTCACATTCATTTTTGGGATAATTATTTTGTATATCCATTAGACTCAAATTATAAAGAAAAAACATAGTCTAATCTATATCAAAATAAATGACCCACGTTTGAGTCAGTCTGTCTAAATAATTTCCGTAAATGATCATTTCAATTTTGGGTTACTTCAGCCCCCTTTTAAAATTTAGTGTTGCCGCTTTCTTTTTCGCTCCATTTTTTTTTTTTTTGGTTAAATTTTTTTTCTTTTTTATATAAAAATTAAATATAATTATATAAAAATTGTATAATTAGTATATAGGATATGTATTTATATTAAATATATGTATAGCAACTAGATAGAATATGTATAAAAACTATATAATTGTTGTATAAAATAAGTATTTGTACAAAATATATATAAAAATTGTATCGAATGTGTATAGAAAATATATAATTATTATGCAAAATATGTATATAAATAATAATTGAAAATATATAATTATTATGCAAAATATGTATATAAATAATAATTGAAGCTAAAGATTGTATAGTGTATATTGAAATTTTATAATTGTTTTATAGAACACATTTTCATGTAAAATCTATATAGAAATTGCATCACTGTTATATTTATATAAATATGTATATGTATGTATATATATGTGTGCGCGCGCCCGCAGAAACTGTATTATTGTTATATAAATATCTATATGTATCACCTTGGTATAAAATATGTTATTTTCATATAACAAATAAAAATATACTTTTTGTATTTGCTTGATTAGAAAAGCGTAGTAATTATAATATTGCAAATTTATATTTAATTGTTTAAAAAACCTACAAAAATTATGCAGTTGTTTTTTCGGTAGAATTAAAAATAATAGGAGAGCAATTTTTTTTATTTTTTTTTAAACATAAGGAACACAAAAAAAAAGAACAAAAACTAAAGAGTAGAATTTTAATAAACAAAAAATAAAAAGAAGCCATAGAAATAAACACAACAAAAAAAAAAAGAAAGAACGAAACAATGAAAAAAGAACAAAGAAAAGAAAAAAAAAACAGCGATGCAGTGAATAACATCAACAATGGCTAAATATCAGAATGCAATTATCGAAAATACAAATGGAGAGAGGGAAAGAGGAATAGAGTGCAGGAAAAAAGAGATATTTGTCTGAATGAACTAATGTGTATGATTATATATAAAATGTATAACAATGTAAAAACATGTATGAATACTTCTGATTCTCTGTTGTGCATGTTTATACACTTACAAAAGCAGTCAGTGTTTCTGAAGATTAACCTTTAATGGGACGACTAATTCTGTACCATATTAAGGAAGACTAAATATGTTTTATTTTCAAAGTTAGATTAAAAGATACAGTAACAAGGGACACAGGGTAGGAGATTTCAGTGCTTCTAAAAAAATACTACAATCAAACAATAATAAAACAATCGATAAAGTCGAGATAAGATCAAAGACTAAGAGAAATCAGCTAAAAAACTGGAGAAAATTTTTTTTAAAAAAAAGATATACCAACACAGTTTATGAGGACGACAACAGTTTTGATATTATGTCTTATATATAATACTAGATGGCCCGTGCCCGTACACAGTACGGGTATTTCCCTATCATCTTTTTATGAAAGAGCAAAACAAAGGAAGCAATACCAGCAAACTGAGTCAACATTAATATAATATAATTCATGTTATTTTATGCATGCAAAACAAAGTTGAAGATTACATTCTTAAGCTTGCTTATGAGAGAGGTTTTAAAGAGAAGCGTTAGATTGTTCATGTTCACTTTGATAAGCTGATTCCCCAATAATTATAACTTAGCATATGTTACAAAAGAAATTTCACTTGTGCTATAACATAAATCCAATATTAGGATTGCCTCATCTTGTCATTTTCTGTACAACGTCTCAACCTGACCACATAAACTAACATGTTAGTATTGATGGGAGATTCAATCTTTATATCAGAAAAATCAGAGGCCTAATTAACTGAATTACAAATTCAGCCCAAGGAAAATACTACTAACTTAGAAACATGATTGGTACTAATTGAACATCCTTGAAAAATCGACACTACTTCAGAAATTTCATTGTATATCAATGTTGATATCCAGAGGCAAGAAACAGATTATTTAAGAACTTTGCCATTTTAGCACATTGAATTTATTAACACTAATAATTCAGTAAAAAGTAGATTAAAAAGAAAAAATGTATGCAAAGTCCATTCAATGTATAGGATACTAACCATGTCATAGGTGGTCTGTAGTAGTTGAGATTTGAAGATGACACTTCACTTCTCACACAAAACAAACTCCCAGTAAAGGAAATTTTAGTTCGAACCATACTCACAACCATTTGCTCCCACCTTACAATGAAGTCTCATCTGAGCCACGCTATCTAGGTGGTCCATGTCCAGTAATTTGTAGCATCCCCTAAAAATGATAATTATTGTCAAACTACCATCTCTTGCATGCTTCTACTCCATCTTAGCCCACTTCTGCATGAAAAATATGCCCAAATCAACATACTTGTGATCAGGACCACAACAATTGATTGGCATGCAAGTTGGTTGGTATACTTATTGCGCTACTATGTTTAACAGTACAACTCAGAATTACTTGTAAACATAAGAGCACATATCATATCATAAGTTCAAATTGAATTTTGAAATTGACAGAACATAAACTAAAATAAAATCATCTTAAAAATATTTTTTTCTAAAATGTTGATATACAAAATACTAAAACAATGCATAGAAAGTATGTCGCAGGATACTCAGATAGTAGTATATACTCTTTGGTTGCTAGCAGAGCATAAATTGTGTTTCTGGACAGCATGTTAAGCCAAAACACACTATTGCAACCTACAACAATAGAAGCACAAGTTAATCAACCAAATATACGCCGATGGCAAAAAAGAATTCAATTTCAGAACCAACATAAAATAAAAATCCAAAGAACACATTCAGGTCTAGTTTTAGCATATCCATTTATCAGTTTTAGAATTTCTATGTTAGTGCACAAAACACTTTTTAGTACCTTGATCAATAAATTTAAACAATATGAAAGCAATTTCACATGTTTAACTACTCGTAACTTCTTCATTGAGCTACAACAAGAGATAGTAACATGTTCAATTATTCCTAATCTTTTTCTTGAGCTACAACTGGGGATGGAAATTATCGCTTGAAGGATGATGTCCAAGTTTGCACTGGACCTAGTGATTAAGATCTAGGAGAGCAATGCCCATATTTTCAAACTTATCAATTGAAAACGTTCACAAAATTACCAACAACATTTAGGGACTTCATCCACAACTATTTAGAGAACTTAACATTGTTGTATCAACAACTCTTTTCGATCCATATTTATCTAAAACCCCCTCAAAATTTAATAAAGATGGAAACAAAGGAAAAAGGTAAAATAGGTTCTGCCAAGTTATAGCAAGATGATTTAAAGTATTGCAGTTTGCTAATATATTTCTGGTGTAGAGTAATCTTTGATTTGCCATGTAGAAAACGTGTCTACTTGTTTAACTTTATGATAGTATAAGTACCTACTTATGCACACTCAAAATTGAACAAGTAAATACAAGCTGAGGCTACACTAAAGGGCACGTTTATGTCCGGTCACACTACATCACATAATTCAATACTACAAAAATTGTTATAGCTAGCTACTATAGAAAACCAAAAAGTAGTTTTACCAAAATTTCGTGAAATTCTATCAAGTGTACATCAAGCAGTTAATTTGAGAATGAATTATGTTTAAATTACTGTGCTTCTGCTCTTATGTTACATGATAGTTAGTTTTCTTCTTAAAAATCAGAGGAAAGAGCTTACTATCTTTTCAGTAGAAGCAGCATTTGGTAATTACTAAATAACAACTTAAAAGTTAGTGTCAATAGATAAGTAAGAACACTTCAAACTAATTAAAGAAACTAAAAAAACCAGTGCCTACAGAGAAGGGATTTTATTTTTCTGTTTTCACCTGAAGAACTGACCCTCTCCATAGCACGTAACCATTAAAACTCCCAAAAAACTGACCCTCCCAGTGATACCTTCTCTTGTTTTCTTCTTTTTAATCTTTCTAATCCTCTTAATTTTCAACTTACCGGGAAAATCCTCTTAATTCATCAATTGGTTGTTATAGTAGACAGATACAAATTTGTTATGCTTCCTTTAGATATAAACTTTAATAACATAGCAACTATGATGGACCACTTATGAAATCTATCAGCTTTAACAAGCTAGTAGCAATAAGCGGAACTCTCATATTATTAACCTTGATTGAAGTGACAATATAATACATTACAAGTCTTTTCTTCTTCTGAGAAAGCCTATTTTTTTTCCTCTTCTATTTTTCACATTTACTGTCCTTGATCGGAAATTTCACAACATCACCACCTCAAAAACACATTTAGTTAGATTAAAAAATGAATTATGACAAAATGTCAAGCATAGAACAGAAATAATACTCACTTTAGCACATGAGAAGCCATTAGTAGCTTAGTTTTTCTCCCACATATGGCTTTTCAATTATTTCTACACATGCATCTCAATCTCCCTGAATAACCTATGTCACATAAAAATAACACATTGTCTATGAAAGAAGTAAACTACATATGCCATTCAGCTTCTTTTCGCCGCTATAAAAATCAAATCAACAACTTGAGCAATAGAAAAATTAATCGTAAAAAAAATTAAAGAAGTCTGTAATGGATCACAAAGAAAAAAGACAAAAGGAAACAAAAAGAACTGATTTTTTTTTATTTTTGAGAATTAGTATTGTTAAGAAAAATAACCGAGAAGGTGGAGTGAGTGCTCAAATTTCACCTTGATTGAAGATGGAGACCTAGAGCATTACAGTCTATTCTCCAAAAAGTGTTGGGTGTGGCAAATGAAAGTTACGGAGGAAACTATTGTGGAACTGAAAATAAGTCATATTTCAATAGTTAGAGCTGAGTTAAATTCTTCAAAAACTCTGTAATTGAAAATTTTAGTTTACTTAGGACTTGAGAAGTTCATTCCTTTTCTCTTAACTATGGGTCAACCAAAGATTATTATTGATTACTTCTCACTATTAGAGCCATTTTATACTTCTTTCTATTGAACTCAAAAGAAAAATACAATGAGAAGTTGGAAATTTTTCAATCTTTTGATTAATCTACAATTTCTCTAAATTTTAAGTTCAAAATCCAAAATTAAAATCACAAATTCCTTAATAAATATAAGAAGTAATAAAAATTACCTACATGCAACACTTGAGGAGTCAATTAGTAACCACAAATAACCAAGAAAAGATAAAGATGTTGATACGAATGTGAAAAACAATGAAGCAGAGTTTAAATTGATACCAAATTCAGAAGAAAAATCTATTATAACACAAATAATACCTTGAGGGCAATAGTGATTGAAAATCAGCAAACTTCAAGAGAGAAACTAAGCGAAACGGATGTCAGAGAGAGTGATATGAAATAGCGGATGCAAAAGTAAGAAGAAAATGTTAGAAGGAGGTGGAGAGGATGAAAGAATTGAAAGACGTGTGTTTACAGTTTGGAGAATGTAACACGTGGCAAAGTGAAACATAAATTTACAAATATAACCCTAAAACATTAAATATTTACATAAATATCCGGACGACTAAAAACCTTCACTTATAATTAGTAGAAAAATAATAATATATATTATTTAAAATAACTCTTTGCAATTATTTTTTAATTAAAAATAATATCTTTCATATCTTCTGCGCTATGTGTGCGCGTGGGTGTGTGTTGCATAAAAGCAGTGAATTCAAATTGATAAAATATCAAGATAAGAAAAATTAATCGTTTTCATTGTGTTTTTGAGTCCGAATTCGATATTGGACGTTGTAAAATAAGAAAATAAAAATAATTTATTGTAGTTATTCTAGAAAAAGACCAAGATATGTTTTTCGTCCCTAAAATTGATTATAGAAATTATGTCAATGTTTTTATAATGTTTTATAAAAAGTAACTCATGGGACGATTATCAAAAGCTACGTATTCAAATTTTATTTATCAAATTAAATATATTTTTTCAACTATGCCCTTATATAAAGATAATTTAGTGTGCTACACAATATTTTTAGTGATTTTGTAATGAATATAATTTTTTTAAGATATAAATATTCTAGTACGGATGAAATAAAAAGGAATAAGTTCAACAAACTTTTAATGTCTTTACGTTTTCTGCAAGTACATGTTTTCCTTTTCAAGGACACATTATAACCCTAACTTTGTTAATCACAACACATAAATACTCACTTGAAAGCATGACCAAAATATTATCAACATACAATCATATATTTTTACATTATTCATACATTCATTGAACAACAAATATTCAAATCATGTTAAGAAATTTTTTTACTTTCGTCCATGTTGATACTTTCATATTCTCTATTAGGATTCTGTTATATTTATTCGAGAGCCTTGTGATTGTGTTTGTTGCAGTTTTTCTATTTGAGCAATTTTACTTTTAAATCAATATTGTCATGAGCTTTAACAAACGAAGTACTGACATATCTCTTATATTTTTATTTGTAATATTGATAGACTCTACCATACTTTGAAGTCATCAGACGGCCTCAGTTGACTCCGATATGTATGCTAGACTAACTGGCATATTTAATTAGGCAAAATTCAGAAATAGCATATTCCCTTAATTATGAGTTTCATAGCAACAGATTTATAATTACATAATATAGCAAGTTGTATTTTATATTTTTGCAAACTGCTGCTATAAAAATATAAATACATATGATTTTTACTGTCCTTATGATAGATATGTATTTTATATTTTTGCAAACTGTTGCTACAAAAATACAAATACATATGCTACAAAATATAATTTGATAAAAGTGTTGTTATATTTTGTAATTTAATACTTAAGTATGTTACCTTATGTATTTTTTCCTATTTAATTTATATCAAATATCATGACACTCTAGAGTCAATTTGTTTACCTCTTTAATTAGATGATCATATTATCAAGTTGAATAAATTTTGGTAATAGCATAAAATATTTTTGAAGCCTAGTTTCACTTCTCTTGAACTCATTTCTGATGTTGTTGCACAAATGATAGATACATACACAATGTGGAACTATTGGATGAACAATTAAATTAACTTTAAAGATAATGCATGTCATGCTGATCTTAGGTGTATTTATGCATCTACGCGTCATTATCTCTACGTATTTAATCTAGTTTTGAGTACTTCTTGTGTGTATCATGGAGTGTTAAAAGGTATAATTGAGTATCTGTGTGTTTAATTACATGGTTAAAGGGTTTAAGGTGCAACCAAGACAAGTTTAGAATCAAATTGATCACATAGAGTTTAGATGGGAAAATGAGTGTTACTAGCTTGAGCTATGTGTTGTTCTAGTATATTTCGATGGACTCTATTGTGTTGTGTGTACTAACTCATTATTTGATGTTATAGGATGCCATGTAAGATGTGAGGATCAATACACAAGAGAAAAACAAGGCCAATGAGGTTGGAAAAGCAACCACAAAGTGCGGAATTTGAAGGCAAATGGAAGGAGTTAACTACTACGAAAAGTGGGGTTTTGGAGCACTAGGGCGTGCCACACCCTTGGAGCTTGGATATAAAGGTGTGGAATGCCTTGAGACACAAATTAAATGTCAAATTTTAGTGTACATCTATGTTAAGGGTGTGTCACGCCCTTCAACATCCACGATAAGGGCATGTCACTCCCACGGTGAAAAACGTCCAAAAGTGACTTTTTAAGCCTCTTAAGTGGGGCAATGTTATCAATGCATTTATTTCTTCTTGGGATACCTATGGACGACCTAAAATACTATAAAAGGAGCACTTAGTCATAATTTCATAGCATTTTTGGATCAATACACGAATGGAGAGAAGACAAGGCACCAAGGGACTCAAACTAGGGTTCTTTGTTCTTTAACTTGCCTTTTTTGTTGTTTTACTTTATGAATTCATCTATGGTTATTCGTTGTAAGGCTATGAGTGGCTACATATCCTCTTTCTAGGGTTGATACTACGAACATAAATACTTAAGTATTCAATTGAGTTGGTTAATTATTGATGATCATATTTGGTTATTCATATATTCTTGTTATTACTATTCTAGTGATTCGTTACCTCTAAGATAAACTTATATTCCTATTGTGAGCCCGGAAGGAGGAATAATAGATTACATCGTGGGATGTATGGAGTGATATCTTATACTATGAATAAATTACATACAAGATTTGCAATTAGGATAGAAATATACATAATTTGCTCCATTTGGTCTGAATAGGGGATTGAATACAAATGCGTTCAAGTTAGTTCTCACATTGTCGGGACCCGAACCAGGGCCTGGCCGTGACGGATATCTCAATTCCCACATGGAACGGAGATCGCCCTCTGTACCTAACCAACCCAAACACAACACACCTAAAGGTCAGATGAATTCTGAACATACAACATGATAGTGCGCAATAGCTTAAGAAAATTTTAATGCATGTCTATGACCAACCACCGATGACTGGCCAAATGACCGATCGACACCGCCTAATAACCATAGTAGTCCAAAACAAATTCTTCTAAACAATAAACCAAAATTGAATCCCAATAAAATGTCGGGACATGCCCCCAACTATAGCTAAAATAAATCTAAACAGTCTGAGACATAAAAGAACAAAACATAAAATGTAGACTTCCGATGTATGAAAGCTCACCACTTTAATGTCAACTCATGAGCTGATCTCGAGTCTTAATCACTGAGCAGGAGGAGTAGAAGTATGACCAATTCCTGCATCACATGGGGGTACAGCATTCGAAGACAGTTAGCGAGGTGAACGCTAACATGTAATTCAGTGATAAGGATAACATAATGATATGATCAACAGTTTAAAATGATTCAAATCCAGTGCACATAATCAAATGCATAAATATATATATATATATATATATATATATATGTATGTATATATTTATACACAGATTATATGCTGGATAGGGAACAAGACTTATCATGCATTCCAAAAATTTAGCCTGAATTATGTAGCTCAACCATCATAACATGTACCCACGGGCTATATGGTCCCCAACTCTCATTCCCTGGTCGTTCCTCAGCGCGTATAGCCGCACTAACCGAAGAATAATCTCATATATATGAACATGGGGGAATCGAACTTCCCAACATATACTAAGGTGACTTAAGAAACCGATAATATAATGATTTACGGGGGACTCAAACCTCCCTAATCATAAAATAATAATGAGGGGGACTCAAACCTCCCTAGTCACTTTGACCCCTGCATCGGCAAATGCGATTTCCAGTATCGGTCACTCAGACATCCACTTTTACGACTCAGCTACACAACCTTTATTAAATCCCAATTAAAACATTTATAACACAATCTTATTCATGAATCATATTTCACATTAAGGCATACATTGTTGGTATTGTCATACCATCTACACTTGCAAGGTAACAACAACATGCCAAAATAATTTCCATTAACTTGGGGAAAACAGCTCCCTTTGTTTATTAATACAAGGCGAGGGATACCTACTCTTTCTGTTCATTAAATCAGACCATTGTGTTTTGAATACGTCTTTACCTCATGCAATAATTTGATACTAGTTTAATTTTATAAATTTCTGCATCTCTTATAACTCAAAACCAATTTTGCACTTTTTTATGAGGTTGGGGTCATAACCACTTCGAATGTCACAAGTTTGGGAAAATCACAATTCCCTAATTTGTTTACCGTACCCATGCACTCTAAAGTTCAAAACCATATTTAAAGCATAATTACCATATATAAATCATAGGAAAACATTGTTCAACAATAAGCATTCAAATACCCCAACCCTTATTTCAAAACCATCATAAATATCTCATGAACAATACTTTAAATCACATGTTTTAACAAAATTAACAATGAGGGAAGAGTAACATGCCTTAAACACCAAGAAATTTGGAGAGGAATCGACCTTTGATCCCTTAGATGACCAACTTAATGAAACCCTAGCTTGACTTACTTGAGGAAATTTAGAGTCCCTTTGAAGTGTTTGAGAGGTTACTTGATTTGTTTCTAAGTGCAAATGACATCTTAATGAGGTTATAAGTCGTGGGTTTCAATTTGGATAAGAGGGTAAATATCTAGAAAGCCCTTAACTTAAAAGCTAAAAAAGTGATGCCTTTGACTACGGGTCAACCCTTGACTCGTAGCCACTCCTTACGACTCGTCACCACGAGTTGTAACCAAGGTAGCACCACCAAGGCAAGATACACTACTGACCTTACGACTCTGCCACGGTAATCATAATGGGACCCTACGACTCGTAGGGTACAGTCGTAGTCAACATAGAACCCAAATTAGGACTTACACAAGAAACCCTATGATTACACCTAACGACTCATAAGCTATCCTTACAGCTCTTAGTGAGCCACTCCTACTCAGAGCAGAATCAAGCCACGAACTTACTGATTTATTTACAACTCATCCCAACAACTCGTCAATACACCCTACGACTCATGGGGTCCAGTCGTAACCAGGGTAGTGAGCACGAAATTTTAAGAAATTTCTAAGGACCAAAAATCCGAGGTGTTATATACTCCCCCTCTTAGGATCATTTATCCTTAAATGATAGGTCAAGGCATTTGCTAGCACGATTTTACCCCACATACCTCTACTCTTACCTTTAACAAAGACAGAAAATAAATATGTTAAGGAATACACATACCTTAAGCACGATTATCTGAAATGGGAAACAAGAATGGGTACTTAGACTTTATGTCCTCATTGGCTTCTCAAGTAGCTTCCTCAATCTTTGGTTCTGCCAAATAACCTTTATCGAAGCTGTTGACACATAATTTTTGCCCTCCACGACTAAATTTAATTCTAAGTTTCTTTGATTTTTAATAAAATTAAAATATTTATTTCATCCGAATAAAAATTTATTAAATATATTTGTACGTAATTTTATCATTTTAAGTAGTGATTATAATTTATCGTATTCAATTATACGAGATTTTATAATTTTGTTACTTAAATATTTATTTTTATAATAGATCTATTTCCTAAGTTAGTTATCCGCATAGATCCACACCCCCTACAAATGGTATCAGAGCCCAGTTATTTAAAAAATACAGCAGTAGTATATATGTTTGAATTTATATATATGTTTGAATTTATGTTTGAATTTAGATTGGATTGAATTAGTTATGAGAAGACCATTTAAAAAGAAGCTTTTAGAAAAATTAAAGAATCTTTAATTAGTAATTATTCAGAATATATAAGTCTAAATAAAATAAAAGAAAACCCACAAAGATTAGCCTACCTAATTACATTAATATCCAGTATTGAAGCAAAATTAATAATCCATTTAAAATCTAGAAGAATGAGACACATACCACCTAATTATAATAAAATTAGATTTAGATATCCACCAAGATATTATAAATATGGTTTAAATAAATAAAGTACAAAAATACAAAGAATTAAAACAAATTATTTCTGAAAAACGTAAAGAATTAAAAATAAGAATAGAAAGACTACACTATAATATATTTGCCGGAGTTAGTGAAAACTCAATAAATACACAAAAAGATGAAATATCAAAATTAGAATTACAAATAGATAGTTTAGAATATATATATCAACATGAACTATTCACAATAAAATAAACAAAGAAGAATTTATAATAGATGAAAAAATATATGAAAATCATGAAGGATTAAAATTAAAAATAGTATTTTCTAATCTAGGAAGAAGATATAAGAAAATAGGTGAACATTTATATCAAATGTTAGAAAAAGAAGAATTAAAATTAGAAGATAAATTGACAGCCATGGTAAGAATAGAAAGAGAAAATGAAGAAATAGATAGGAAAAAGGAAATAGAAAAAATAAAACAACAAACTACAGAAGAAATACGAAAAATAGAAGAAACTAAAAATAGTAGGATTGCTGAATTAGAAAAAGAACTACAAATGTTAAAAGATTTGTATGAACAAAGACAAAAGGAAAAGGAAGAAAAAGATAAAGAACAAAAATTACGAAACGAGATAAATCAATTTAAGGAAAAATTAAAAATAGAAAACAAGGAATTAGAAATAAATAATATAGATGTTGAAAAGACAGATAATTATGATTCAGAAGATAGTGAAACATATACAGAAATATTAACAAATACAAAAAATTTAGAAATCAATGAAAAACAAGAAGTAAATAATGAAGAAAACTTAGAAAATATCAACACAGAAATAAATACTCTTGATAAAAAAGAAGATGAAAATATAATACCAAGAACATCAGAAATAAGAAAACCTACATATTATAAGAATAAGTTTAAAAAAATATAATCTAAAGAATGAATATGACAAATGGACACCAAAATAAATAGTTAATAAAAATTATAACTTTTTAGACTTAGACTGTGTAGTAGATACAGAAAAAACAATACAATTATGGATAGGATATATGACAAAATAATTATTAGATAATAATATAAACATAACAGATGCACCAGAATATATAGAAAGAACACTAATAGGAACAGTGAAATTATGGTTTTCAAATTTAACTGAAAATAGCAAGAAGGTATTAAGAACTAATAAACCTATAGAAGGAACATCATCAACAATAACTAAACTAACACCTATAGAATTATTAAAAAAATATGAAACAACTATAAGATGAATTTGGTAGTATGACAACAATAGAAGAAGAACAAGATGAAGAAAAGATACAAATAGGAATTTAATATTAAAATTAGCAATATGTAATATGTGTTATATAGATGAATATACTTGTGCATTTAAAGAATATTATTATAAAGGAGCATATAATATAGAAGAAAGTAAAGAAATAAAAAAATTATATTTTAATAAATTACCCGAGTCATTTAGTTCAAAGATAATAAAGAGTTGGGAAGAAGCAAAAATAGTAGATACTTTAGGAACAAGAATAAAATTTTTACAACAATGGTATAGAAACTTATGTGAAAAATATAGAGAAGAATTAAAAATGGAAAAAACATTGATAAGAAATTTAGTATGTTGCAAAAATAAAATAGCACCCCAATTCGGATGTGAAGAAAGATATTATAAGAAAAGAAAAAGATATAAGAAATATAAGAAATATAAAAAATCAAAATATAAATACAAGAAACCAAGAAAAAGATATTATGTAAAAAATTATAAATACAAAAGACCATATAGAAAAAAGAAATCTATAAAAGAATGTACTTGTTATAATTGTGGAAAATTAGGACATTTAGCTAGAGATTGTAAATTACCTAAAAATCTAAAAAATAAACAAATATCAGAAATAAAAATAGATAATACAGAATATATGCAGATAGATTATATAGATTATGAATTAGAAAGTGAGGATAGTATATATGAAATTTCAGAAAATGAAACAGATAATGAAATAGATAGTGAAATAGATGAATCAAATGACTGACGAAGATATAAAAATAATAACAAAGGAAGAATATTTAAATGATGAAGGAACAAAACAAAAAATAATATTTGACATTAACATATTTGATGAAATAAAAGGAAAAGAATTAGACTTAAGTGTAGAAAAAATATTTAAAATACCAACAATAAAAAATATTTTTACTAGGAAAAAAGATGAATATTATGTAGTATGCCAAAAGGAACATGTAATAGACTGTAGATATGCAAAAGGTAAAGCTAGTATACCACTAGTAACAAAAAGAATAATTAATAAAGAGATAAACGATATAAAGAGTAGAGGAGACCCAATAAAATATGTACACCTTGGAGGAACAGAGATATTAATAAAAGCATATTTTAGAGAAGGAATAGATATACCAATAGAATTATATTTAGCAGATGATAGAATTATAAAACCTATAGAAAAAAGCATAATAACTGTCGTAAAAGGAAATCTAATATACCAAAAATTTAAATTTATAATAAGTGCAAATTATTCAGTAGCGGTAACAGATAAAAATATAGATAAATCATTAGTATTATATTGAAAAATATCAGGAATAGAATTAACCCCAGGAAGTAAAATATTTACAGCAAGATGCAAAAATTTATATGTATTAACAACAAAATATAAAATAACAGGAAAAAATAAGATTAACAAAATACGAATAGAAGGTCCATTCGAACAAATTGTAAAAATAATAGATTATAATGATTATAGCTATAGAGACATAGATATAAAAGAAAATTTAGAAATAGTAAATGATAGAATAAGTACAACGAAAAGAATAGCTGATGAAAAACCAGAATCATCAAGCTCATCAAAAAGAACAAGTTATGAAATAAATTCAACAAGTAATTTAAACCAATATTACATAACAGGAAAAATAAATGAAAAAGAATATTTAATAATCTTAAATACAGGACAAGAAGAAAATTATATAGCAAAATATCTAGTAAAGAATGAAGAAATAAAAAGTGATAATAATATGTGCCCAGATCTACCAAGAAGTTTAATAAATAGTAAAAATATAGCAGAAAAAGAAATAATAATAGGAATTAGAAAAATAAAAATAGAATTTGAAGTAAAGGAAGAAATACAAAAAACAGATATAATATTAGGAATAAAATGGCTAGAACAAGTAAAACCATATAATATAGAACATACACAATTAACCTTAACATATAACAGAGAGAAATTATTCGTAAGAAGAGCCTTAACATAAAATGAAAATATATGTATTAATGAAGATAGTAGTAGAAGGATATTACAGTAGATATTATACGCCTATGATAGATACAGGAGCAGAAGCTAATTTATGTTGATATAATTGCTTACCAGAAAGTAAATGGGATAAATTAAAAACACCAATAATAGTTAAAGGATTTAATAATGAAGGAAGCTTAATTACTTATAAAGCTAGAAATGTAAAAATACAAGTATGGGATAAGATATTAACAATAGAAGAAATTTATAATTATGAACTAACATCAAAAGATATACTTTTAGGAATGTTGTTTTTAGATAAATTATACCCACATATAATAATTAGAACAGACTGGTGGTTTACAACACCATGTAAACAGAAAGTGAGAGCAAAAAGAGTTAATAATAAAATAAGAAAGAAAACTGATTGGATAAAAGGAAGTGAAAAAATTACACAAAAGTTAGAAAATATAAAACATACTGAAGATACAATAGAACTAGTTGTATTTTCGATAAATAAAACAGAAATAACTATATTTTCAATAAATAAGATAGAAATAATTAAGAAAAAAATAGAACAATTATATAGTGAAGATCCATTAAAAGGATGGGAAAAACATAAAACTTCTATAAAAATTGAATTAATAGATTAAAATAGCATAATAACCCAGAAACCATTAACATATAATTTTGACGATTTAAAAGAATTTAAAATGCATATAGATGAATTATTAGAAAAACAATATATACAAAAAAGTAATAGTAAACATAATAGTCCTGCATTTATAGTAAATAAACATAGTGAACAAAAAAGAAGAAAAAGTAGAATGGTTATTGACTATAGAAATTTAAATGCAAAAGCTATGACATATAATTATCCAATACCAAATAAGATATTAAAAATAAGACAAATACAGGGATATAATTATTTTAGTAAATTCGATTGTAAATTAGGATTTTACCATTTAAAGTTAGAAGAAGAATCTAAAGAATTAACCGCATTTACGGTACCACAAGGATTTTATGAATGGAACGTATTACCATTTGGATATAAAAATGCACTAGGTAGGTATCAACATTTTATGAATAGTTATTTTAAACAATTATCTAATTGTATAGTATACATAGATGATATATTATTATATACAAAAACTAAAGAAGAACATTTAAAATTATTAGGACAATTTACAGATATAATAGAAAAATCGGAAATAAGTCTAAGTGAAAAGAAAGCTGAAATTATGAAAAATCAGATAGAATTTTTAGGAATACAAATAGATAAGAGTGGAGTAAAAATGCAACAACATATAGTACAAAAAATAATAAATTCGAAAGAAGAATTAGATACAAAAAAGAAATTACAATCATTTTTAGGATTAGTAAACCAAGTAAGAGAATATATTCCAAAATTAGCAGAAACTTTAAAACCACTACAGAAAAATTAAAAAAGGATGTAGAATATAACTATAATGAAGAAGATAAAAAACAAGTTCAGAAAATAAAATTACTTTGTAAAGAATTACCAAAACTACAATTTCCAGATGAAAATAGAAAATTTATATATATAGTAGAAGCAGATGCTAGTGAATGTAGTTATGGAGGAGTACTTAAATACCGATATGAAGCAGAAAAATTAGAACACCATTGTAGATACTACTCAGGAACGTTCAATGAAACAGAAATAAAATGGGAACTAAATAGGAAAGAATTATGTTCATTATATAAATGTATGTTAGCATTTGAGCCATATATTGTATATAACAAATTTATTGTAAGAACAGATAATACACAGGTACGCTGGTGGTTAACAAAGAAAATACAAAATTCAGTTACAACAAAAGAGATTCGGAGACTAGTCTTGAATATATTAAATTTCACATTTATAATTGAAGTAATTAGTACTAACAAAAATGTTATTGCAGATTACATATCAAGACAAAGCTACACAGACTGATATATAGAAGAAGATACTCTAGAAAAAATACTCAACACCCTAACTACGCTTTCAATGAAAGTGGACAGTCTGGGTAATGAGATAGAAAAGCTAAAGACTAATGAAGATAAATCGAAGTCTATAGCTACAAATCAGCTAACTCAGCAGTGTGCAGAGCTATGTCGATCGGAAGACATTAAAGTTCCAGAGCTAGAAGGAGACGATGGGACACTCCATAAAACCCATAACGTTTATCAATCTACTTCTACAGGTACAAGCAGAGGAGTAAGTAGACAAAGATATCAGAACATGAATATGAATAAGATATTTGAGAAACCATTTATACTAAAAACACAAAAAGACCCCTTGTTCATACCCCCACAAATTACCACATACCGAGATAGTCTGAACCAAGATAAAAAAGTTTATAACTATACAACCCAAAATACATAGAAAATATCTATAGAGCACAAACCAATTTCCAAAATGAGAAAGCGGTGAATGCGCAAACCTTAACCCCAGAGCTACAAACATCAAAGAACCAAACACAAATTATATAACCCAAAAATTACAAGGTTACAACAAGCTAATTGCACTACCCAAAACCAACCCAAGCTTAATAAAAACTTGCTTTGACTATGGATTACTAAATACCATATACACCCAAGACGGAGAAGAACTAACAGCTATGAAAGAATTACATAAAATATTCACCACCTATAAAAGGAAAACCAAAGGAAATCTATTTTATATAAAGTGTTATACTGCACCAGCAGAGATATTATACGACAAAATAAAACCAGTTATACAAGTTGTAAAAATAGGATTAACCAGAGATATGATTATACCGGAAGATATTATGCAACAGCCAGAGATACCCAGAATTGAGATACCTGATTTCTACGCAAATAAACGACTCATTGGACTAGCTACAATTATTCAAGAATTAGCAAATAATTATACCAATGGAAATCCAATATGGAGCTATTATTCAAGAGACCATCAGATGATTTATTCAAATTTAAAAGAACTACGACAAGCAGATATGGAAGATGTTAGGCAATGGATAATGGCATTACTTAACCCAGAAAAACAATCTACTGCAAGAGCAATTAAGAAAGGATTTATTTCAGACGAATTATTGACAAGATATTGCAAGATAATTGGACACAAATATCCAGACCATCAATGTTCAAGATGTAATGGAGAAGATAATATTATCCCAGAAGTCTACCTAGAATAAAAGAATCAAGAAGATAAGCATGCCAGCTGGAAGATAAGATAAGAAGCAATAATGGAGATATGGAAAAGCAGCAGATACGATAACAAGAAGACATCAACGGAATAATAATAGAAGACAAGATATTAAATACATTTTACGTAAAATTGTTGTATAGATTTTTAGCCTTTTTTAGCCTTTTAGACTTTTTAGGCTATAGTACTAATTCTTGTAGTCTTTTTAGCCTTTTAGACTTTTTAGGCTATGACACTAATTCTTGTCTCATAAGGAGACTTTTTTTTTAAGATTTTAGAAAACGTGCAAGAAATGTAAAGATTTTTGTAAAAATTCATTCTATAAATAAGAGGAACCGAAGGCATTGCAAAGCAAGCCTTCATGTGTTGAAGCACAAATACTCTCTCCTGTCCGCAACAAACATTTTTCTTAGTTAATTAAAAAACAGATATATTTCAATGGAAAAAGTTATGGAGGAACAAACCTCAGAAATATCAAAACTACCCGAACAGGTATATTTATTTATGATTATGAATAGCTAAATTCATAATTCTCAACAATCATGGTATGATAAAATAAATTCATATTAGTTACTTTATAGTAGAATTATTCGAAGAATAATATGTTAAGAAGTTTATTAGCAAAGTGGAAATGGAGAAAAATCTCTAAGAACTATGCCATCCTAAAGGTGAAACCAATGAGGCAAGAAGCCGTGGTGGGGAGTAACCAGAGTAGAGGCGTTGTTTAAGGGAAAAGTATTCAAATTACCATGCTAATAGTGACCGAAGAACATGTTATTTAAGAATAATCTAGTATATAGTAATCTAAGATGACCATATTTTGTTATGTATATGATTGGAGGAAATATTTTGAAAATAGCAATTTTATAAAAATGAATAATTATTTATCTGATGTGATGGTAGATAAATTTAAAATACTTATTTTGTATGCACTTAAGGATATAAAAGTAGTAGATATAAGAAAAATCATATTAGAAAAAACATTTGGTAAATATTATATGACTAGAATAAATTACATACCATACCTACCTAACTACTCTTACAAATACTTATCATGATAAATTACATATATCTAAAAATTTTGGAAAAAGATATGAGAAACATACAGTTAATAGAAAAACAGATGAAAGTAAATATAGACAAATACATGGAAACTAAAGATATAAAATATATAGAATTTCTTAATGAAAATATGCAAGAACTACTAAGACTAAAACAAACAACTACAAAATATTATAATAAAATATTTAGTCAATTTTGAATGATAGATAATCTTAAAGTCTTAATCTTATATATACTTAGAGATATAGAAATTATAAATGTTAAGAAAATAATATTAGAAAAAGTATTAGACTATGAAATTGAAACTATAAATTGGATAGCACAGTTATACCTGGATAATTACCTAGAAGGATATTATTCAGATTAAGAGATGTTAGAATATATTAGAAAAACTAGAGAAAATCAAGATAATCTAAATAGAGAAATTAATTATAGAAACCGAATTAGAAAAATAATGGAGAATATAAAAGAAAAATTAATATGGATAGAAGAAACCTTAGAAAATTTAGAAAAAAGTACATGTGATAGTTTATATAATTTTAAAAACTTGCTACGAGAAGAACAACACAAGATAATAAATAACATTGAAAATCTAGAATTAGATATACATTACAGTACAATTAGGATAAATTATTATACAGAAATCTGTAACTCTGCAATTACTACAGGATAAAATAATAAACCACACAAATTAATGAATACATCTTACGAAAAGAATAAATCATTAAAAGATATTGAAACAAAATTTAAGAAATATCCCACACACAAATAAAAATAGATTCATTATACATATAATAGATCTATTTCCTAAGTTAGTTATCCGCATAACTTTTGAATCTCAAAATTGGAAAAAGACAAAGTTGGGGAAAATAGTACAATATAGTACAATTTGAAATTATTTTTTTTTGTGAAATTAGGTAGAAGTTATGAGAGTTTTTGGGAATTTTGGAGTTATTTAAAATATAACCTCAATTGGGATTTAAAATTTAGCCATATTTATTTAATTTTGACCAATACAAATCAATTGACGGATTGCATTACAATTATGGCCAATTTAATTTCAATTATGGACAAATCTAATAGATTGACTAAATTAAATTGAAATCCGATGCGAATCAATACTTCCTTTAATCCCGGGCTTCTTGATTTTATAAAATTAAACACGTATTTATCCAAATAAATTATTTTTTGAGAGTAAATTATATTTAAATCAAAACTTTAATCATTTGAATCTATAAGCCTTTACAGTTTCCTCCCACATTATCTTCCACCTCACCTTATCTTCAATTTTAAAATTTCAAAAACACTCTTAATAGCTTTTTCTCCCACATTGATAGATGACCAAAAAAAAATCTCATTCTCTCCTACAAATACTACCACTACTTTGGTAAAAAAGGAAGGGAAAAAAAAGGCTAGAAAGGTAAAAAAATCTTTTTTGAGCAAAATAGTTATGTTTATTTAGTAAAAATTTTTGTTTCATAGAGTTGGTCGGCTAATAAAAAATTTCAAGTTGCCGGCGATATTTTTTTTGTGGTGGTTGATCCCGACGAAGCTCGTAGTCTCATTTTGCTGCCCCAAAAAGGTAAAACATCTTTTTTTTAAGTTATTATTGTCGTTTTCTTCTTCATCTTTTTTATTCTTCATAGTTCGTAGATATAATTTTGTTTGCTGGGATTGTATGTTGTAGTTGGACTTAAAGGCCCTAGAACGTTGTGGTATCGATATTCTAATTATTTTCATGTTCATGATATAAAAATGAGCTAACAATAGTTGTATGTGTCTTTTTTTTTACTTTATTCTTTGATTATTTTGGATAAAGTTTCAATCTTTGCTTAAAATATGTATTTATGCTTTGTTTAAACTCATTATTGTTGAATATATTTGTTTTTAGCATGTAAAGTTATTTTCTTTATGTTGAAAAGAATAGTTAATGTTGAATGTTTCGCCTTTTCACCTTATTCTTTGATTATTTTGGATAAAGTTTAGATCTTTTCTTGAAAAACATAATCACGTCTTGTTTAAACTCATTATTGTTGAATATGTTTATTTTTAGCATGTAAAGTTATTTTCTTTATGTTGAAAAGAATAGTTAATATTGATTTTTTTGCCTTTTGACCTTATTCTTTGATTATTTTGGATAAAGTTTAGATCTTTACTTGAAAAGTCATACCCATGTCTTATTTAAACTCATTGTTGGTAGATATGTTTGTTTTTAGCATGTAAAGTTATTTTCTTTATGTTGAAAAGAATGGTTAATATTGATTGTTTTGCCTTTTGACTTTATTCTTTGATTGTCATGTATAAAGTTTTAATCTTTGCTCAAAAGACAAACTCATATCTTGTTTAAATTTATTGTTGGCGGATATATTTGTTTTACCTGTAAAGTTGTTTCTTTTATTTTGATAAAATAGTTACTATTGTTTGTTTTTCCTTAATAAAAATAGTAATTGATTAAATCAAGAATTTTTCATTTACTTGTTAATTATTTTAAGGGATCTGCAAAATCTTCATATAAGAGATGAAGTGCTAGCTTTATTTTTCATCCACGATGTTTATTCCTCTTTTTCTCATGTTTTCAAATTTGTCAAAATGATGAGAAAGTTCGAATTTTTGTGGCTAAATAGAATTATTTAGATATTTTCGATTCAAGCATAGTATGATTGTGAAACAATATTTCACTTTTAGAAATGCTAAAATTTATTCTAATTTTCTTGTGCCCTTTGGATTGTTATATGTGCTCTTTGTGAGTGTAAAGACTTGATTCGTGTCTCTCATTGATTCATAATATCAAAAGAGAATCAACGATGTCTTAGAAATATAAACCATAGGTCATTACACGTTTTTTTCATAAAATTTTGGTTGTAATTTAGATGTATGAATTTTCGTTAATGTCGCCTTAATTGAAATTTAAAGATTCTCTTGCTTGAAAAGTTAACCTTTATTTTCTTTGGTTATATGGATTAGTATCTATGTTTGTTCAATTTTAGAAGTCATGAGTATTTTCCTTGTTGCCTCATCCCTTTACTTTCGCAAGCTTACGTTGTTTGTTTCTTGCATTAATTCATTGAATATGGCCTTCTTCCTTTTACCTCTATTCATTCTTGTATGAACATAAATCATGAGGCATGTAAGTGGGTGTCTTTGCTTTGCATTTTATTTGTTGACTCTCATTCTTATGCAAGTGTGCTTATCATTGTCATTCAAAATTGGTTTTTGATATTTTCTTTGCTTTGAAATATGTTACTTTTATGCCTTGAACGTATAGTAATTTCTTTGTCTTTTCTATGCATGAAAAAGAAATGTCTCGAGTCCAAATGGATCCCTCTCCTCTTGCATTTCGTAATGGGCCAATGAGGTATACCCCTTCGAGTCAAGTTCAAAGTTTAAACTCTAGGTCCACTACATGGTGTGCGGGTGCTAGAAGATAGACGAAGAAGGAAAATGGGTCAAAACCCATTGATGAGGTCATTAAGAGACTTGAAAAGTCTCAATTTTTATTAGTCTTCTTTTTATTTATTCATTTATTCATTTATTTATTCATTCATTTCGGCCTCGAAGCCAAAGTTGTATTTAATATAGGTGGAGTAAGACTCGAGCCAAAGGCTCGAAAAATAGTTTAGGACAGGTGAAATGAGTCGGAATCCTAACTAGACTAGGACAGGTCTTGTTGATTTGGGCTTAATGGCCTAAATCCTTTACTTTCTCCTTCCTTCTCCTTTTATGTGTTTATTTATTTATTTATTAGTTTTGTTTATAATTAGTTAAAATCCCTATTAAGTCGCCTAAATCTATTTTACACAAGTCTTTTTTATATCAAATCACTATTTCAACAAATTAATCTTTTCAGAAGTTAATCAAAAGATGTTTTCAAACAGTCCGGATAACTGCAAGTTAGCGGACGTTTTAGGCACCTAACACCTTCCTTAAACGTTAATAGGAGCCGCTTATCTAGAATCTCTAACTTAAAATGATTTTTCTATTTTGAATCATTTGAAGTAACTCTCTAAAGGTTTCTTAATTCCTTTTCAAAATTAAGTGGCGACTCTTCTCAAAAAGTCAAAATTTCTCCGCAAAACAGAAATAGCGACTCTGCTGGGGATTTGTAACTAGGTTCTAACCAAATGTTTGATTTTGTTTTTTGATTAACTATTTATGTTTTTATATGTTTCGATTCTGTAAAGTTTAACTATCACATCTCATGGTATATTCCTGCATTATTTAAACTATTTTGGGGTTTCGTGGATGTCCCGGCCCCTATTGTTCAATTCTAAAATGTGTTGGAAATACGAACGGCTTATTAGCACGTGAGTCGTCTGATGGCTGTTCGTATTTTCAAACTGAAGTTGTCCGCTTGAGAACCAATGTTCAAACCTACTCTAGACACCTAGGATAGAACGAAACCAAAACCCTATTTTAGGCATGAGCCTAGGACGACCCAATACCCGAGCGGTGTATTGGGCCCATTAGAAAACCTGCCCTGCGTCTATTGACCCCAAGTCAATTATAGACGAACCATATTTACGTGTTGAAGAAAATTTATGCCTGTCTAATTCAATCCATTATCCTTTGGGGGTTGGGAAAAAGCTTGATTTTCTTACTTTCATAAGAAGAATTGAAGCAAGTTAAGCAAGAAATTGATCGATTTGGGAGGTTGCATTTAAGGCACAGTTTGAACGTCAACGTATGTCACCAATATAAGAAATGGATGAAGCTAAGAAGGGGAAGGCTGATAGAAGAAGCACTCAGGAATTAGTATTTTTTATCCCTTGTGTGGGAACATATCTTATTTCATGTTATTTCCCTTTCCCTAAAGATTGTATCCCTCTTTTGTTATCTTTTGTAGGCATTTATGCCCTTTTAGTGTCTCTAAAAGTTGGGGGATAATGGATTGACCTTAAGCAAGCATATAATTTTTCTTCAAAAATCGTTAGGCCCAAACCCTTTGGCTCAAAAGGGTCACCTAATTAGGATGCACGTTTATTACATTATGCTTGTGTAATATAACTATTTATGTGCTTATACGTGTTATGTTGATTCAAATCAAAGGCGAACTAATCCAATCCCATTTTTCATAGAACATCTCTTGGTAGAAATATACCCCACTATACAAAAGTTCGACTAAAAGTACTCCAAGTCTCCTAAGTTTCTCAGAAAGTCCGTAGTCATTCTTAAAACTTCCAAAATGATCGCTACCATTTTAGGAAAGTTGACTTTAGAATCAGAAAAATCTGTTATAGTTTCGAACTACGTAGGGCCTGATTTCTCCTCCGTGAGATACGTAGGCAGTCTTTCGGCCCGGACCATATCTCCAAAAGCTCTCTTGTCCTCCACTTTCTTGAAGGAAGAAGAAGAGTTGAACCTTCCCGACAAATTCCTCCTATCCATATCATTGAGCAAAATCCTGTTCATTAAAATCCTCGAGTCATCATTATTTCATGGATCAATTCGCATGAAATGTGAAACAACTCTATGTGTTTACTTCCTAGCTTATCATCTTGCTTTACTTATTACTAACAAAATCTAACACGTCAGCGTTTGAGTTGTTTTTACTTTGCAGGTAATAGAAACTACTCTGTGTTGGCACAAAATGACCCTACTTCACCAAATTAAAATGAATAAGAGATCCGCTTCTTGACTATAGCTTTGTTATAGGAAAAGAAAAATGACTAGTAGTAAAACTGGACTCTACCAATCATTTTTCAACCCTGTAAGCGATAGTCTCGAGGATGGAATAAAGAAAAATGTGAGGGAAGAATTTTCCAAGACAACCGGAATCATGGAAGATTAATTGGAGGAAACATTATTGAATTGGACCTCCACTCCACTCATGACTCATCGTCCGTCGTATAACAGTAACTTAAAACCTGCCATTATCATGTCATATCAAGAATTAAAATAATGGTAGCCCTAGAACAGTCAACAGAAGTCAAAGAGTTCGAGAATCAAATAAGCCTAATCTAGAGGAAACCGAGGTGGTTAACTAGGAAGGCGATGACTCCATTGGACATTTGATCCTTTGCTCTATCAAGACAAACGCAATATAAACGTCATGTCATCCATAGAAGTACTTATTTATATTCTAGTAAGATGGGTAAGAGTATTTTTAGGGTCATTATGAGTTTATGTACGAACTATGTTTGACCTGAATTCCCAAAAAGGGATACGTAGGCGGCCTATGTCGGCTTCGGCCAACCCCTTAAGAAAATTTATCATTTCCTTTTATGTACGAACTACGTTTGACCTGAATTCCTAAGAAAGGGATATGTAGGCGGCCTATGTTAGTTTCGGTTAACCCCTTAGAAAAATTTATTCTTTCTTTTTATCTACGAACTATGTTTGACCTGAATTTCCAAGAAACGGATACGTAGGCGGCCTATGTCGGCTTTAGTCAACCCATTAGATTTTTTCTATATATATATCCCTAGCGTAGTCTTGAACTACGTTTGACCTGATTCCTGCTTCAACGGGATACGTAGGCGCCCTAACGGCTCGGTTATATAACCCAGGAAATGGAAACTGGGCAGAATTTTTGAGAAGGAATCTCAAAAATTTAAAAGAGAAGATCAACATCCAACAAAGAGAATGAAGATCAGTAAAGACTTCAGATCCACTCGAGATGATATCATCTCAGGCTACTTTAAACTGGGACAGAAATTCTGAGGAAGGCCTCAAAATTTCCACCAAATATTGCAATATATTTCAAATTCCCCAGCACTAGATGTCGAAGTTGAGATTTGAGAATCACCACCTGTGATAAAGTCTGGGAAGATTGAATCTCCATCTTTGATAAAACTTCTGGTAGAGGGCCTCGACAATACTGAATCCCTAAGCAATCCTCCGTCAAACGTCGGACATTGTCAAAATCAAGAGAAAGTTGGTCGTTGAGCTATTACATGACATGACTGGAAGAGATTTTCTAAAAGTTTTTATATAAGTTTTCGAAACTATTTTCTAAAAATTAAGACTAATTTAAAAATCTATATAAATCTTTTACTTAGTGATTACCTAGACATCAATTAGGACGGGGAGTCAAGGTTGGAAGTCCCAACACGATAGAGTACCCAAAAGATGGTGTGGAGCAAACAGAGAATCGAAGAAGGTCAACACGGAGTAGTTTCATTCAAACTAATCACTTTTCTGTGGATGCAGGGATCAATACACAAAAATGAGCGTTTCTTTCAAAAAATTTCCTAGCAAGTCGGGAGTCATAACAGAGCATATAATAATAACGGTACTTTTTGGGTAGCCCTAAAAATAGGTTTAATAACCATTTATTGAATACCTTTTGAATTGTCCATCTCATTTCTTGAGATCATGGAGGACAAACAAAAGTGTCTTGTCTACTTTACAAATACTGTATTTAGAATTTTTCTAAAAAATGGTTGCTAGCAAAAGCGACTTTGTGTCTACTAATCGTCTACCTTGAGTATAGGTACATGTAGAAAGCAAAATGCAGACAACCAAACTCAGGTGAAACTGTTTTCCAATTGACAAGAGGGTCATTCATATCATTGCCGTGAGGGTCATTGCATATCATTGCCGCAAGGGCCATTGTATATCATTGCCGCAAGGGCTATTGCATATCATTGTTGTAAGGGATATTGCATATCATTGTCGTAAGGTCCATTGTATATCATTGTCGCAAGGGCCATTGCATATCATAGCCGAAAGGGCCATTGCATATCATTGCCAAGAGGGCCATCTTATACCATTGCCCAAGAAGGCTATTCATATATCTGTTGACACGTGAGACATAACGCTGGCATCGAGGATATCATCAACATTCATATATCTATTGACACGTGAGACACAATGCTGGCATCGAGGATATCATTAACATTAATATATCTGTTGACACGTGAGAACAACGCTGGTGTCGAGGATATCATCAGCAATATATCTGTTGACACGTAAGACACAACGCTGGCGTCGAGGATATCATCATTATTCAATATCTGTTGATGCGTTAGACACAACGCTGGCATCGAAGATATCATCAGCATTCAATATATTTGTTGACACGTAAGACACAACGCTGGCATCAAGAATATCATCATCATTTTATATCTATTGACACGCAAGACACAAATGCTGGCGTCGAGGATATCTCATCATTTTATGAATCAGCATCTAAATGCATCGAAAGCACACGATTTGAAGGAACGCCTTTAAATCGCTATCTAAAGATGAATGATATATAAGATTTCCTAGAAATTGACAATTTGAGGGTCATCTATAATTCATATTATTTTAAATAGGATCGTGTGAAAGATCACCTATGAGTTGATATCATGTAGGTCATCCGTAAGCCACAACAACATCCTAATCGGATAGTGTGCAAGATCACCCAAAAATAGATAGTTCAAAGGTTATCCATAAGTCGCAACTAAATCCTTACCAGAGAATATGGAAGATTATCAAATTGATACATCCAAGGGTTCTCTATAAGCCGCGTCATATCCAATATCGATTATATGCAGGATTACCCAAAGACTAACAATTTGAGAGATTATCTATAAGTCATATTGTATCCAAGGTCGGATGATGTGCAGGAACACCTGAAAGCTAATGATTGGACGGATATCTGTAAGTCATCTCTATACAAAGTCGGATAATATGCAGGATTACCTAAAAGCTAGAAATTCAAAGGATATCTGTAAGTCGCCTCGTATCCAACATCAAATAATATGCAAGATTATCCAAAGATTGATAATTTAAGGAAAATATAAATCGATCATCGTCTATAATTGGAGAGGTTATCTTTCCATATACAAAAAGTGATATAGGTAACCAAAAGGTTTGCCATACCAGCACAAGATTACACGGTTGTAGGGACCGTTCTGCATAAAGTATCGCCGGTGTCCAAAAGGGCCACCCCACTTTGAAGACATATTCAACCGACAAATGTCATAATTATACAACAACAAAAAGGGATATTGTGTTTGTTGTTTCCATTTATTTCATTTCAAACAGGTACATGAAGATATGACTCCGTTTTTCAGTCCACAACTCACGTGGAGATATGGTAAAAGACTACATACCTCTTTCGTGAATTATGTTTAGCACTAAAACTTTTTGCTTGAGATATTATTGAGAGCATCCGAGCGGATAAAAATCTCAAATCAAAACCACAGGTGCAGACGACTCCAAAAAAGATGCAGCACAATGTGGAATTCTTTCTTAGTAGCAAAATGGGACATAGTCTAAAGAGGGACGTCAAACTCTTTGGATGCGAGCTAAAGGATGATCGCCACCACCATCCAACCACACCCCTATTAGAAGGTATGTGGGAATTCTGGGATATTCTGGTTTCAGCTTCACCTTCGGGATATTCCTAAACTCATACCGAGGGTAAATTTCTCTTTCTTTCAAATCCGAGTGACAACACACCTAGAGTTTTGGAAATTATGTCCAGGTAAATTCTTACCTATGAATGTGAAGAGCTCCACGTTCATGGTTAAGAGGTTACAATCCTTTTTTCCGCAACTCAAACAATTTGTCACTCAGGCAGAGCCAAAGATCGTCTGAAATAAAAGACTATCTTTTTTATCAATTGAGTTGAACTACAAGCAGTCTGATTCCCTGAGTCTCCTGGATATGTAGGCTGGGCTCTACATGAAAAACTCGACTGCATTCCAACCTCCCCCAAATTCCTTTATTCCCCAGCTTCTTGGTTTAACCAAAAACTCTAAAACCGTGATAGTGGGTGAGTTCTTTTAAAACCGTGCCTTAAATCAATCATTATGAACTACAAATGGCCTGAATTCTCATGTAACCTGAGATATGTAGGAAAACTGAAATCGAAGTGTGGTCGTAACTCTATAAACTCATGCGAAAGCCAACCTCATTAAGGTATGAATTTATGGTCGGACAAAAATTAGGAACGTCAACCTCTCTTTGCCCAGGGTTACTTGCATCCACCTTACCTAAAAGGAGGGGGCAGTTGTTGACACCTAATTTTTTCCCTTCACGACTAATTTAATCCTGAGTTTCTTTGATTTTTAATAAAATTAAAATATTTATTTCATCCGAATAAAAATTTATTAAATAAATTTGTACGTAATTTTGTCATTTTAAGTAGTGATTATAATTTATCGTATTCAATTATACGAATTTTATAATTTTGTTACTTAAATATTTATTTCTTAAAATATCGGATTTTAATCAAGGCTTATAGATTCAAATGATTAAAATTTTAATTTAAATATAATTTACTCTCAAAAATAATTTATTCGGATAAATATGTGTTTGATTTTATAAAATCAAGAAGCCCGGGATTAAAGAAAGTATTAATTCGCATCGGATTTCAATTTAATTTAGCCAATCTATTAAATTTGGCCATAATTGAAATCAAATTGGCCATAATTATAATGCAATCCATCAATTGATTTGTAATTTGGTCAAAATTAAATAAATATGGCTAAATTTTAAATCCCAATTGGGTTATATTTTAAATAACCCTAAAATTTTCAAAAACTCTCATAACTTCTACCTAATTCCACAAAAAAAATAATTTCAAATTGTACTATATTGTACTATTTTCCCCCAACTTTGTCTTTTACCAATTTTAAAATTCAAAAGTTGTACTACATTGTACAATTTCCCCCACATTACCTTCCACCTCACGTTATCTTCAATTTTAAAATTCTAAAAACACCCTTAATTGCTTTTCCTCCCACATTGGTAGATGACGAAAAAAAATCTCATTCTCTCCTACAAATACTACCACTACTTTGGTAAAAAAGAAAGGAAAAACAAAGGCTAGAAAGGTAAAAAAATCCTTTTTGAGCAAAATAGTTATTTTTATTTAGTAAAAATTTTTGTTTCATAGAGTTGGTCGGCTAATAAAAAATTTCAAGTTGTCGGCGATGTTTTTTTTTGTGGTGGTTGATTCCGATGAAGCTCATAGTCTCGTTTTCCTGTCCCCAAAAAGGTAAACACATCTTTTTTTTTAGTTTTTATTATCGTTTTCTTCTTCATCTTTTTTCTTCTTCATAGTTCGTAGATATAATTTTGTTTGCTGGAATTGTATGTTGTAGATGGTCTTAAAGGCTCTAAAAGGTTGTGGTATCGATATTCTAATTATTTTCATGCTCATGATATAAAAATGAGCTAACAATAGTTGTATGTGTCTTTTTTTTTACTTTATTCTTTGATTATTTTATATAAAGTTTCAATCTTTGCTTAAAATATGTATTTATGCTTTGTTTAAACTCATTGTTGTTGGATATATTTATTTTTAGCATGTAAAGTTATTTTCTTTATGTTGAAAAGAATAGTTAATGTTGAATGTTTCGCCTTTTCACCTTATTCTTTGATTATTTTGGATAAAGTTTAGATCTTTGCTTGAAAAACATAATCATGTGTTGTTTAAACTCATTATTGTTGAATATGTTTATTTTTAGCATGTAAAGTTATTTTCTTTATGTTGAAAAGAATAGTTAATGTTGATTGTTTTGCCTTTTGACCTTATTCTTTGATTATTTTGGATAAAGTTTAGATCTTTACTTGAAAAGTCATACCCATGTCTTGTTTAAACTCATTGTTGGTAGATATGTTTGTTTTTTGCATGTAAAGTTAATTTCTTTATGTTGAAAAGAATGGTTAATATTGATTGTTTTACCTTTTGACTTTATTCTTTGATTGTCGTGTATAAAGTTTTGATCTTTGCTCAAAAGACAAACTCATGTCTTGTTTAAATCTATTGTTGGCGGGTATATTTGTTTTAGCTATAAAGTTATTTCTTTTATTTTGATAAAATATTTACTATTGTTTGTTTCGCCTTAGTAAAAATAGTAATTGATTAAATCAAAAAAAATTCATTTACTTGTTAATTATTTTAAGGGATCTCCAAAATCTTCATATAAGAGATGAAGTGTTAGCTTTATTTTTCATCCACGATGTTTATTCCTCTTTTTTGCATGTTTTCAAATTTGTCAAAATGATGAGATAGTTCAATTTTTTTTGGCTAAATAGAATTATTTAGATATTTTTGAGTCATGCATAGTATGATTGTGAAACAATATTTCACTTTTAGAAATGCTAAACTTTATTCTAATTTTCTTGCGCCCTTTGGATTGTTATATGTGCTCTTTGTGAGTGTAAAGACTTGATTCATGTCTCTCATTGATTCATAATATCAAAGGAGAATCAACGATGTCTTAGAAATATAAACCATAGGTCATTACACGTTTTTTTCATAAAATTTTGGTTGTAATTTAGATGTATGAATTTTCGTTGATGTTGCCTTAATTGAAATTTAAAGATTCTCTTGCTTGAAAAGTTAAACCTTTATTTTCTTTGGTTATATGGATTAGTATCTATGTTTGTTCAATTTTAGAAGTCATGAGTATTTTCCTTTTTGCCTCATCCCTTTACTTTCGCAAGCTTACGTTGTTTGTTTCTTGCATTAATTCATCGAATATGGCCTTCTTCCTTTTACCTGTATTCATTCTTGTATGAACATAAATCATGAGGCATGTAAGTGGGTGTCTTTGCTTTGCATTTTATATGCTGACTCTCATTCTTGTGCAAGTGTACTTATCATTGTCATTTAAAATTGGTTCTTGGTATTTTCATTTGCTTTGAAATATGTCACTTTTATGCCTTGAACATATATTAATTTCTTTATCTTTTCTTTGCATGCAAAAAAAATGTCTTGAGTCCAAATGGATCCCTCTCCTCTTGCATTTCGTAATGGGCCAATGAGGTATGCCCCTTCGAGTCAAGTTTGAAGTTTAAACCCAAGGTCCACTGCATGGAGTGCGGGTGCTAAAAGATAGACGAAGAAGGAAAATGGGTCAAAATCCATTGATGAGGTCATTAAGAGACTTGAAAAGTCTCAATTTTTATTATTGTCTTCTTTTTATTTCTTCATTCATTTCGGCCTCAAAGCCAAGGTTGTATTTAATATAGATGGAGCAAAACTCGAGCCAAAGGCTCGAAAAATAGTTTAGGACAGGTGAAATGGGTCGGAATCCCAACCAGACTAGGATAGGTCTTGTTTATTTGGGCTCAATGGCCTAAATCCCTTACTGTCTCCTCCCTTCCCCTTTTATGTGTTTATTTGTTTGTTAGTTTTGTTTAGACTTATTAAAATCTCTATTAAGTCACCTAAATCTATTTTACACAAGTCTTTTTTTTAAAATCAAATCACTATTTCAACTAATTAATCTTTTCAGAAGTTAATCAAAAGATGTTTTCAAACAGTCTGGATAACTGCAAGTTAGCGGACGTTTTAGGTGCCTAACACCTTCCTAAAATGTTAATAGGAACCGCTTATCTAGAATCTCTAACTTAAAATTATTTTTCTATTTTGAATCGTTTGAAGTAACTCTCTAAAGGTTTCTTAATTCCTTTTCAAAATTAAGTGGCGACTCTTCTCAAAAAGTCAAAATTTCTCCGCAAAACAGAAGCCATGTTCTTTAGTCCATAACTGACGGACTTGCCAATCCAAAATTTCCATCGAAACTTTCTCATAAGACAAGGAATCTGAAAAATCCACCTTTTCTAAAGGAACAATCATCAAAGAATCACTCACACACTTCCTCAACATCGAAACATGAAACGCCAGATGAATGGAGCTCAAATTAGAAGGCAACTACAATTCATATGCAACATTACCAACCCTCTTCAAAACCAAGTATGGACCGACATAATGGTGAATGGCTTTCCCTTCTTACCGAAATGCATCACTCTCTTCCTGGGAGATACCTTCAAGAACAACTAATCACTAACACTAAACTCTAACTCCCTTCACCTCACACCTGCATAGGACTTTTGTCGACTTTGGGTGTCCTTGAGTCTATCCCGAATCACCTTGACCTTTTCTATGTCTTGGTGAACCAAATCAAGACCTAAAAACTTATTTTCACTAAGCTCAAACCACCAATAGGATATCTATCCCTCCTACCATATAGGGCCTCAAATGAAGCCATACCAATGATAGAGTGATAACTGTTGTTGAAGGCAAATCTATAAGAGGCATGTGGTCAACCCAACTACGACCAAAATCAAACACACAAACCTGAAGCATGTCTCCCAAGACCTGGATCATCCTTTATGCTTGCCTATCCTTCTGCAGGTGGAAAGCAGTACTAAGGATCACCTTAGTCCCCAAACCTCATTGGAACGACCTCTAAAAGTGAGATAAAAAATGGGTACCCCGATCAGATATGATGGAAACTAGAGCACCATGCAACTTCACGATCTCCTTAATTAACAACTTAGCATAATTCTTAGAAGATAAATTAGTACTCACTAGCAAAAAACGAGCATAATTAATCATCCTATCCACGATGACCCAAATCTAATCAAACTTTTGGCATGACCATGAAAGGCCGATAAAAAAATCCACCTTAATCACTTCCCACTTCCATACTCGTAACTCAATATCTTGAGAGAACCCTCCGGGCCTTAAGTGTTCCACTTTCACTTATTGACATACCATGCACTTAGCCCATAAAATTGGCCATATCCCGCTCCATATTATTCCACTAATAAACCTTTTTAAGGTCATGATACATTTTTGTTGACCCAGGATGAACCA
The DNA here is from genome assembly GCF_002878395.1 of Capsicum annuum. Classification (NCBI taxonomy): domain Eukaryota; kingdom Viridiplantae; phylum Streptophyta; class Magnoliopsida; order Solanales; family Solanaceae; genus Capsicum; species Capsicum annuum. Next base: position 198,065,067 of record NC_061113.1, read on the forward strand.
TATACCACGACTCATGGACCTTGGCCAAAATTCTACCTCGAGACACATCAACGTCGAGAACATACAACTTCTTTTGGTACCTCAAGATACCATCACCACCGATCTCGTAAACCACCACCTTCTGCTTTCTTACATCATTTTTTATTTGCATCAAGATAGGATCCAGCACTTGCTTCTTTTTTACTTTTGAACCAAGGGATGAATGCACCACATTTTGTACAAACACACCACCCTTCTCAGAGTTCAAGAGACGAACTCTGAGGTTAGCCAAATAGTGAATGTCCTTCACCAATTCTCACTTCTCCTTATCAACATAAGATAAGCTTTCCATGGATAACCTGCTAAGAGCATCAACAACCACGTTAGCTTTACCTGAGAGGTAATGGAGACTCATGTCATAATCCTTGAGCAGCTCAAGCCACCTCCTTGCCTGAGATTTAGCTCTTTTGGAGTGAACACGTACTGCAGGCTCTTATGATCAGAATAAATATCAACATAAACCCCATACAAATAATACCGCCAGACCTTTAACGCAAATACCATAGCTAACAACTCCAAGTCATGGGTCAGATAATTTTTCTCATGAACTTTTAACTATCTAGAGGCATAAGCAACTACCCTGCCATGTTGCATTAATACGAAACCCAGTCCAACCCAGGATGTATCACAATAAAAAACAAAACCATCAGTGCCTTTATGTAGAGTCAAGACCAAAGCCGAAGTCAACTTATCCTTCAACTTTTTGAAACTGCCCTCACAAGCATCCAACCACAAGAACTTCACCTTCTTCCAAGTCAACTTAGTCAATGTGCAGCGATAGAAGAGAAACTCTACATAAATCTTTTATAATAATCGGGTAAACCCAAAAATCTCTGAATATCAGTTGGAGTTACAAGTCTAGGTCATTTCTTAACCACCGCAACCTTTTGTGGATCTACCATGATCCCTTCACTGGAAATAACATGATCCAAATATGTCACAGTGTTTAACAAAAACTCGCACTTAAAGAACTTTGCAAACAAATACTGATCCTTTAAGGTCTGCAACACAAGGCAGAGGTAATCGGCATAATCTGCCTCACTTTTGGAATATACTAGAATATCATCAATAAATAAAATCATGAAAAAATCTAGGAACTGAAGGAAAACCCTATTCATAAGATCCATAAGCGCGGTCGAGGCATTGGTCAAACAAAAAGACATCACCAAAAACTCAAGATGACCATACTGGTTTTGGAAGGCAGTCTTAGGGACATCTATCTCCCTAATCTTCAACTGATGGTAACCTGAATGAAGATCAATCTTATAAAGAACTTAGCACCCTGAAGTTGAACAAAAAGATCATCAATCTTCAAAAGTGGATAGTTGTTCTTCATGATTACTTTATTCAATTGGCGGTAATCATTATGCATTTGGAGGGAACAATTCTTCTTATGCATGAACAAAATAGGTACACCCCATAGTGAAATACTGGGATGGATAAAACCCTTGTCTAAGAGATCTTTTAACTACTCCTTGAGCTATTTTAACTCGGCTGGAGCCATTCTATATGGAGGGATAGAGATAGAATGAGTGTCTAGAAAAAAATCAATCCTAAAATTAATCTCCTTATTAGGAGAAACACCAGGAAAATCATTAGGGAAGACTTCAGGAAATTCATTTACAATGAGGACGAAATGTATGGAAGGACTCTCCAAGGTAGAATCTTTAACCTAGACCAAATGATAGAGACACCCCTTAGAAATTTAATTTTAGGCTCTAAGACATGATATGAGCATTCACTATTGTACTAGGGAACTACCGTTCTATTCAATAATTGGTTTATTAGGAAAATTGAAGATGACCTTATGGGTCCGACAATCTAAAGAAGCATAGCATGAATACAACCAATCCATCCCCAATATGACATCAAAATAAACCATGTCTAACTCTATCAGATCAACCAGAGTTTATCTACTGCCAACAGATACCACAAAGCCCTTATAGACTCGTCTAGCAACCACAGAGTCTTATACCGGGGTAGAAATAGAAAAGGGGTCCGAAATACACTTAGGATCAAAACCAAAATAAACAGTCACAAATGGGGTCATATAAGAGAGAATGGACCTCGAATCAAGCAAGCAATACACATCATAAGAAAAGAATTTTAATATACCAGTAACGACATCAGGCGATGCCTCAGATTCTTGACGGGTAGTGAAGAATAGAGACGATTCCGACCAATGTTAGAGCTAGAAGCAGAAGTAGCACTATTTAGTGTAGGAGCTGATACTGCAGCAATAGGAATCTTGTTTTCCTTAGAAGCAAACTTAGAAGGACAATCTCTCTGCCTGTGACCAATCTGGCCACATTTAAAGCACTTGTTCCTCCCTTCTTTGCAAAAGCCACGGTGCACCTGACCACAAAATCTGTAAGAAGGATATGATGGAGCTGACTGAGCCCCACTAGCCTAAGACTGGGCATTCTGTGCCCTAAAACCATCACCACTCTGTACACTGTGATTACCTGATGGATTCAGATAAGTAGCACTAGCTATAGAGTAGGAACCAGAGTTACCCCACTTCTTTTAGGACCATTTTTCTCCATCTCTACTACTCTGCTACTGACCTCCACCCTGGTCTGAGTAATGAAACTTCTTATTCTGCCTTTTCCTAATTTTAGCCTACTTCTTTTTCTCTTTATCGACTTGCTGCATATAAACACAAGCTGGGAAATATCCATTTCCTTAATTAACAAGGCAGACTTACTATTCAAAATCAAGTCTCTGGATAGCCCAAAAGCAAACTTCCTCATCCTAGCCCTCCTACTAGTCACCAACTTTGGATCATACCAATATAACTGATGGAACTTCAAGGCATACTTCTTGACTAACATATTGCCTTTTTTTAGGTTTACAAATTCCTCTGCTTTTACATCCCTCAAATCTTGAGGAAAGAAGTAATCAAGAAAAGCACTAGAGAAATTGTTCCATAGTACGAACTCAAACCATCGCCCCTAAGCTGCTCCCACTCTTCATACCATTGGTATGCCAGATCTTTTAGTTGGTAAACGGCAAATTCCAAGCCATTCACATCAGTGGCATGTGTCATGCGAAAGATCTTTTCCATCTCCTTAATAAAATATTGAGGATTTTTCTTAACTTTAGAGCCAGTGAAAATAGGAGGACTCAATCTCATAAATCGGCCAACTCTAGTAGCCTCGGAGGATGGAGAAATAGAAGCAACCCACTCAATCTGAGAGGCCACCAACTGGGTAAGCAAGTAAATCAACTGGCAAAACTCAGCATTAGACATATCCACTCAAGGTGCCTGAGGAGGGATAAGGGGAATCGATGGAGCTCCCTTAGGAAAATCAAAAGCAGCGATCCTCGAATGGGTCTGAACTCCTAGAGTTGATCGCGCTCCATCTACATTATCCTCAGATGGGACAGAAGAGATGCCACGGACATCAGATCTTCTTGGAGGCATGATTTGAAAATCAAACACACAGAAATTAAAGAAGATTCAAAACCTTAGACTTTATAGGTTAAAATAAAACAACAAGAAAGAAAAATATTCCTAAATGCCTCGCAGCTTCTCCCTTGTAAGTGTGGCATGCAACACACCCATAAATGAGACTCTACTTAACATAACTTTGTTGGGCACCCAGTGACAACAAACCTAGGGCACTGATACCATCTTAGTCACGACCTAAACCAAGTTTTTGGCCGTGATGGGCATGACAAGTCCCACATAAATCGGAGATCACCCCCTGCACCTAACTAACCCAAACACAACATACCCAAAGGTCAGATAATTCTAAACACATAACAAGATAGCGTGTAATAGCTTAAGAAAATTTTAATGCATGTCCATGACCAATCACCGACAACTGGCCAAACAACCGACCGACAGCGCCCAATAACCACAGTAGTCTAAAATAAATCCTTCTAAATAATGAACCAAAATTGAATACCAATAAAATGGTTGGGATATGCCATCGACTACAGCTAAAAAAAATCTAAACAATCTGAGACATAAAAGAACAAAACATAAAATATAGACTTTCGATGTATGAAAGTTCACCACTTCAATGTCAACTCACGAGCTGATCTCGAGTCCTAATCACTAAGCAAAAAGAGTAAAAGTAAGACTAATTCCTACATTGCGTAGGGATACAACATCCGAATATGGTTAGCGAGGTGAATGCTAACATGTAACACAGGGATAAGGATAACATAATGACATAATCAACAGTTCAAAATCATTCAAAGCCAGTGCACATAATCAAATGAATAAACATATATATATATATATACATATTACATATCGAGATAGGTAACAAGGATTATCATGTGTTTCACAAATTTAGCCTGGATTATGTAGCTCAATTGTCTAACATGTCCCCATGGGCTATATGGGCCTCATCTCTCACCCCTGGTCGGGCCCCAATGCGTGCAGCCATACGAACTGGAGAATAATCTTATATATATGAACATGGGGGACTCGAACCTCCTAATGTATACTAAGGTGACTTAAGCACCTAATCATGTAATGATTTACAGGGAACTCAAACCTCCCTAATCATTAAATAATAATGAGGGGCTCAACTTTCAAGTTCGCAACCAAGAAAAGTCATTAAAATGAAAAAGGGTTTATGCAACGTCAATTATCCATGGAACTCAATTAGAATCACAACCCAAATCAATCTTTCACATCAAGGCTCCTATAAACCTAGTTATGGGAGTTTAGCCACACATCTCTATAGAAGAAAGAGACAAAGTCTTTGTATTATTCATAAATAAATTCAAAATTCACTTACAAAAATTATAAGGATTAGTTCTTGAATCTTCGATAGAAAATGGAATGATTAGATCCACAAGTTAGCTTGATTCATAGAATATTACGTTGCAGGGTTTTGAAAGATGAAACAACTAAGGTAAAAATATCCAAGATGATAGAAATAAAACCCTAACTGGGTATTTATATGTTCCCAGGTAAAAAGGATTTAAAATTCTAAATTAGAAAAACTGCGTCCAAGTTGACGGTCACATCGATAGTCCGTCGAGTGGATCATCGTTGGAGGTTCCATAAAGTCACGCTCTGTTAAGAGTTAACGTCCAACTCGACTATTCATCGCTAGTCTGGCGGTACGTCGCTTGGGCCGTCGCTTGACTCTTTAAATTTCTAAGTTCTATTTAGACCAAATGGCTAAATTGGCAGTCCGTCAGATGTTTGACAGTCCGCCAATTGGACCATCACAGGGGTCCTTTATTTGATACTTTCTGGTTTACTCTGACGGCAACCTCAACGATCCATCGCATTGCTGACGGTCCGCTAGTTGGACCATCAGTGACCTTTTTCTGTTACTTTTCCAGGTTTTATTCTTTCGGTAATTCCTTAACCTGAAAACACTCAAATCCAGTGTTAAATACAACTTTAGTTGCTTGAAAACACACAATTTTCCCAAGAAAAAGATGCAAAACATTTCATCAAAAGTCGAAACATCAACACCCTCAATTTAAGATAATTACTTATCTTCAAGAAACATAGCACCAAATTACAAACATGAACAATACAATGATGGGCAATCAACTATTGAACTAGACTCAGTACAACCATTCACTTGCCATTCACACGTGTGTGCTCCACACATCAGGATCTATAACCGCCATTGATTTAATATCAGCACACTCATAATCATGGATATCATATCCTACACATCAGGATCTATAACCGCCATTGATTTAATGTCAGCACACACATAATCATGGATATCATATCCTACAGAGACTAGCAAGACTAAGTAAAACTCAAGTTTCCCTCACCTCAATGAAGTCCACCACTCATTATCTTTTGTGGACACAATCTAAACTCTCACACTCTACAAAGAAGTCAAAAGCATAGTCTGCATACCCATAGGCTTGCCCTTACCATCTAACGCTCTCTTATAGTTGATTCACCAAGATCAAGCAGGTCTTTTTTAGGCTTGTATAAGTTTTCGAGCTAGGTGGGGATAATTTTTGGTAAAAGTGACTCAACATTCAGACATAACCCTCTTTGCCCTTGTATTCTTTCTCACCCAAGCTACTATTTTATCAGCTTATTTACAACTTCTATCATTCAACCATACTTTGACATGACCCCTTTTTTTTAAACAACATCAGCCACCCTCAACTTATACTGATGCAATCAATTAAGGTGCATAATATCTTGAATAGATAAGGGCCAAATGCTTTTTAAAACTAAGTTCTAAACCAACTTTCTATTAGATGCTCAACATCTTGACAATAAACACCTTCAACTTAGATGATTTGCCTGGTTTAAGGTGCACAATGTCCAATACTGGAATAGGGCTAGAGTTAGATACTAACACACTAAAGAGAATTAATTTGAGTTATTGGTGATGAAGAAAACTACTACAAGCTCAAAAAGGGTTCAAATGTGGAAAAAAAATTTTGATAGGGTTAATTATTTTGGATAAGTGGACTAACTGTACAAAGAGGCCTGCTATCCTACCCTATTGAATTAACTACAAGACAATCTCAATAAACCAGACAAGTTCTAGGTACTATACCATACAAGAACTAAAGACAAATCTTTGCACACACAAAGGCAACTGAGTTAAACTTTTGCTCTAAGGATTTCCATCATATGATTTATGCACATCTCGCATATTAATGCCAATTACAGAATCATTGAAGGTTGCTTACATATGTCAAATGACTAAAGTAAATAATCACACAAACATATTTATAGCTTTATGAAAACATCATTCATCATCCATATCCACAACAGGGCGCTAACACCAATGACACTTTTATTTAATAAACAAACATTAATAAATAGGACTTAAGAAAAGAAAAATTCAAACCTAAACATAATCCTAGAAAAGAAAAATGCAAACTTAAACATAGTCCTAGACATGACGATACTACTAGATAGCACATGGGGGGAAAAGACATCGGCAACACAACCCCCCATGGTACAAGTATACCCCTCCCACACAGAATAATACATGTTTTTTCCTCAAATGCATAAAATTTTAAATACAGGGGAGGGGAAATACTTGTAATTCCTCTTATTCATCTGAGGCATCTGTGAAATGTGGTGAGGGTCCAGTGTCCTCACCTATTATAATGTTGACCCCCAGGGTGGTAGGGGTACTCATAAAGTCTCCCTCCGAAATCGGAGGTACCACATCCCAAACAGGGTCTGAAGTTGGCCCCCTTACTGGGGCGAAACTGGTAGACACTCAAGTCGCTTTATCTTCTACTTTTTTCCTTCTTTTCTCTTCATCTCTCCTCAATCATTTTGAGGCCTTCTTTATATCATAATATTTTTGCTTCTCCGGTGTCAAAGCCTCTTTGTTTATCCTCTTTTCATCTTTTTTTTTGGCATATTCATCTACCTGCTGCTTTCTTTTATCTTTCACTGGTCTTTCTATCAGATCAATAATGCCTTCATCATTATCAGTCATTACCAAATCTGGATAAAAAATAGGCTATTATGGTTGCCTGCTCTTTAGTTCTTCGATATTATCTTGTGTCTTTTTAAACTCTGCCATGAACTTTGCTAAGTCTAGAATGGACAGTGAATCCAGCCTTTTGTTGATTCGCTCCTCCATGTGATCCATCCTCATCTGAATGTCTTGGAATGAATGAATTGCCTCAGCTACAATTCTATCAATGAAAGGCTTGAATTCTTCAGCCCAAGTGTCAAGCTGCTTCTTAAATTTCTTTTGCAATTTCAAAGACTTGGCAAAGTTTTCCTGCATTAACCTATGTTCTGCAAATTTTTCCCCACCTATTGATGGTGCATATTCTGACCCTGCAGATACACTTGATGGCACATAATCAGGTGGTACATAAGTGGTAATCGGCAATGACATACCTGTTGGAATTTTTGAGGTATCAGGGGCTGGTGCTGACTGAGTCTAATAGGATGGAGGTTTGGTGACCCTCATTTCAAACTTTGAGTCATCCTTGAATTTCTCAATATCCTACCTATGTGTCTCTCGAACCTCTTTATTGACCCCATGAATCAAAGGCACTCCTACCTGCCTACATAATTTCATGATTAAACACGAGAATGGTAGTGCGCTGGCTACCTTATGTGCTCTTACAAATAGCTCATTGGCAATGATATAACCAAAATTAATCTTTAAAACTGAAAGCAAACTAGTAACAAGTACAGCCCGATGACATCCAGATTAGCAGCACCTCCAATTGGCATAAGTCTCAATCGAACCACAGGCCACCAAAACTTAGCTCTAAAGCTAAGAGAAGACTTCGCTATACACTCACGTGGGTTTGTTTCCCAGGAAATATTACCATCATCAGTTAGCAACCCAGCCAACCAGGGCATTTGGGTGAATTCAGATCGCAGGTGGTACTCGAGTTCTAGAATAGCAAGTGGGGATTCATAGTCTAGCCCAAATAGCATCCTATTGATGGTTTAGACTGAAACTGATTCCCTGTTCAGTAGATCTGAAATCTTTAACCCTTTTGGAATATCCTTTTCTGCCAACACCAAATAGTTAGCAAAAGAACTCCCTTACCAAATTCGACTGATATAATTCGGGAGGCTTGCTCATCCATGCCAATTCATACTCATTAAAGCAACGCTCTAACTCAGGATATTCATGCAACTCTATCATTATAATTTGATACTCCTCAGCAAATGGACTTTTAAGTGGCCTCCTTGTTGTCGGTGTCAACCCATCATAAAATTTTTCCCTTGCTCCCTCGAGTTGCCATCTGACTTTCTCCCTTATTTGAGGATCCTTACATCTGATCAAGTTAGCATCCTCAAGTTCAGTCTCTACATCAGCCACTTTAGTATGAGCCTTGATATTAGCAGCCTCAGTTTTGGCCTCAACTGGCTTGGGATGAGATGTGACTACCCTCTCCTCATTAGGGCTTGAGCTAGTATTATTTTTGCTTCTCTTACTCTCCTCTTTAGATTGGAAGAGTATAGGAAGTGTTTGGTCTTTTTACTGAGTATTGAATGTTGGTGCCTCCTCGCTCCTGGAAAGTTTCCCTCATCCTCTTTCCCTAACACCACATCTGGTCAATAGGAGTTTTCATGCCATAGTGCCTGAAAAATGAAAAAGGAATCAGTTCACAACACAAAACCGATCAAAATAGTGAAATCTTTGATGTAGCAGTAATCCTGATGGTCCATCGGATAGGTCATCAGGCCTTATCAAGAAAGTCCTATTTTTAAGAGTCTTGTGATGAATAAATTGGTGGTCCGTCAGGTGACTGACGGTCTGCCAAGTGGTCTGTCACATCTTATCCAGTGAATGCCATCATAGGGTCTTTGTGATGGTCCATCCGGCGGTCCGTTGCAAGTCTGATGTTCCGCCAATTTGGACGTCCCAATCCTTTCTTCAGTTTCCACTTATACTTCAGCATTTTGTCGAACACTTTGTGCACAACATCGATTTCTAACACAAAAATAACACCAATTTTTCTTTCAGCACAAGTTTTCTCACTTTAAATATATGGATTACTCAGACTTCACGCTAAACAAAACATAACAGTGTTCAATACTCAAAACATTAACACCAGGCAAGAGAAGAAAACAAGATGAAATTTCCTTTTAAAAACAATGCAATCTTCCCTTAACCACAAACTCATCATTAAATCAAAAAAGAAAAGGATTATGCTCATACCTTGATTTTGCAGTAAAACTAACTTGAAACTTTAGAGAATAAGACTAACTTAGGATTTATTTAATAGTAATTTTAACTTTTGGTTGTGATGAATAGAAAGAGATGAGTGGGTTTGTTTAAATAGGGGAGAAAAAAGAAGATGGATAGTCCTAGAGGGAGTAACTGCCTTCAGATACTTTGAATCCAGAGGGAGTTAGTCAATTATAGAATTTGAAGAGGTTACAACGCATGTAACCGCCCTATTTTATCTCTTTAAAATCCCTTGTATCAAGTACGGGTTATTTTAAATTGGCATCAGATTTAACCCGACTCGACCCAGCACTAGGGTTATAGCGACGGCTGACCTAATGGTCCATTAGGTTTTCAATGATCTGCCAGGTTGGCCATCACAGCTTACCAAAAATTAGGCAACTCTGCTTTATTACGACGGTTTCTTTGATGATCCGTCAAGCCTTCGACGGTCCGTCAGTCTCTCCATCGGCCTATTTCAGTGTATTTAATTTTCCACATCTGGTTGATGGTTGGAGCGATGGTCAGTCAGAATAGCGACGGTCCGCCAACCCGACCATCAAGCCTTATCCAGAATGGTTTAATGTTACCATGGCTTTAACGGCTTGGTTGATGGTCCGTCGAGACCCCGACGATCCACCAGTTCTCCCGTTAACCCCATTTTTAACTGTAGAACTCCTTTCTTCTACATTTTTAGCCCTGCACACTTCACAAATACATTAGATTGCATAAAAAATAACAATACATCTAACTACAATTACAAAAACATTTGGTGGGTTGCCTCCTACTAGCACCAGATTTAATATCGTGGCACAACGCAGTTATCTCAATTACTCAGAGTTCATCGAGATAGATAGTAGCTATGCACTTTATCAATTCCATTGGACTAACATACATTTTCATTCGTTCCCCATTCACTTTGAAGATACTTCTGTCTTCATTTGCAAATTCAACTACTCTAGATGAGTAGACTTGATTAACTTGGAATGGACCTGACTATTTTAATTTAAGCTTACCTGGGAATAGCTTTAGTTTGGAGTTGAAGAGAAATACTGAATCACCCTTCTGAAAATCTCTTTTTGCAATCCTATAATCATGGTACTTCTTTATCTACTCCTTATAAAGATCGACTATTTCATACGCACCGAGATGGAACTCATCCATCTTATTTAGCTGTCCCAATCTCAACTGTGCTGCCTTATTCCAATTCAAATTCAGCCTCCTAAGTGCCTACAGTGCCTTATGCTCCAATTTAATTAGTAAATGATATGCCTTACCGTAAACCTACTGGTATGGTGACATGCTGATTGGTGTCTTGAAAGCTGTTCTATATGCCCATAAGGCATCATCAAGCTTCCTAGACCAGTCTTATCTGCTAAAATTCACTGTTTTAGCAAGTATGGCTTTAATCTCTCTATTTAAAATATCCATTTTCCCACTAGTTTGTGGGTGTTATGGAGTTGATACCTTGTGTTGCTTAACACCATACTTTGCTAAGGAAGCTCAAAACACTCAATTACAAAAGTGAGATCCACCGTCGCTTATAATGGTGTGTGGCACCCCAAATTAAGAGAAAATGTTCCTTTTAAGAAACGCAACAACTCTCTTCCCTTTGTTGTCAGCCAAAGTGATGGCTTTAACCCATTTTGATACATAATCAATAGCAACTAGAATGTATCTCATCCCATATGATCTCACAAAAGGCCCCATGAAGTCGATGCCCCAGACGTCGAATAATTCTACCTCTATCATTTTTGTCAAAGGCATTTCATGGCGCTTGGAGATAGACCCCTGCCTCTGATATTGGTCATATGTTCTCACAAACTCATAGGCATCTTTGAATAAAGTTGGCCAATAGTAGCCACTTTGCAGCACCTTTCTAGTAGTATGCTTACCAGCATAGTGACCTCCAATTGGAGAAGCATGACATGCTTCCAAGATACTCAACATATCTACTTCTGGAACACATCTCCTTATGATATTGTCATCCTATCACCGAAATAGATATGGCTCATCTCAAAAGTAATGTGTCACATCATGGAGAAACTTTTTTCTTTGATGAAAATAAAGATTCTCCGGAATCACCTCGCTCACCATATAATTTACAAAATCTGCATACCAAGGTATCTTCTCCATAGCAGCAGCCAAGATTTTCTCATCCGAAAATGCATCATTAATCTCATATTCATCTCTAACTGCTTGCTCCCCTTCTAACCTAGACAGATGGTTCGCAACCTGGTTTTTACAACCTTTCTAATCATTGACTTTGAAGTCAAATTCTTGAAGCAACAGCACCGATCTAATCAACCTTGGTTTTGCATCCTTTTTTGCCATCAAATATCTCAAGGTTGTATGGTCAGTGTGGACCACCACCTTGTTTCCTAAAAAATAAGCTCAAAACTACTCAAAGGCATAGACCACTACAAGAAGTTCTTGTTCAGTGACGGTGTAGTTTTTTTGGGCCTCATTTAGTGCTTTGCTTAATAATAGATAGCATCAAATAATTTATCCCACTTTTGGTCAAGTACAGCCCCAAGTGCAACACCGCTTGCATCATACATGATCTCAAATAGTTTTGACCAATCTAGTGCAACGATAATAGATGCATCAACTAACTTCCCTTTAAGGCATTCAAATTCCTTTAAGAAATCATCATCAAAATTGAACTTAGCCTCCTTCTCCAAAAGTTTACAAAGTGGATTTGCAATTTTTGAGAAGTTTTTTATAAATCTTCGATAGAAGTTCGCTTGACCAAGAAAATGATGCACCCCTTTTACTGAAATAGGAGGCGGTAGCTTCTCAATGACTTCGACCTTAGCTCGGTCGACCTCAATCCCCTTGGCTGAAATTTTGTGCCCAAGAACAATGTTATCCTTCACTATGAAATGGTACTTCTCCTAATTAAGCACAAGATTAAATTTCTCACACCGCTACAAGGCTATATTAAGATTTACCAAACAAAGCTTAAAAGAATCTCCTACCATAGAAAAATCATCCATAAACACCTCTAAGGTGTCTTTAACCATATCTGAGAAAATAGACATCATGCACTGTTGAAAGGTAGCAGGTGCATTACACAATCCAAACGGCATCCGCTTAAATGTAAAAGTACCATATGAGCAGGTGAATGTCATTTTCTCCTGATCCTCTAGGGCTATAGAAATCTGATCATAACCAGAATACCTATCCTAAACATAGTACCAACCCCTCTCTGCCAACCAATCAAGCATTTGATCCTTAAAAGTCTTTGGGAAGTGATCCTTTAACGTCCATGAGTTGAGTTTTTGATAATCCATGCAAACTCTTCACCCAGTGACAGGTTTGAGTGGTATCATTTCATTGTTCTCATTCACTACAACAGTCATGCCCCCTTTCTTGGATACACATTGTACAGGACTCACCCACTTACTATCAAAAATGGGATATACAACTCCCGCATCAAGCCATATAATGATTTTATCCATAATAACATCTTGCATTGGTGGGTTAAGATAGCATTGATGCTTAATTGTTTGTGTGCAGTCCTCCTCCAACTGAATTTTATGAGTGCAAATACCTGGAGGGATGTTAATAATATCTGTGATAGTCTATCCTATCGCCCTTTTATACCTCTGAAGCATAGAAATAAGTGCCTCCACCTGCTGCTCTCCCAAATCAGCCACAATAATCACAGGTAATGTGTTTTCACTGCCTAGAAATACGTACCAAAGATATCCTGTCAAATCCTTCAGTTCTAACACCTGTGGCTCCTTAATAGATGGCTTAGCCGGTGGTGTTGGCTGATTTTTAAGATCCAGATCCAGCTTCTTAGGAGCATATGAATATGACCCCATTCCTGTAAAGCACAAACGGTCTCCTTATACTCTCCAATGCCCTCACTCTCAAAATTTATTAAAACTACAGCTAAGGGTTCAACAACAAATTTCTCCTCTATTGGCACTTCCTGCTCATCCTCATAATAAACATCAACAATAGAGAACACACTCATCTCCTTATGTTGCTTCATAAATTTGTACACATCAAATTGTACCACTTCATTATTCAGCCAAAATAAGAGCTCATTAGCTCGCAAATCAATAAGCACACTTTCGATTGTGAGGAAAGGTCGACCCAAGATTATGGGTACCTCAAAATCTACCTCATAATCCAGAAATAATAAAATCCACAGGAAATATGAAGCTAGCCACCTTCACTAGCACATCATACAAAAAACCAACTGGTCACTTTATCGACCTGTCTGCCATCACTAGTCGCATGTTTGTAGGTGTGGGATCTCCCAAACCTAACTTCTTATAAACAACTAGCAGCATCAGATTGATGCTCGCTCGTAGATTACATAAGGCCTTAGCAAAATTAGGAGACACAATTATACAAGGGATGGTGAATGCGCCTGGGTATGCCTTCTTTTGCACCGAGGATCTTGTAGAAATCACACTACAATAGTGGAGATTATCCACCTGTTCGTAGCTTACTGCACTCTTCTTCGTCACAAGATCTTTAATAAATTTAGCATATCCTAGCATCTGCTCAAGTGCCTTAACCAAAGGCACATTCACTGTCCGTTGCTTTAACATTGCCATAAATTTACTAAACTTTGTATCATCGGTCTTCTTCTTCAATCTATGAGGAAATTAAGGTAATGGTTTTGGAAAGTAGTCACCACTGCTTCTTTTTTCTTGTTTTTCACTTTTTCTAACTCATCAACTTGTTGATGATTAGAAGGAATATCAGTGCCATCTAGTTTCTCAGACTCTATTGGATTACTTTGTTCATGCTCAACATCTTCTTCGATCATCTCTTCGATCATAGCTTTACCCACAGAAGGGCCTGGTAATACTTTACCACTCCGTGTGGTAACTACCATGCAAAAGCCATTATTATGAGGATTCTAAGCTATATCGCTTGTCAATGTTCCACTCTTCCTCTGATTCAATGCTGCTGAGAGTTGGGTCATTTGCTGCTCCAACTATTTTATAGAAGTAGAGTGTTAGTTTACTAACTGACTCATGGAAGACAAATCACTCTTCATAGTAGTCTCCCCAGAGTTGGTAGCCTCAACTCCCTTTAATAATTTCTCCCTCATGTCCTCCATGGACATTTTTCCTGAACTAGTTGCAGCATTATCTCAGTTTTCGGGAGGTATATATAGTCCACTCCTATCATTTTTGCTCTTCCAGTTTCCTTGGTTCCTATCCTAGTAACCAACCTTGTCGTAATAGTTTTGGTCTTGATTTCCTTGGCCATTGCCTAGGAAACCCCTCTGATTATTTAGATAGTTTGCCTCTTCTTCTGAATCAAAGTCAGTTCTACCATTGGATGAAACAACTTTCACCTTCTCCATTTTTTCATATAGTAAATACTTAGTCAATAAATCTATCTGCGTCTTCAAGTGTGCCATAACCTGATCACGTTCCTTCTCTTTCTTGCATTGCGATGCATTCATACCAACAGCTATTGTATGGATTGCTACCATAGAATCCCTGGTATTCTAATCTCTACTTTGTTTAGTCATCCTATCGTCCATCTCCGAGGCTTTTGGAAAAGTGCGATCCATAAATGATCCTCCTGCAGCATTATCCATAACTTGCTTCGTAATAGAGTTTAAGGCCCTATATAGAGTCTTCATCAAATAAATATATGTCATATTATGGTTTGGGAATTGCATTGGCTTCTTATTAAATCTCTCCCAAGTCTCGTGAAGAGCTTCGGTTGGAAGCTGCTGAAAGTTGCTGATCTCATCCTTCAATTGTACCCTCCTGGAAGGTGGAAAAAATCTTTTTAGGAAAGCCTTTTTCAACTGCCTCTAGTTGGTTATAGAATTGGGAGTTAGTTCATTAAGCCATAATGCTCCCTCCCCAGACAACGAGAACGGAAACAAATGCAGACGAATAGCATTCTGACCCACTCTTAGGTTATCAAAAGACTTGCAAATGGTGACAAAGTTCACCAAATTCATGTTAGGATCATTTCTCGGAAGGTCACCAAACAACCCCTTGAGATCAAGGAGTTGAATCTTCGTACTGGTAATATTGAATTTAGCTCCAGGTGTTAGAGGTAAAGGAATAATAGCTCCAGTTGCACCAGCTCCATCCATTCCATCCTTATTATTATTAAGATCAAATTGTACTAACTGTCAATCCTGCTCGCCCTGAAGGGGCGATACCTGTTTACGTTCCAATTCATTGGTGCAACCATATTCTCTGTACGTCTTGGGTTAACAGTATCTAACAAATCATCATCCCCCAAATCATCATCATCAGGATTAGGGTGACACGTTGGTTGGCCGTTATTCTGTTGATTAAGTTGAGCTCTAGCCAGAGCGGCTAGTCTTTCAGCATCTTGGAGGTCTGCCATTCTGCCAATCAACTGCGGTTCCGAATGTACTGGTAATAATGGTACAGACGATCTTTGTGTACTTGGCATACACAACAACCACCCTACACAAAACAAAAGCAACAAACAAAGGTAAAATTTGGAAAACTTGACCAAATATCAATTAACAAACACAAACTTAATTGACAACCGTATTCTCCGACAACGGCACCAAAATTTGATAAGCCCAAATTACACCTCTTTTATGAGAGAGTAAGCGGTCGCTGTCAAATATAGAACCCAACTAGGTTGGGTATCGAATACCATAGGGAATACCATGCTCACTAAGTATTGTGATTGTTATTAGACTGTTGATCAAATGTTTCTAAATAAAAGGGGTTTTGGTTTATAGATTATGTTCTAAATAATTGCAATAGAGTTGCTCCAACTAATGATTCTTTTTGCAAGTAGTAATTCAATGATATTAAACAAACTAGAGTTATGGTCACCAAGATGATTCAACATCTAGGGTTAAGAATCACTTTAGAGTTCCAATTAATAACTTCAATTGCAAGAGTAGTTGAATCCTATTGTTTACCCATTAGTTTCTCAACCTAAATGGATAGTATATCCTTTATTTTTCTCAAACTTAAAGAATCATTGCTTATTCAACCATTTTCTCATGTAGGTCAATCCTGTTAAGGCATTTGCCATTAATTTAAAGGTTAAAGCCTCCAAATTCTATGTAAACCCTTTTTTTCCCAACAACACTTTCCTATTTGGACAAGTGATGTTTTTGGGCTCACCTTTCAAGTTTGTAACCAATAAAAGTCATTAAAATGAAAAAGGGTTTATGCAATGTCAATTACCCATGGAACTCAATTAAATAACAACCCAAATCAGTCTTTCACATCAAGGCTCTCATAACCCTAGTTAAGGGAGCTTAGCCACACATCTCCATAGAAGAAAGAGACAAAGTCTTTGTATTATTCATAAATAAATTCAGAATTCACTTACAAATATTATAAGGATTTGCTCTTGAATCTTCAATAGAAAATGGAATGATTAGATCCATAAGTTACCTTGATTCATAGAAACTACGTTACAGGGTTTTGAAAGATGGGAAAACTAAGGTAACAATATCTAAGATGATAGAAATAAAACCCTAACTGGGTATTTATATGTTCCCAGGTAAAAAAGATTTAAAATTCAAAATCAGAAAAACTGCGTCCAAGTTGACGGTCACATTGACGGTCCGTCGATTGGACCGTCGCTGGAGGTTCCATTAAGTCAGGTTCTATTAAGAGTCGACGACCAACTCAGTGGTACGTCACTGGTCTGGCGGTATGTCGCTTGGGTCATTGCTTGACTCTCCAAATTTCTAGGTTTTGTTTAGACCTGACGGCTAAATTGGTGGTTCATCGGATATTTGACGGCCCGCTAATTGGACCGTTGCAGGGGTCCTTCATTTAATAATTTTTAGTTTACTCTAACAGCAACCCCGACGATCTGTCGCATGGCTGACGGTCCGCCAGTTGGACCATCAGGACCTTTTTCTGTTACTTTTCTAGGTTTTTTTCTTTAGCTAACTCCTTAACCTGAAAACACTCAAATCCAGTGTTAAATACAACTTTTGTTGCTTGAAAACACACAATTTTCCCAAGAAAAAGATGCAAAATGTTCCATCAAAAGCCGGAACATCACCCCCGTATCGGTAAACACGTGTATCAGTCACTCGGATCTTCACTTTCTTGACTCAGCTACACAACTTTATTAAAGCCCAATTAAAACATTTATCACGCAATCATATTCATGAACCATATTTCACATTAAGGTATACATTGTTGGTATCGTCATACCAACCACACTTGCAAGGTAACAACAACATGCCAAAAAAATTTCCATTAACTTGGGGAAAACAACTCCCTCCGTTTATTGATACAAGGCAGGGGATACCGACTCCATTTGTTCATTAATTCAGACCATTGTGCTTCAAATACCTCTTTATCTCATGCAGTAGTTCGAGACTAGTTCAATTTTACAAATTCCCACATCTCTTATAACTCAAAACCAACTTTGCACGATGAGGTTGGGGTCATAACCACTTCGAAAGTCACAACTTTGGAAAAATCACAATTTCCTAGTTTATTCACCTACCCATTCACCCATAATTTCAATACCATATGTAAAGGATGATTATCATATATAAACCATAGGATTACGTTGTTCAATAACAAGCATTGAAAACTCCCAACCCTTATTTCAAAACCATCATAAATATCTCATGAACAATATTTAATCATATATTTTTACAAAATTAACAATGAGGAAAGAGTAACATGTCTTAAACACCAAGAAACTTGGAGAGGAATCGACCCTTGAGCCCTTAGATGGCCAACTTGATGAAACCTAGCTTGACTTGCTTGAGGAAATTTAGAGAGCCTTTGGATTGTTTGAGAAGTTACTTGATTTGCTTCTAAGTGATAATGACACCCTAATGAGATTATAAAATCATAGGTTTTAATTTGGATAAGAGGGAAAATATATAGAATGCCCTTAACTTAAAAGGTGAAAAATACCACCTTTGACAACAGGTCAACCCTTGACTCATAGCCACTCCTTACGAATCATCACCACGAGTTGTAACCAAGGCAGTACCACCATGGCAACATACACTGCTGACCTCAGACCCAGTCACGTGAATCATAATGGGACCCTACAACTCATCGGGTCCAGTCATAGTTAACATAGAACCCAAATTGGGACTTGCATTAGACACCCTCTAATTACACCTAACGACTCATAACCTATCCTTATGGCTCTTAGTGATCCACCCGTACTCTAAGAAAAATCAAGCCATAAACATACTATTTGGTTATGACTCATCCCTATGACTTGGCAGGTCATCATATGACTCATGGGGTCCAGTCATAACCAGGGAAATGAGTACAGAATTCTAGGAAATTTCCAAGGACAAAAAACCCAAGGTGTTACACACGTCCCAGCTCAACGATCTAGTTGTGGGGCTAATCAGATAGATGATTTAGAGTATGACCATTTCGGAATTGTGTTTTTCGCCTTGTGAATCAACAACAAAGATAGTTAACTTAACTAATGAGATTGTATAGCTTAGTAGGATTGTTCACAATGCAGCGACCCTGTATTTATTCCCATTATTGTTCCAAACACCTTATATTCCCGTATTTCTTACTTATACTTTTTAATTCTCAAACTTAAACTCTCTTTGGTTACGAGTTGAACTTATTTTATATTTGTAAAGCCCCGATTTTCTGAACTGGAATACTACACGGTGCTTATGACCCCGAGGGACTGCAAGCTAACCCATGACTGATATCTATACCTGTATACTACAATTCATGACATAATAATGTGGAAAACATGCACAATAATCCATAAGGTTCAACTAAAATAATATAACATCCATATGGACGAAAAATATCCAAAACAACTGAAAACTGAATCTGAAAGCTAAATCTGAGCATAAATCCAAAAGCCTCTAAGTACTGTCTGAAATAAGGAGTTGAAGGAACATGTCTCCAACTAACTTCGTAAAACTAAACTGAAGAAATAAATGAATAAATCAAATAATGTCATCCTCGAATGAAGAGGACTCACTGCAATTCTGTATGTTGAATGCGACTGCTACTGCTGGTCTGGGACTCGTGCCTCTGAACCTATGGTGTAACATAAAAAGAAAGCACCATAGCGCAAATGCGTCAGTACAACTGGAGTACTGAGTATACGAGTGAGGTAGGCTAATGCAAACGGTTTACATGCGGGAATAATGCTAACTGACTGACTGATATGAACGTAAGAGTACAAACATACATACATAGTAACTGAGATCATGAGTACGTGGTAGCTAAATCTATATACTAATACATGACTGGAACTGTAGTTATGATAACATTAGCGACTGTGCCTGACAGTTCTAAATCTGGTAGAACTCCCTAATTTCCATGATATAACTAAATTTGACTATATCTAATAGTCCTGGTATACTGATATCTGAAGAACTATCTGAGTTTTTTTACTGAGACTGATACTGAAACTGTGGGAGGTAGTTGTTTAACAAACATGCCCTATCTATGCCATTATAGCTAAGATAGGATCCAATCTTTGCCTTGACTGGAAGGGTGTCAATACCACACCACTAGTAAGGACAACATGTGAGCAACCCTCATATAACAGGTAACTCTAGTGAGAATGGTGGGAACCCTCATATAACACGTTAAGCCACCTTATCTACCCTCATATAACAGGCTGCGATGTCTCAACCTATACTGGCTACATAGTTCTGGAATACAAGGATGACTACTAAGAATCACACCCTCATATACAGGTGAGTTCACATCCTTGGGTTCACTCGGTTCTAACTCTAAATCTTATTTGAAGAGACTAAACATAATTAAACTAACTGTACATAGACAAATTAACTGACTTTCGTTAACTGGTGGAGTAGCACTATTATCTGAGAGGTAACTGGGATCATGAGATTTCTAAAGTTTCGTGAGTCACATGACTGACTGAGTTCTATAGATTATAGCTTGACTGAGATTATCATGACAACATGACATGGCTCTAGGCACACAGCTATGTTTTTCGAGTACGAATACCCCCAGGACTCGATAGAAGGAAACTGACACACATGACATGACTTGATCACAAGATTGGAGTCGACAATTCTCTATATCATAAGTAGGGGATAGTATACTTCATGTATTTAATCAACACCTTAAACATGGTAGGGAAAGCATGGATATAATTCGCACACAAAATTCATATTTCCATCATCATACATAGTTTATGCCATCACCATAAGAATACATAAATAGCATGGGCATTCATATTGAAGTGTATCTCTAACATGGACTTGTCATTTATATATCATGAAATCATGTAAATATGAACTTCTAACATCCTAGGCATTTTATCAAACACCTTACATGCATTCTTTAAGGCATAGGTGGATCTCATACTTGCATTAGTTCAACCCACCTAAGGTTCATGATTTTCAACCAACAATCACATCTATTCCATGAAAAACATCCTTAGATACCATCTTGAAACTTGAACAACAATCATCAACGTGTACGTGCTTATATCACCATAAAATTTTACAAAATAACATTTAAAAGCATGATTCTTGAACTTTATGAATGAATTCAATCCATAGATAAACGTTACGCATACCTTAAAGCTTGATCTTGAAATAGATCTAATGTTTCTGAAGGTTCCTGAAAAAATTCTTAGGCTTGCCCTTGATTTTTCTTAACTAGGGTTTAACCCCTTTGGAAAAGAATGTTCTTGTTCCTGAGGAGATGATCTTGAGAGAAAACCCTAATCTTGTAGTTGAAAGTGTATGAGAGAGCTTTTTGAGATGTTTTAACTAAAGAGAATGAAAGATAATACGTTCCTTGAGGGTTATAAGTCGTGGGAAGTGAAGGAAAAAGACCAAAATACCCTTATTAAATAAATTCTCAGTTGCTAAAAATAATAGCTGACGACATTTGTGACAATGCGTCAAAAATATGGTAATCTATCGAAAATGCCATCACATAGAAGCTGGAATTGATGGTTTCTGCCTAAGTCTGACGACCTTCATGGTAGGGCGTCACAAATGTGGTAAGCTACCATGAATGTCGTCACACAAAAGCTGGATTCTGCCTAAGGCTGACGACCTTCGTGGTAGGGCATCACAAATGTGGTAAGCTACACGAATGTCATCACACAGGAGCTGGTTTCTGCGTAAGGCTAACGACCTTCGTGGTAGGGAGTCTCAAATGTGGTAAGCTACCATGAATGTCGTCACACTATTTCCAGTCTGACATGCTGGAGTAAAATAGGATTAACTCTTTGCTCCAATATTGGATTTAGCCAAAATTAGTATCATTAGAAAGATAATTCAATTATCTATCTGTTGATAGGTCATGAGCCCAAAAATTCAAAGTATAATTAAAGATATGCTCATTTGAAGTTGACTATACCAATATCCTTCTCAAGAATTCAATCGGTAAGGAATGTTTTGATTCGTCTGATAGCTGGGAGTTATTTGAAGCCTTAATATACATCTAACTTAATCATAAAACTATAAAAGAACCATGATGTACTATGCATGAGCTTGGTACATGGCTCTAATATTGGTTTGGATTTTTCAAGGTATTACAATATCATTAGTAAATCTAGAATTGGATCATTGTTAAACCAAGTCCCTGTTAGTTTGCCATTCAAATCGAAAGGGATACTTTGTTACTTGCAGGACCATGTATATTTGCATGTGTGGTAGGATGACAATATGTTTTTGGTGCCATTATCAGGGACTTAAAAATTTGTAACCATCTTATTTTTAGTTTTGCTACTTTGCTTATAATTTCTAAAAACATGATCTTAGCTTCTGAACTTACAGGTACGAGTTTAAATCTCAAGTAAACTATCAAAGAAAAGGGATTTGGTAGACCCATATCCTGAACCTGAGTGACAGTTACATTAATTAAGAAGAGAAGTAGTACTTTTTAATCACATTTCACAAGTTTAATAGGACGAAGCTATTTCTACAGCTATGGCTGAAGAACAATCAGCTCGCAGGACAGTTCGCAAAGTTACAATCCCACTCATAACCAATGTTCTCTCTGTCATTCATACATTTATATGTATGGTATGATGATAATATGTTTTGGCGCCATTATCGGGGACTTAAAAATTGGCATCCATCTTATTTTTAGTTTTGCTACTTTTCTTATAATTTCTAAAAAGATGATCTTAGCTTCTGAACTTACAGGTACAGGTTTAAATCTCAAGTAAGCTGGCAAAGAAAAGGGATTTGGTAGACCCGTATCCTAAACCTGAGTGATAGTTACATTAATTAAGAAGAGAAGTAGTACTTTTCTATCATATTTCGCAAGTTCAACAGAACGAAGCTATTTCTACATCTATGGCTGAAGAATAATCAGCTCGCAGGACAATTTGCAAAGTGACAATCCCACTCGTAACCAATGTTATCTCTGTCATCCGTATACAAACCTAGAGGTAGATTTGAGCTCAAGCGGAATACGGTGCAATTATTACGCAACAGTAGGTAGTTAACAAGCCTATCACATGAACATCCACAAGTCCATATGCAGAACATTTTAGAGATCAGTGATACCTTTATTCCCACTAGAGACTCCACGAATTATGTAAGGCTCACTCTTTTCCCTTTCTCACTATTGAGGGAAGCAAAGAAATGGTTGAAGGCAGAACCTTCAAGCTCCATCATTACTTGGGATGACTTAGATAAAATGTTCCCCATTTGATTCTTTTCGTCTAGCAAAATTTCAAGGTTACGGAGTGAGATCTTAAGTTTTAAGCAGAAGCCAGAAGAGAACCTATATCATGCATGGAAGAGATTCAAGTTTTTTTTCTAGAGTTATCCATACCATCAACAAACCAATAAGGTACTAACTCATACTTTTGTGGAACCTCTTGATTATACCAAAAAAATTTTGTTAGATTCAGTTGCAGGTGGTCAAGCGTTGGAAAAAACATATGATGAGCTATACACTCTCTTGAACCAAATTGCACAAAGTAATCTAGAATGTTAGGGTGATATTCTCGAAGTATGATGAAGAATCCTACAGGTATGATTGAGGTTGAAAGTGTCACAACTTTGGCCGCTGAGTTGGCCTCCTTCCAGAATCAAATAATGACATAATTTAATAAGTTGAGTGTAAATCAACCTTATGCCTAATTAAATGTAGTGCAGCAGGCACAACCCTGGTGTGAGATTTATGGAATAAGTAGTCACTCTGCAGACTCATATGGGGCAAATATGGAGTCGTTTAATTTTATAGTCAATGCATAAAAGGGTAAGCAAAATTATATTAATGCCTATAATCGCCACTAAAAGAGTCAACCCAATTACTCATGGAGCAATAACCAGTCTTAGACTCAGCAGTTTCAACAGCAACAGAACATGCAGAACAACTCTCAGGCCAGTAATATTAAAAAAACTTTGAAAAATATCTTAGCCAATCAATAACAAATGGCTGCAAAGATAAAAAATCAGCAACTTGCTCAGAAGAACTTGGAGACGCGGTTAGAGCAATTGGCTTAGGCTCATAATGCAAGACCTTAGAATTTTTACCAAGTAATACCAAGAATCTGAAGCAAATAATGACAATTACCTTGAGTAGTGGGAGGGACTTGAGTGACAGACCTCCAAAGAAAAATCAGGAGTTGGAGACATTTGAGTAACCAAAAAAAAAAAAAGGCATCTGAGCATACACAAGAGAGACCTCTACCATCGTTCCCCCAAAATTTAAAAAAGGCTAAAGAAGATGTATGTTTTAAGAAGTTCTTTGACACATTCAGAGAACTTCATATTAACCTCCCATTGTTAGATATTTTGCAAGGTATGCCTAAGTACGCTAAGTACCTGAAGGATGTGGTGATCAACAAGACAAAGCTGGGCGACATTAAGATAGTAGAACTCACTGAGGAGTAAAGTTCAATTTTGATGATCAATATGTTGAAAAAACTTAAGGACCTAGGGAGTTTCACCTTTTCATAAAAATTGGTAACAAAAATATGGTCCATGCTCTGAGTGACTTGGGCGAGTATAAGTTTAAAGCCCCTATTTATTTTTAATACTTTGGATTTAGGATAGTCAAAACCACATTCTGTGGTGCTCTAAATAGCAGATAGAACAAGATTAGTACCCAAAGAAATCATCGAAGATATTCACATCAAGGTTGGTAAGTTTATTATTCCTGCTAACTTTTTTGTTCTAATTATGATGTACATGACAGGGTACCAATCATACTGGGACGTTCATTCTTGGAAACTGGAGGGGCACTTATTTATATGAGAGTGGGCACTCTAACAATGAGACTGAATGATTAAAAGGTAGTCTTCAAGGTATATAAAGCACTCAATACACCCTCACACTAAAGGATTTATGTATGATCACAATCATGGAAGTAAATAAGTGTGGGGTAGAGAAGTTCAAACCTCATAGGATATCTTCAGATACTGTCATAAAGTTGTCCAAATCATCCAGTAAGCTGAAAGTTTAGAAATTAGAAGAGAAGCCTGACAAGGCTAGTATGGAGAAAACTACAGATCTTGAGAGTAAGCGCTCAATATGTTAGAAAAAAGATAAGAAGATAGGCTATGAAAAGGAGAAAGAAGATAAAATAATATAATTAAGAGTAGTGGTGTGAGTCGTTCTATGATAATAAATCAGACACTGCTTGGGAGTCAACCCAAGTTAAGGTACGTATTTTATTTTTCTAGTTTTATTTATATCATTATTGTTTTTATTTTTGTTTGTCATAGGTTGATGGGAAGTTTGAAAACTAGATATCTAAGATAAGGAGCATGAAAAGACTAGGTGTTGGGTCCTTGTAATGACCCGAGTCTGTACCTCGGATGCTACACGATGCTTGTAATCTCGAGGGACCACAAGCTAACCCATGACTGATACCTGCTACAACAACTGAATAATACTATAATTATGTGGAAATTAGGTGGAAAACTTTCCATAAGGTTCAAAACTGTAATAAATACTGAGTACTAAATACTGATACATCTATTTGAAATACTCTAGTCTAAAAAAAACCTCTACTGTCTGAATAATGAGTTGATGGGACAAGCCCCTAACTAACCTCGACTACTGAAAACTAATAACCTGAGATACTGAAGTAATAATCATGTCCTCAAACTATGAGGACTCACCACTAATCTGTTACTGATGGATCGGGCTGCTAAGTATGATCGGGAGTTTGTGTATCTGAACCTATGATATAAGACATCATAGCACAAAAGAAAGGTACCCATCAGTACTTTGAATGTACTGGTATGCTAAGTGAGGTAGCCTGAGATGCGTGGGTCCATATGTATGAACAATACTAACTGAATAACATGAGTATAACTGAATAGGAGTACATGCATGAATACATACACTATAACTGAGATCGTGATAACATGAGATACTGAGTTTTAAATTTTTTATTTTACTGGCATCTGATTTTTCTGATACTGTATTATTAATAGCTAAATGACTGTGTCTGACAATCCTGATTCGGTGGAACTATTCTGAATCCCGTACTGAACTGAGTGACTGTATCTGGCAATCCAGATACTGTAGAACTGAACTGAGTTCTATTCTAAAGACTGAAATTGAGACTATAGGAGGTAATCATCAAACTAACATGCCTCTTTCTGAATGGATTAGGGTCCAACCTGTAAACCCAATTATAAGGGTGTCAGTACCGTGCCGCGGGTAAAGATAAGTTGAGTCACCCTCATCTGGCAGGTGCTCAGAATGAGAATGGTGGTACCCTCAACTAGCAGGTAGGAAACCTCATCAACCCTCGACTGGAAGGTTGATATCTCAACCTACACTGGCTACGTAGTTCTGAAACACAAGGACTGGTTTTAAGGATTACACGCTCTACTGGCAGGTGAGTCCCCATCCTTAGGTTCACTCGGTGTTGAATCCTACTCCCAACTGAATAGACATTGGACTGAATTCTAAACTATACTAGGCTAGATTGATCTATTACTGATTCATACTGTCTGACTGAACTTAGTTCACTGAGTTCCGTTGACTGACGGAATACTACTGAATTTTGTTAACTAACTAAATTTACTGAACTGAATACTAAACTAGACCGGTCTGATACTGAGTCTACTGAGTTTTTTCCAGAATTTTGTAACTGACTGAGAGTACTAGTGATTGTGACATGACTGAGGTTATTCTATAATTGACACTGGCTCTAAGTAAACAGCTAAATTGTTGGTTATTAAATACCCCCAAGACTCGATAGCATGAAAAGTAAAGCATCACATGACCTTGCATAGCATAGAAATGTATATTAGTTCATAATGCATCTAGAGAGGCATTTTATCAAACACTCGAATGGCATAAACTAGGATACATGCTAACATGATATAATCTCACTATTTAATTCACATGAACAACTTATCAAACACGTGGAAGGCATTGTATATGCACATAGTACTAATCAACACATGAACATCTCAATTTCAAGTCTTTAACATGAATTCACAAGATACTACATACATAATAATAATTGTTACATTAATCTTGCGCTTAATCATGGAATAGAAACCCAATCAACATTATAATCATGAATACACTTGAATCAAAGTCATGGAAACCATGAAATCAATTTACTAAAAGTTTAAAAGAGTCTCATGGACTCCAAGGGTGGAAGGGACCCTTGGATAAACACTTGACATACCTTGGTATTTAAATTTATGAATAATAATGATGAAATCTTGAGTCTTGAATTTGAAATTTGATCTCCTAGGGTTTTTGTTCTTGAGTGGTTTGAGAAAGAATCAGCATATTTTGCAAATTAAAGGCTAAATTTCGTGTTTTAGGTGTTGAAGGACGTGGGGAAAAAACCTAATACCCCTAAGAATGCAATCTTTTTAATGACTGAAAATTAAACTATTAATGCGCAAACCGATGCATCGTATCATTGGCATCGATGCAATAGCCAACGTACCATATCAAATTCATGTCGTTTCACTATATTTGCATTGGGAGATAGTGAAAAATATTCATTAACGCGATGGATGATGCAGCACATCTAGATCACGTCGATCCACTGGTTTGAGCTTTCAAATGTGTTTCAAACGAAGTCCAAAAAATCCAAAAATTGTTCGAGAACACCTACTGATATTCTTGATCGTGATTCAACCTAAAAATCATCACTTTAAGGTCATGAGGGTCATGAAATAGAGTCTCCAACCAGCGAAGGCTAAAATAACACTAACTTTGAATACTGAGCTAAAATTTTCTAAGTCTGGGGCCCCTTAACAAGCTTTAATGGACTGAGTCAAGTTTAGGATTTTGCGAGGTCTTACAATATCTCCCCCTTAGAAATATTTATCCCCGAATGAGACTATCTAAGTTGGGAATACTGATAGACTGAATTTAGATACTGGATATGCACAACTGCAACATAATTTCATAACTGACACTACTGATATGCTAAAATTTTATACTGAACATGCATATCTGATGCATGATTACATAACATAGCTAAACATGATTCATGAATGCATGACTGGAATTGCTAATAAGCTGAGTTTCTTATACTGAACATGTATATCTGATGCATGAAGTCACAAATGAATATGCAATGGTGACCGGTACCAAGTCTATAAAGGAAAATCTGAGCATGGAACTGAGTAAGTTTCAAGAAAAAACTATTACCTTGGGCTGAGTCTGAGTTAGCGGAGAAGAGGTGAGGATACGTGGTCCGCATATCTGCTTCTTCTTCCCAAGTAGCTCCCTCAACGGACTGTTCCACCAAAGAACTTTGACTAGAGGGACCTCTTGGTTCCTCAGTCTGTGAATCTCATTAGTCAATAATTTGACTGGGACCTCTTCATAAGAGAGACTATTCTGAATATCTATGCCCTCTATAGGGACTATAACTGCTGGGTCACCTGTGTACTTCTTTAGCAAGGAGTCATAAAACACTGGATGGACTGAATCTAGATCTGAAGGTAACTCAAGCTCATAAGCTACCTTTCTAAAATAGCTGAGAATTCAATAAGGACCAACATATCAAGGATTGAGCTTTTCCCTTCTTGCCAAACCCCTTCATTCCTTTTATGGGAGAGATTTTCACGAACACAAAATCACCGATCTCAACTAGAGATCAGTTATTGAACACGCATGAATGGGAACATGAGAACATAACTAATCTTGAAATGTGATACATGAACTGAATATCGTGAACTTAACTGAGCCCTTTTAATACATAGCTTCTGGCTGAAATTGGAACTTGAGGGTCCCCTCATAAGTACCCATTATTCCAAATTGGATTCATTATGTGAAGAGAAACTGGGAAGCTTAGGACATGAAAGCTCAAGGGTTATGGTGCATCTCTCCCTTAGGATATTATGTCCCTTGAAGAATGCTGACTTGGCTGAGATACTAAGGAAAAGCTTGGACGATGTATAGGGCACCTTCGAACTGAGTCGTGACTGAATATCTGGGATCTGAAACTGGGACATGATACATGAATTAAGCTGAACACGCAACTACCTGGTTGCTTCATCTTAGAATATTTATATTCATGAGGCTTTGGATAGTACGACTAGATGAAAAAATGGGAAATCAAACCATACAAACTTGTCTGCCTGACTGCTAAACTGAATTATTGGCTTACAGACTAACTCATATTGAAAACTAATACTCGACTGGAGCATTACCTTGACAGTCTTTCTGTAGAGCTCTAGTGACTTTAGGGAGCAAGGAATCTTATCATGGGCTGAATAAAACATCTGAATAAGAAATCACATCCTGGCTAAAATTTTGTAATATGAGGCGAGGCCTACGAATCATTATCTAAGATAGAGTGACTAAGCCTTACGCACTATAACTATAATATTTCAAGCTTAGACATATTTCTCGAATACTCTCTCAACTATACTCTCCACCCCATTACGACACTTCACCTGAGACTACTGTAAATATTCACATGGGCATTGAGCACGAATGCATAAACATACTAACTTGTCTGAATAACTGAATAGCTGATAGCTGAATACTGGTCATGTAAGATTAAACTGTACTTAGTCTGGACTGAAACTGTAGAGTATTTTATGTAAAATATAAGGGTTGACTGAGCAACATGAGGTACTGAGCATGAATATGTGAAGACTATATTATTTGAGAATGAAAGACCAAGCATATAACATAATTTCAAAATAGTCTGTAAACTAAGGTACTAAAATACTAATAACTGAATAACTGATAATTGAACACTTTGGTTAAGTAAATCTGAAACTAAACTGAGTTACTGATCTGATTAAACTAGGACTATGACTAAGACTTAACTAAGACTCATACTAGAATTGAATGCTGGATTCTGATAACTACGTGATGGAGACTGACATAAATCGAGGGTCTGAATAGACACTCACACTCTATATTTTCTCAACTTCTCATCTCATGAAAAATTCTGATCCCCCCTTCCTTCAGCAACTACATATAACTTCTTGCTAGCTATTTACCGCATACTAACCTGACATTCAAGTCTATCTTCATGACTATAGCCTCATGTATCAAAAGTATGCAAAAAATCTTTCCTTAACATGAAATATTTATTCTCTCCCATCTAAGCAATCGCTCATCACTACATTATTTCATAAGGAGAGTTCATCAAAGAGTTAAAACATGAGGACCTGAAGCACAAATAAATATTATACAAAATTTA
The DNA here is from genome assembly GCF_002878395.1 of Capsicum annuum. Classification (NCBI taxonomy): domain Eukaryota; kingdom Viridiplantae; phylum Streptophyta; class Magnoliopsida; order Solanales; family Solanaceae; genus Capsicum; species Capsicum annuum. Next base: position 198,095,308 of record NC_061113.1, read on the forward strand.
ACACCTAACTGAGGCCTGAGAAAGAGAATGTCAACATCATAGATTCACCAAGAGACCTAAACTGAGGATATACGTGACATAATTTGAATTTAGCTGATCATTAGGGTTATAGCATAAGTCATGGGAACAGAACATACTGTAAAGCATGACATGAGTGCATGAGTCATAAGTTGCATGAACTAAGTTTGGAGTTTCTGTATTCATGGAACATAATTCGTAACACTGAGTGAACTTGAACTCCTTATACTAGGAACTGTAAGCATGCATGATTGTTAACATGCACGAGTATGAGCTGTGATCATAGAGTTGACATGTAAGATATGAACAGATATCATAATAAATGATGGGTTTTGAAAGTCTGGAATATGATTTTAAGATGATATACGTGATCATTCTCGCTATGGGAATAGGTAAAAATGTCATTGATGAAGGCTATGATGAACATGTCTAATTACTGCTTGAACACGTGGTTCATCAAGTCCATGAAAGTTGTTGGGGAATTAGTAAAACCAAATGACATGACTAAGAATTCTAAGTGACTATATCGAGTTCTGAAAGTTGTTTTCAAAATGTAATACTCTCTGACTCTGAGCTGATGATAGCCTGATCTGATGTCTATCTTAGAAAAGTAACTGGTACCCTGAAGTTGGTCAAACAAGTCATCGATTCTGGGAAGTGGATACTTGCTCTTGACCGTGACTTTATTTAGCTGACGGTAGTCTATACATATTCTGAGAGAACAATCTTTCTTACGCACGAATAAAACTGGTGCACCTCAGGGGGATACACTAGGTCAGATGAATCCCTTATCTAGGAGATCCTTTAACTGTTCTTAACTCCTTGAGTTCTACAGGTGCCATCTTATATGGCGGAATAGATATGGGTTGAGTATCTGAAAGAAGGTTGATTTCGAAGTCAATTTCCCATTTGGGAGAAACTCTGTAAAGATCTTCAGGAAACACGTCTCGAAATTCACATGCTACTGATACCGACTCGAGAGTAGGGGTTTCTGAACTAGAGTCTTGGACTCGAACAAGATGGCAGACACATCCCTTAAATATCATTTTTCTTTCCCTTAGGTAGGAAACAAGCTGACCCCTGAGTGCTGAAGTACTACCTCTCCACTCTAGGATGACATGAATACTAAAAGAAGGGAAACTTTTTCTAAAATATCTCTTAGCCTCTTGTCCATAAGTGTGGCGCATTATACACCCATGCACAAGACTCTACTAGATGTGACTTTTAGACTTCCTAGGACTTTGTTAAACCTTAGGCTTTAATACCAAGTTTGTAATGACTCAAGTCTGTACCCCAGATGCTACACGGTGCTTCTAATCCTAAGGGACCACAAGCTAACCCATGACTGGTACCTGCTGCAATAACTAAATAATAATACTGTAATTATGCAAAAATTAGATGGAAAACTTACCATAAGGTTCAAAATTATAAATAAATATTGTGTTCTGAATACTGATACATCTGTCTAAATTACTCTAGTCTAAAAAGCCTCTATTGTCTGAACAAGGAGTTGATGGGAAAAACCCCCAACTAACCCCGACTACTAAAAACTGATAACCTGATATACTGAAGTAATAAGCATGTCCTCAAACTATGAGGACTCACCACTAATCTACTTCTGATGGATTGGGCTGCTAAGTATGATCGGGAGCCCATGCGTTTGAACCTATGATATAAGACATCATAGCACAAAAAAAAAATATGTGTAAGTACTTTGAATGTACTGGTATGCTAAGTGAGGTAAGCTGAGATGAATGGGTTCATATGCATGAATAATAGTGACTAAATAACATGAGTATAACTGAATAAGAGTACATACATGAATACATAAACTGTAACCGATATCGTGATAACACGGGATACTAAGTTCTAAATTTCTAATTTTATTAATATCTGAGTTTACTGATACTGTATTACTAATAGATGAACAACTATGTCTAACGGTCCTAATTTTGTGGAACTATTTTGAGTCCCGTACTGAACTAAGTGACTGTATCTAACAGTCTTGATTCTGTAGAACTAAATTGAGTTCTATTCTGAAGATTGAAATTGATACTATAGGAGGTAATCATCTAACCGATATGCCCTTTTCTAAATAGATTGGGGTCACACCTGTAACCCTAGTTGGAAGGGTGTTAGTACCGTGCCATGGGTAAAGACAAGCTGAGTCAGCCTCATTTGGCAGGTGCTCTGAATGAGAATGGTGGTACCCTCAACTGGCAGATAGGACACCTCATCAACCCTCAACTGACAGGTTGATATCTCAATCAATGCTGGCTACATAGTTCTGGAACACAAGGACTGCTTCTAAGGATCACACCCTCTACTAGCAGGTGAGTCCCCATCCTTGGGTTCACTTAATTCTGAATCCTATTCCCAATTGAATAGACACTAGACTGAATTCTAAACTTTGCTCGACTGGACTGATCTATTATTGATTCATACTGTCTGACTGAACTGAGTTCACTGAGTTCCATTAACCAGGAATACTACTGTATTCTATTATCTAACTAAGTTTACTGAGGGTTGAATTGAATACTAAACTGGACTGGACTGATACTGAGTCTACTGAGTTTTTTCCGGAGTTCTGTAACTAACTGAGAGTACTACTGATCATGATATGACTGAGGTTATTTTGTAACTAACACTGGCTCTAGGTAAAAAGCTAAATTGTTGGGTATTATATACCCCCAGGACTTGATAGCATGAAAAGTAAAGCATCACATGACCTTGTATAGCATAGAAATGCACATTTGTTCATAATGCATCTATAGAGGCATTTTATCAAACACTCGAATGGCATGAACTAGTATACATGCTAACATGATATAATCTCACTATTTAATTCACATAAACAACTCGTCAAACACTTGGAAGGAATTGTAAATGCACATAGTACTAATCAACACATGAGCATCACAATTTCAAGGCTTTAACATGAATTCACAAGATACTACATACATAATAATTGTTTTTACATAAATCTTGCACTTAATCATGGAATAGAAACCCAATCAACATTATAATCATGAATACACTTGAATCAAAGTCATGGAAACTATGAAATCAATTTACTAAAAGTTTAAAAGAGTCTCTTGGACTCCAAGGGTGGAAGGGACCCTTGAATAAACACATGACATACCTTGGTATTTAAATTTATGAAGAATAATGATGAAATCTTGAGTCTTGAATTTGAAAGTTGATCTCCTAGGGTTTTTGTTCTTGAGTGGTTTGAGAAAGAATCAACATATTTTGCTAATTGAAGGCTAAGTTTCATGTTTTAGGGGCTGAAGGACGTGGAAAAAAAACCCAAATACCCCTAAAGATGCGGCTTTTTTAATGACTAAAAACTGAAGTATCGACGCACAGACCAACGCACTGTGTCATTGGCATCAACGCGATAGCCAACGCGTCGCATCGAGTCTGCTTCAGTTCACTGGAATTTACACTAGGAGCTGGGGAAAAATATTCATCGACGCAATGGCGATGCGGCACATCTAGATCACATCGATCCACTTGTTTGAGCTTTTAAATGTGTTTCAAACGAAGTCTAAAAATTTTGAAACTTGTCCGAGAACACCTACTGACATTATTAATCTTGATTCAACCTAAAAATCATCACTTTAAGGTCATGAGGTTTGTGAAATAGAGTGGCCAACCAACAAAGGCTAAAATAACACTAAGTCTGAATACTTGGCTAAAATTTTCTATTGGGACCCCTTAACAAGCTTTAAAGGACTGAGTCAAGCTTAGGATTCTGCGGGGTCTTACAGTCCTCCAGACCTCTATGATGATTAAGATGATACTAGCTAGGCCTAGAGGCCTCAGAAAGTATTTCTATCTCTACTTCTAAGTATATTCTAGGACAAAATTTGGTTTTAAGTGTGGGATGGGGAATCTTCTGATTGGTTAGGGTGAATTGATGATACAAGATTTCTGTTTTTCGTTATTTTCTAGTATATAATTACCCTCCAAGTCATTTTCTATATTTTTGCCTATTTTCACCATTTAGAGATTTCCTATAGCTTTTAAGTCATTTATGACTTACTGGAACTGATAGTTTGGTTATCAAGCAGCATTTATTTTTAGTGCCAAGTCCCTATTTTGAAGTCTTCATTAGTTCAAATTGGCTACGGGGTGAAAACTTCAGTCAAACAACCCTAAATGTAAATTCTGACAGTTCCAACATCTTTGGAACACTGATTTTAAGGTAGGAGGATCCTCGGTTCAGGTCTCAAGACTTCCAGAGTCATTTTGGACTATTGGCTGAAAGTTAAGAAAAATAGCAAGTGGGTGTGGGATCCACTTTTTATCGAAACAACCTTGGATGGAAATTTTAACTACATCATTAAATCTGGAATATCAAACTTAATAGGGTAGCATAGTCCGTATACATATATGGAATTTTGGATGAATCTCGAGGGGTTGATGAAGATTTAGAAAAATTTCAAGTCTCAGCTGGTGCTGGTACATAGTGTACGTGACCAATCAATCACTTAAGCGACCTGGCTTGGCCCATTGGTATTGTGTAAGCAAGGTCTGTATTGCATAAGTGAACTTTATTAAGCGATACCAAGGTCACTTACTCAATAAATACTGAGTCAACAAGTATTGCTTAAGCGACACTTATGGACCTGGAAAGGGTATAAATACCCCCACTAACCCACTTAACTCGATTTTCACTATTTTTCACCCATTCATTGGAATATTGAATCCTAAAAATGGAAAAACTTGGAAGAATCATTTTTGGTGATTTTGGAGCTCAGGTAAAGTTAATTTACGCACTTCTTCTTTGAATTTGTGGTAAGCTTCCATTGTTTTTATGGTTAATTTTTCCATCTTTTGTTAAAATTCCTAAAAGTTTGGTGGCTTGATTGTAGTACCATTAGATTTCAGAATTTACCTATTTTTTAGTATAAATATTTCTTGAGCATAGAGGGACGTTGTGTTGGTTTCGATAGTGCGATTCCATACACAGGCCCCACATAGAATTTTTATGTAATTTTTGGACCCAAAGCATAATAATGCAATATAGGTATCATTGTTCTTATTTTGATGTGTAAATTATGATTTTGATGGGGTGACACCTTGTGGAATCTTCTCAAAATAGGAAATTAGTGATTTAGCAAATTATTCGGGCTTTTCCTCAGCATCCAGGAAGGCTAGGTTTACCCTCTTCATAGATTGAGCTATTTCATACTATGCTTATGATATATGCTAGATAGGGGATGGGATTTAGGTGTTGGAGGTATGATTGAAAATGTTTAGGTTAGTTGGACTATGTAGACTATCTTAAAACTATAATTGGGTGTAATTGACATAGTTGCTCGTGTTTCAGGGAGAATTGCTATCTTAGGGCTAATTATGGATTATTTCACATCTATAAGCAAATTTAGATACCTTAGCCTAGTCTGAGGTAGAATGTCTAAAATTAATTTTGAGGATTAGAAATAGGCCTATGTGGTCCACTTTAGGCGAAGACTTGTGTTAGCTTTTGTAGACTTATTCACGTATATTGAACCCTATTTAATGCTTTTTTAGGACTTAAAGGATATTAAATATGAATTGATTATGCTAGTTTGTTAATTAAAAGGTGATGTTAGTTTCGGATAGAGATCCTGTGGTTTATGGACATAGTTTATTTATATGGTTCATTGTTATTACTTATGGATATGGTTTATTGGTATAGTTTATAGATATAGTCTATTTGTATGAGTTTTGGTTCAAGTTCGACAATTGATGATGATATTTATAATATGAGTTTTGGTTCAAGTCCGACAAATGTTATGATGATGATATTATTTGAGGATGTTATAATGATAATGATATGAGTTTTGGTTCGAGTTCGGCATTGAAAGTTAGGCATGATATGATTTGGTATGGATGGGTTGATGGTTATAGTTGATGTTAGGTAGAGTTATGGATCTCTAATTATTTATTTTCCTTTGATTGCATCCTCCAAGCTTATAGGGGCTTGCATTGGGTTATTTACTTTTCCTCACTTATTGGCTTATGGTGGCCAATTTTTTAGTTATAGTTGTGTGATCTTTACGTTACTATTCTTAATTTATTTATTTATTCATGTACAACAGTGTTGGAGCTTATTTTCAGGTTTGCTCTATTAGTTTGACTTAGTTTACATTATCTTGTATCTCATCATATTTATATCATAATTTAGCTCAGTCGGTCGATGATGCCTACTGAGTATTCGTGGTTTTCTGCTCATACTACACTTCTGTACCTTTTTGGTGCTGATTTGAGTACTAGTTGTCGATACTGATGTGACGCTCGTGCTGGGTTAATTTTGAAGATTAGGTGAGCTCTTGAAGTCGGAGTTTTCCTTTTTTCTTCTATTAATCTATGTCTAGTCTTTCATTTTTTAGATAAATTGTATTTGACTCTTCAATACTTATAATTTATTTGTAGTAGCTCTTGTACCGATATTAATGAGTCTTGAAATGGTTGTTTCTCTTTTATCTATCTATTAGACTATTACGATTGTTTTATTGGTGTTTTAACTCTTTAGATGTTATTTTTACTTTTAGGCCATTTCCAACAAAGATTATCCCATTGCGTATAGCTCCTGGCTACGATTTGACTTACCTACTGGCGAGACAAAAGTAGGTGCCATCATGACTCGTAAAATGGGTTGTGACATAGTTTTTGACTAAATTTGAAGAAATTACAAAAATATTTTATCTTTGTTTGTGTCAGTCTAGTAGGGGCACACTTCATCCACCCTTGATTTTTTTTTTTTGGTTTTTTTAGAAGAGCCCTTTGAACCTAGTATTCCTTTTTTATTCTTAGGAGTAATTTTAAATTTTTGATTAGGAATAAATGAGGCATTCTTGCTAGGTACTATGTGGGATTACATTAAGCAAGTGGTTTTGAAAGTAAAAAACATATTGAATTAGTTAAATGACTACTTTTGAAACACCTAAGCTCATTTATATGAATCTTGTGCGATGTTGGCTTAATTTTAAATTCTTACTATTATTTAGTTCAGAGTCTGTAAAGATCCTACTTGATTTGAGCATGTGCCATGTGAGAGTAAGGTTTTCGTATATTCCTTGTTGCATATTAATGTCTAAAACTCGTCTAGTGTGTGTGCAAAGCAAAATAAAGAATTTTGAGTTTAGGGGATGATATATGCATTTATTTAATAGCCATATTTCATACCTTCTTTATCTACCCTTATTTCATGACCTTAGTTAGCCCTGTTAAGCCTTTAGCTTGTTCATTAGTAGCCTCATATGTAGCTTATTTCCCTTATTTGATTGATTGTAACTTAATTGTAATGACCCTTCGGGTCATTTCTCGTGATTTTGCTTATTTTTGCCATTAGAGCTTTTAGCTACCCCAAGTCATTTATGACTTGCCAAAACTGATAGTTCGGTTACCAAGCAGCCCGTTTGGTTTTTCAGAACCATTTTCCTATTTAGAAGTCTTTGCTAGTTCCAAAGGGGACCGAGCAAAAACCTCAGTAAAATGATATCGGATGCGAATTTTGACTGTGCCAATAGTTTTGAAATATCAATTTTAGGTTGGGTAGACCTTTGGTTTGGGTCCCGCTGCACCCGAACTCATTTCGACCTATTGGTCAAAAAGTTAATAAATTGGAAATTTGGGTATGGGGCCTACATTTTGGATGAAACGACCTCGAAAGGAAAAGTTGACTTTCCCACCGCATATGGAATGTTGAAATTAGTATGGTTGCATATTTTGTTTGTTCATATTGGATTTCGGATGCATTCCGAGGCATTGGCCAAAACTTGGAATTTATTCCAAGTTTCAGCTATCTTCTGGTGCAGCAAAGGTAACACAATTGTGGAGGTTGCATCACAATCGCAATGCCACAATCGCGACCAGCGTGTCCGCGATCGCCTGAATCGAGGGTCTGGGAAGGAATATTTAAATGCCTTTTTTGGTCAAGAATTGGCCATTTCTCCGTTGTCTTGAGTCCTATAAATCCTAATAGAGTGTGTAGATCTCAATTTGAGTCTTGGGTGTCTATTGGGAGCTTGAATAACTTGCATAATCAGGATTAACATCAAATCTAAGATATGAATCCTTCATTTATAGTGTTGAATTCTTCATTATTTGACCCAAAACCTCAAATGGCTTGAGGCTTGATTTTAGCCCAAATATGCTTGATTTGCACCAATTTCTTGAGGGATATAACTCTCTAATGGCATTTGAACAATGGGTTGGTCACAAAAACTCATTTTTCATAAGTGGGACCCACTTAGGGGGTTTGGTGTTGTTTTGGACCTAAAACACAATGGTAAAATATGGGTCTTCATATTCTCGTAATAATGCATAGATTGTGTTTTTAATAGTTTGGCTCCTTGAAGAATCTTCGAGGAAAGAGAAAGCAAAGGTTATCGGTTCGTGAGCTATATTTAGATTCGAGGTAGGTTAGGCTTACTTCTTGTTAGGTTGAGCTTTATTATAGCATGAATTTGATATCTTGGTAAGATTGGGCGGGGTTTTAGGTGTTAAAGTGGTAGATGTTAGTGTTTGGTATTAGTTGAACCACTTAGGCTATGGAACTCATAAAGTGTGATACTTGACTATAGTCTAGAACCTTGGATTGTTGGACTAGTTATCTCATGAATAGCATGAGAATACTCTAGTTGATCTAGTTAGACGAAAGTGACTTTGTCACTCATATTAAATAGTAAGTCGACCTTAGTTGTGTATAGTTATGGAAATTGCCTTAGTAGCTTTGGATGAATTAAGAATAATACTTGAGGAAGAATTGTACCATAGGTCTAGTGTGGATTGATAAGCCTTTATGACATGACTTAGATGGCTTAGCTTAGTCCAGGGTAGAAGTTAGGCTTGAAGAGAAATTTGGGCTATTAGAAGCGGAACTTGACCCGCCTTAAGTTTGGACCTTGTAGTTTCATTGGTGACCTAGATACTTATTAAACGCTTAGAATATGCCTTTGGTAATATGGTGGCTAACCTCAATAAATGGTTTATTTATGATATTGGTATTGAAAATAATGTGCATAATTGGTTGCTAGATTGTTGATGATGCTTTGATAGCAATGAATTGTCTTATAGATTGAACCCATGTCTACGTCATTACTTAAATCATTGACCAAATTACCATGTGAGCCTTGGATTATGTTATTACTCATATTATGTTCAAGCATGGTGACTAAACTAATGATAATGCTAAAGACCCTCTTATGTTAATAATGTGAATCATGCTAATGAAGAGAGGCTCTAGAGGATATAATTAAGCTTTGTACTTGAAAATGCTAATGAATATGTTAAGCCCGGTAAAGTAGTAAGTGTTCATACCATATAGATATACTTGTTCATGCACTTATTAATATATTGTATGGATAATAAATGATGAGGTACGATGATATGTCTTTCCTTACTTTTATTTCACTCTATCCCCTGTGGGGCTTACATTTACTATTGTTTAGATTACTTATGTATGTATGATGATGCTCAATAAGTTTGGAGGATATATTGATGTTATGATGATGCCCGATAAGTTCGAAGTGTGTAATTGATGATATGATGATGCCCGATAAGTTTGGAGGATATTAACGATATGATAATGCCTGATAAGTCCAGGGGATATATAGATGATATAATAATGTCCGTTAAGTTTGAAGGATATATTGATGTTATGATAGTGCTCGATAAGTCCGGAGGATATATTGATGTTATGATAATGCTCGATAAGTCCAGAGGATATATTGATGATATAATGATGTCCGGTAAGTCCGGAGGATATATTAATGTTATGTATGGTAAACATGTGTATATATGTTTATGTGTGATTATGCCTTTATATGATTACTTCCATATGTGCTTGAAGATATGATGTTATTCTTGGGACATGTTCGTCATTGCCTTCATCAATGACATTCTTACTTATTCCCGTAGCGAGAATGATCACGTAGATCATTTTAGAATCGTATTCTAGACTTTCGAAACCCATCAGTTATTATGATATTTGTTCATATCTTACATGTCAACTCTATGATCATAGCTCATACTCATGCATGTTAACAATCATGCAGCTTACAGTTCCTAGTATAAGGAGTTCAAGTTCACTCAGTGTTATGAATCATATTCCATAAATACAGAAACTCCAAACTTAGTTCATGCAACTTATGACTCATGTACTCATGTCATGCTTTACAGTATGTTCAGTTCTCATGACTCATGCTATACCCCTAACGATCAGCTAAATTCAAATTATGTCACGTATATCCTCAGTTTATCTCTCTTGGTGAATCTATGGTGTTGACATTCTCTTCCTCAGGCCTCAATTAGGTGTCAAATTTTGTATAACATTTATTGTGCTTCAGGTCCTCATGTTTTAACCCTTCGATGAACTCTCCTTATGAAATAATGTAGTGATGAGCGATTGCTTAGATGGGAGAGAATAAATATTTCATGTTAAGGAAAGATTTTTTGTATACTTTTGATACACGAGGCTATAGTCATGAAGATAGACTTGAATGTCAGGTTAGTGTGTGGTAAATAGCTAGCAAGAAGTTATATGTAGTTGCTGAAGAAAGGGGGGATCAGAATTTTTCATGAGCTGAGAAGTTGAGAAAATATAGAGTGTGTCTATTCAGACCCTCGATTTATGTCAGTCTCCATCACGTAGTTATCAAAATCCAGCATTCAATTCTAGTATGAGTCTCAGTTAAGTCTTAGTCATAGTCCTAGTTCAGTAATCAGATTAGTAACTCAGTTCAGTTTCAGATTTACTTGACCATAGTGTACAATTATCAGTTATTCAGTTATTAGTATTTTAGTACCTTAGTTTACAGACTATTTTGAAATTATGTTATATGCTTGGTCTTTCATTCTCAAATAATATAGTCTTCACGTATTCATGCTCAGTACCTCATGTTGCTCAGTTAACCCTTAGCTCTTACATAAAATACTCTACAGTTTCAGTCCAGACTAAGTACAGTTTAATCTTACATGACCAGTATTCAGCTATCAGCTATTCAGTTAATCAGACAAGTTAGTATGTTTATGCATTCGTGCTCAATGCCCATGTGAATATTTACAGTAGTCTCAGGTGAAGTATCGTAATGGGGTGGAGAGTATAGTTGAGAGAGTATTCGAGAAATATGTCTAAGCTTAAAATATTATAGTAGCGAATTAGTAGTTTAATAATGAGTATTGGTTAGTTAATAGTAGTGCGTAGATCGAGTATATCGATGATATATATTTTCAAAATGGTGATATGATTAAGGTTATGAGTACTTTGGTAAATGTTATTCAATTACGGTAATTGATGAGGATTATGAATGTTGGTAAATGATCGTTGGTGTAAAATGTGGAAAACAATGGATAATGAGGAGTTGGTTATATATCTATATATGTTGATGATTTAACCTTTGATGCACTCTCCGATGGTATAGGATGTCGTGATGGGTTCTTTACTTTATGTTTTTTTGGTGTACTCCCTGGTGGTAAGGGATGTCATGGTGAGTTCTTTTACTTTATGTTGTAATGGATGTATGTAGTTAACTTAGTATTTATGCGGTTGTAATTGTATTAGTGTCACTTTACAATTTCAGACCTATTACCTATTGTATATGATGGTATTGGTGTGTATTGTATGAGATATCTTATTATTATTCTAGCTGATTATTTATTTTATACAATGATGATAAAGATGATTCAGGTTCGATTATGTACCTTTACTTAGAGATATTATCTTGCTTTATATCTTCTTTATATCATAATTTAGCTCAGTCCGATGATGTCTGCAGAGTACCCGTTATTTTGGTACTCATACTATACTTCTGTACCTTTTTGGTGCAGACCTAAGTACTAGTTGCCACTGCTGAGTTGAGTTCGTGCAGTGTTGATCTTTCGGATATAGGGTGAGTTCTTGGAGTTTTGAGTCACCCATTTCCCTCTATCCTTGTTCAGTCTTTTGTATTCGAGATAGAATTGTTGACAATTCTAGAATTATGGGTTGTATTTTCTATTATCATACTTAGATGCTCTAGTACTGATATTTCTAGGTCATTGTATTGGTATCCGTATTTTGATTATCTTCTTTTAGAGGAACATTGTTTATTATAATTGTATTCGTGTATTTAGGCCAGGTTGAGCATTTCTACCGAATTAACCCATTGCCTTAGCTCCGGGTTACGGTATTGGCTTACCTACTGGTGGATTTTAGTAAGTGCCATCATGACTCGTGAATCGGGAGGTGACATCAATCCAAAGCTACTAAGCACTTTAGTTTAAAATCATAAGGTTAAGGAGTGTAAAATTTAAGGAGAGAGTGAAAGTAAAGCCCCAAAAATATAAGTTATTGGTGTGAAAAAGATTATGTGTTGTTGTTGGGAGAGGTGTAATAAAAAAAGAAAATTTAATCAAAATTGAATCATGTATTGATAAAGAATACTCCCCCTTACAATAGTGAACTAACTTAAAGAGATGGGAAAAAAGAAGTAGAAAAATAGACACGGTGAGAAATTGGTTGTTCAGAGAAAATTTCAATGTACAATGTTATGTATTAAAGTGCTTAGGAAAGATAGTCACTATTGCTGACCCAAATAGTTTCTACCGTCTCTTAACAAGATAGTCACTATTACTAACCCAAATAGTTTCTACCCGTCTCTTAGCCTACATTACAACACTTTACATCCTATTTTATCTTGATCCTTAATGTTCTGATATTAGTGGAGTTCTACACTAAGGACAAGCCTATGGCTCATCTTATCTAACATGTGAATTCTTTGTGAGAGTGAGCGAAATTTGATTCTTATACCCATTATTGTGATGAATTACATATTTGTGAGTGACTATGAGTAACTGTCTCAAGGTGAGGGCACATATTTGAAGATGGTTACATGATTTGTATGATCTCGTTGATTAAGTAATATACATAAGTTTTTCAACTTTGAAGAGTCAATTCTTGAGGTTATAATGTCTTGAAGTAGTGTTCATGAGCTTTCAAATGTGTTTGACATGCTTAAGGTGGAACTTATTATTCATGTGGTCATTGTAGTGCTAGATTGAGTATCTTACTTGTAATAGTAATGTTGGAGTCTTCCTTGGATGGTGCTCAATGTAAAGAGTTGTTCGAGGAGAACAAGGCTTTAAGTGTGGGGTGACGATCTTAGGTGTATTTATCCACCTAAGTGTCATTATATCTACGTATTTAGCTTTGTTTTGATGACTTATTGTGTGCATCACGAAGTGTTAAAGGGTGTAATTGAGTATCTATGTGTTTAAGTATATGGTTGGAGTGTTTAAGGTACAATCAAAATAAGTTTAGAATTAAATTGGTCACATAGAGTATAGATGAAAAAACTATCGCTACTAGCTTGACCTATGTATTGTTCTAGTGTATTTTGATGGACTCTATTGTGTTGTGTGAACTAATTCATGTTATTTGATATTATAGGAGACCATGTAAAATGTGAGGAGAAATGCCCAAGAGCAAAACAAGGCCAAATTCTGTTAGAAAGTCATCCACAAAGTGTGGAACTTGAAGGCAAACGGAAGGAGTCAACTACTACAAAAAGTGACATTTTGAAGCACTAGGGCATGCCAAGTACTCAGAGCTCCGATATAAGGGAGTGAAACACCCTAAGAAACAAAATAAATGTCAAATTACAGTGTACATTCGCATTAATGGTGTGCCACACCCTTGGACATCCGCGATAAAGGCGTGCCACACCCAAAGGTGAAAACCATCCAAAAGTGACTTTCTAAGCCTCTTAAGTGAGGGGCAATGTTGGCAATGCATTTATTTCATGTTGGAATACCTATGGACGACTTAAAACGCTATAAAAGGAGCACTTAGTCATAATTCCATTGCATATTTGGATCAATACACGAATTGAAGAGAGGACAAGGCACCAAGGGCTCAAACTAGGGTTCTTTGTTCTTTAACTTGACTTTCTTGTAGTTTTACTTAATTAATTCATCTATGGTGATTCGTTGTAAGATTATGTGTGGCCAAATACTCTTTATCTAGGGTTGGGGCTACGAATATGAATGCTTAAGCTTTAATTGGGTTGGTTAATTGTTGATTATCATGTTTGGTAGTTCATATATTTTGGTTATTACTATTCTAGTGATTCATGACCTCTAGGATAAACTTATATTTTTGTTGTGAGCCAGGAAGGAGGAACAATAAATTAGATCATGGGATATATGGAGTGGAATTTTATATTTTAAATGTAAAGATAGCATTTGCGTTTAGGATAAGAATACCTAATTCTCCCCATTTAATTTAACTATGGGATTATATACAAATGTATTTTAATTCTCATATCTCCGCTCAACGATGTATTTGTGATGCTAACTTAGATTGACAATTTAGAGGATGACCATTTTGTATCATGTTATCAACCCCGTGAATCAACAACCAAGATATTTAACTTAACCAATGATATTGTATAGCTTAGTAGGACTGTTAATAATGCCTCAACCCTGGATTTCTCCCCATTATTGTACCAAGCACTTTATATTCTCGTATTATTTATTTGTACTTTTTAATTCTCAAACTTGAACTTTCTTTTGTTACGCGTTGAACTTGTTTAATCTTATTAATAAAGTTAGAATTAGATCATTGTTAAATCAAGCCCTGTGGGTTCGACAATCGATTCGAAAGGGCTACTTTATTACTTGCACGACCACATACCCTTGTGTTTATGGTAGCACCACAATACATGCCCATTTGTTACAATGCATATCTTTTCTCGAATCGCTTAAGTGTTCGATTTGTTGAAAAAATTATTGTTAAGATGTGTCATTTTTAGAATTAACAAGTGAATAGGTAAGAGATAAAATATGGCATGCAAGTTAAGAAATTAGAATACACACGTGCGCGCGCACACACACATATATATAAATTATATATATATATATATATATATATATATATATATATATATATATATACATGATTATACATATAATATACAGTTCTTATATAGCATATATAAACTGAGTATATAAAGTGCAATTATTATATGTGCTAAAGCAATAAATATCATTCATATGCATGTTGCTTTCGAAAAGCTCTCGTTCACAACAATTGTATATTTGTAATATTGTCATCTTTTGATAAATGCATATAGTGAAATGTTACGCCCAAATGTACTCACAAGTGTACACAGTTGTACAAGTAATATAGGATTGAGAGTTCAGATATAATACTCACATGGACTTGTCGATTAACTATTTTTTTAAATTAAACTAATACTTATTATTTATTCAAGAAGTAAATCCCAAAGATGTATTTATGAACTAACTAAACTAATAATAATAATAAAAACATAACTAATGAACAATTAACCAAGATGTAGAGTAAGTTTTTACACAATCAATGAATGAATTGATCTAGGATTATGGATTCGGAAACAATCATGCCGAGTATCAAGTTCATCAACTTATTTGACTATCTAGTGTTGATTTATGAGGTTGATTATATGTCATGGACTTCCGAGCCTCTAATAGTCTATCCAAATTAACCTCACAACTACATCATTGAGCGGGAATATGATAATCCAATTCGAATGTATATCTTCTCATTAGTAATCAAGTAAGATGATCTAGGTATATTCCTACCTAGCCACAAATTAATTCTTTATTTTACAAAAAGTAAAGATCTTACTCCCTATATTTTTTGTTCTATCCCATTGATTCTTCTTTCGAGTTCACAAAAAGAATATAAATTTATTTTAATAGTAACTAAGCAATAAAATAGAAAGCAGAAGAATAAAAGAATAACTATGATGATAATCAAATAGATCGAATCAAGATGTTACTAAACAATCATGTAATTAGCTATCATAATCCTACAAGGAGAAGTTTAACTTCACATAGACATGGAGTAGTTACAACAAATCATCCAAAGAACTATATAAAAATAAATAATAAAGGATAAGAAAAGATAGAATCAATATCCTCCGGTCTCCACGATGACTCCTACATAACAAAATATGGTCATCTTAGCTTACTATATACTAGATTATTCTTAAATAACATGTTCTTCGGTCACTATTAACATGGTAATCCGGATACTTTT